>NC_045444.1:4604972-4607965 GCF_002776525.5 Piliocolobus tephrosceles | reverse complement strand
CCCGAGTGAGATGACCCCAGTACCTCAGTTGAAAATGCAGAAATCACTGGTCTTCTGTGTCGCTCGCGCTGGGAGATGGAGAATGGAGCTGTTCGTATTTGGCCATCTTGCCTAGGAATCTCATGTTTTATTTTTTAACTGATACATAGTAATTGTACATATTTATGGAGCACTTGTGATATTTACATATGTGTATATGCTGTGTAATGATTAAATCAGGGTAATTGGGATATCCATCGCCTGAAACATTGATCATTTCTTTGTGTTAGGACATTTAAAATCCTGTCCTCTAGCTGTTTTGAAATATACAATACATTATTGTCAACTATGGTCATCCTGTTGTGCTATAGAACATTGGAACCTATTCCTCCTATCTAACTGTAATTTTATACCCATTAACCAACCCCTCCCTATTGTTACAGTCTTGCCAATGCACCACAATGTAGCAGTCTCTTATTGCCTGAGGTAGTAACTAGAGTTCTTTGTCTCATGACCAAGAAAGTTAAGGAGGACAAACACCAAGAGTGAAGTTGGAGTAAAAGTTTAACAAGGAAAAAAATAAAGTTTTCTGCTGCTAAGAAGGGACCCAGAAGAGGGTTGCCATTTTTACCGTTGAATGCAAAGGCTTTTATAAGAAATTGATGAGACCTGGATATCTCATTTACATAAGGTGTGAACTTCTGATAGCTCCACCTTGTCCTCTTAATACACATGGGGCCATTAGCTTGAGTTACTGCGTATTGCTTTGTTCCTTACACTCTTATACTGCATATGTGTCAGGGGATGGAATTTTCCATTGCAGGCATGTCTGGGCAAGTCACATGCGTAACCTTTCTTTTTTTTTCTTTTTTTTTTTTTTTATTATACTTTAAGTTCTAGGGTATATGTGCACAGCATGTAGGTTTGTTACATATGTATACTTGTGCCATGTTGGTGTGCTGCACCCATCAACTCGTCAGCACCCATCAACTCATCATGTACATCAGGTATAACCTGTGCAACCATAGGCATGTCTTAGGCAAAACCCCCTCTGCAACCTCCCTTATCTGTGCCTGCAAGCTTTTCTTTTGTTTGAAAGAATTCAACCAAGGACCCACCCTACCTGCCTGCCTGACCTGTTTCTTCCTTTCTCCTCTCTCATATTCACCCCTCCTCACTATCTTTTCCAGCTTCTGGTTACCACTGTTCTACTCTCTACTTCTGTGGGAAGAGTTGACCATTTTATCTCTGATTCTGAGACAAAGTTGCAGAATAGACCTGGCTTCAACTCTCAAGTGTTCCTTGGAGAGGGCCCATGGAATATTGCACTTAACATTAAGAGTCAAATATGCTTCCATCAAATGGGGAGTTGTGATTCCTACCTTGAGGTTCGTTATGGATTTATAGGTAATGTACGTGGCGTGGTACCTACCTACTGCAGTTGTATGTGTTTGGTAGTTACTACTAGTTGACCTGGAGGGGGAGTGCACTCGAAGGTTGTACCAATCCCTTGCTCCTTTGTCTTACAAATAAAATGAGCATGATCAACCTGGTCATTCTCATGCACAGGCAGATAAAGCAGAAAAAATTTCATGTGCTGTAGAAATGTATGCCACATGCTACATTCAGGAATCCCCTCTTCCATCCTAATTTTATCCTCCTGATTAGTGCAGTCTCAGTTAAAGAAAAGACTAAGACTTTCATTTTATAGAGACAAGGCTTAGAATATGCCCTCTCTAAGAAAACAATAAGTCAAAGGAGAGTTTGAAATTGGGAGATAGAAGAAAAAAATGGTTATTAGGCAGAGAAAACCTCAAGCCACCAGTTTACTGACCTTGATAGTAGATCATGTGGAGACCACGTAAAATGCTTCTGAAATGAGCAATCGATAGAAAGGGAAAATGATTTTTTAAAGACCATTAAAGCTCTCCTAAAATGTTGTTTATTCTAAGCCAGAAAGTTGAAAAAACTAGAATTTTTAAACAAATTAGAGTAAAATAGATTCAAAGTTATTAGACTTCAGTGCCTAGAATATATTTTATGTGGGTCTATATATATAAATACAAATCCATATATATGTGTGTATACATATATGTATACATACACACACACACATACATATAGCTGTATCGTGATCTAAAGGGCTTATCTTAACCCAGAGCAGAAGTTTTTGAAGAATTTGAAGTTAGTTTTGGTTGCTGTTGTTTGTTTTGCTTTAAAAAACATGGAACTTCAGGAACTGGAACTACTTTGAAATATGATCTTAAAATGCTGTACAAGTTTGTAAACAGATGATTAACTCTTTCAAAAAAAAGTTTAAATCCCTCTATTGAGAACATTGGTCCCTTCAGCAAGAACTACTGGCTCCTTCTGAAGGCAGGTACCTTCTTTCTACATCACTAATGACATGCAGCTAAGTTCACCAATGAGAAAGCAGCATGGATTGGCGGTGGAGTAACTGACTGCTTGGCTGAAACCACACAGATGGATCTATCTGCAGCTGCAATGATTTACCTCAAGGAACCCCGGGCTACAGGAAAGACACTTGGAAATATTTTTATCTTCTTTCTTAACGTTTATTCAGAGGTGGCTTTGTTATGCCCAGACCGTTTATTCCCCAGAGAAGACCACCAGAGTCCGGAGTCAAAGCCAAGCGGCAAGGATCTTTATTACAGGTTGGAACCTGGAACTTCCTCACTAGTCATGAGACGAGCGGGAAAGTTCCTTAACTGGGCTCCAGACAGCATTTTTATAGTCAGGGGTAAACAGGTACAGAGTCATAGGGGATTTTGTACACATCAGACTTAGGATTGGCTGACATTTGAACAAGGTGATTTGGCTGGTTATGATCGGTTCCGCCATTTCTGGTATTTCGGTTACATTTTGAAACACTGATGATGTTTATCGGGCTTGCAGGGTAGGGGTAGGGTAAGGGTAGGGCGGTTACATTTTGAAACACTGATGACCTTTATCAGGGGCTTGCAGGGTAGGGGTAGGGCGGTTACATTTTGAAA
>NC_045444.1:4540912-4604962 GCF_002776525.5 Piliocolobus tephrosceles | reverse complement strand
TTTATCAGGGGCTTGCAGGGTAGGGGTAGGGCGGTTACATTTTGAAACACTGATGACGTTTATCAGGGGCTTGTTTTCCCAGTCTGCTCACCCGGTCTGTTCTGCTTTCTAGATTCCTGGAATTGTTTGCCTAAGTTAGTTCGGGAGTTGTTTTGTAGCCCTGGTCCCTGCTGTCCTGGTCCCTTTCAGATTTTTCAGGCTGTTAATAAGCTTAATCTTCATTGCACCTCACTTGATGGGCTCTTTTCAAGGCTTTGAGTTTAATGTTGAGTTTATCATTTTGGTATTACTTTTGTTAAAAGGAGCTCCCAAATTTGAAGAAGCTTCAGATCTCACAAAAACTGGGTCTACCCCTGCATTAATCATAGACTAATCGGTATTTAGTTTAATAGTTGCTAATATTAAATTTAAAAGACTTTCTCTTACACTTATTTGAAAGCCCGTCTATTTACAGTACTCGGCATTATATGAGTGTACACAGTAGATGAGAGTTTTGGAAATAGATCACATTTGTTGATTTTGAGTAAGTCATTGATTTCTCTGAAAATCTGTCTTCTCAACAGAAAAACTGAAATATCATGGGATAATTTTGAGGATTAAATGTAACCTCCCACACAGATGAAAGTGACTAAATGTTAAAATTTTCCACCCAACTTCCAGCTGAAAAGAGGTTCATTGTAGAACTGAGTTGACTTACTCCTTCTCAACCTGCTTCTGGTGAAGTTCCCAGCTGTAACAAAAGAGAAAACTGAGGTCGGCGGAGAGGGGAGGGGTGCAGAAAAACATAAGAGCAAAAGAATATGAATCACACTGACTCCCACCGCCTCACTTCCAGGTCATGAGGTTCCTAATCAAGCATTCTGTTTCTCTGTTAATATGAAGGCATCAGTACATTTTGATAATTCTGATTCACAGGTACGTAGGGCACTATTGTGCTTAAAATTAAAAATATATTCCACTGGCTTTGTCCACCGCACCAACACATCTGACCACTTCAATCGCTCCAGAAGACAAAGCAGATGACATACCATGCCATTATACAAAATGAATCCTTGGACCATAAGGCTCAATCCACAGGAGTGACTGAAGTTAACTCTTGACACAGGCTTGTTTTGCCATCAGGCTGATAATAACCCTAAAAGCCATCCTTTATATTACCAAAATTAAAAAAGGTGTCTTCAAAAACATTGGAGTATCTCTTCATGCAAAGTTGGATTCAGAATGCAAAGATAATAGAAAATGAAAAGAAAATGATTATTGTGGTGGTTTCTGTGAGTCAGGCTTTGTTCTCTCCCATGATGCCAAACTCATTTCAAAGAGCATGAAATGCTATCAGTTAAGGGATGCAAGTTAAAGATGGCCATATTATAACTGATGAAGGGCTGCTAAATGTTTAGATAGTAGTCATCAATTTGCTATCATTGGCAGACATCTTCCCTGAGAGTCCTTTCATAAATTCTCCAGCTCAATGCACCCAGAAGATATCTACTCCTAGACAGCATTACAGATTGCCAGCTGTGAACAGCCTGCCCCACCCCTTGTCACAGCTCAGAGAGTTTGCATGACAAAAGAATAATTGAATTGGTAATGCAACAGTACATGACATAGATCACCATTTTGCAACAGGAATGTTCAAGTCATGAATAATGAAGTGATTTCCTCCAGAGTAATTTATGGAACAAGTACATTAGCAAAGCAAGCTCTTGTAGGTGTGGAACTGCACCCACCTCTGACCCAGGGGAGCTCAGTGAGGCCTCTCAGCTCATTTAAATCCCTTTCATTGTGACTTCCACTTACAGCAGGTAACAGGGTAGCAGGTATGAGGAAGGGGGAATATTTTTGTTTCATTACATTTTATTTTTTTTAATGCCCTGTGGTATCTTGACACAAGAGTAAGAAAGAGGTTTTCTAAAGCAGCTTAATATTGAACATCGAGCAGCTGCCAAGGACTCATAACTTCTGATCATTTCTGGCCTCTATTGAATTTGAGTCATTACTTCTGGTCACATTATCGAATCAAACCACTCAACAGTTAGTGCTTCCAACAGGTTAGCTGTCAGGAAGCTGATATGTGGGAAAATAAGACTCCATGTTTAGATACTGAAAAAATTATCTTTTCTCATTTACAAAATCTCTAAATTATTTGTAACAAATATTTCATTTAAAGAATAAAAGAGTTTGTACTTGTTATGAAAAAGGTCCTGAGGAATTGCCATTTACTCTTAGATCAACAGAGAAGCCATCTTCGCAGAGCTTTACAACGCTATGGAAGAAAAGGGGAGAGAATGAGGGAAATGACATTGCTTTAGGAAGATTTGATTCAACTATTGGAATCCGCAGAGAAGGATACGCCAAAGTATGGAACTTTGGCATGCTAAGTGCTTTAAATTAAAAGAAATTGGGAGGACTTAGAAGCTGCCTCAGAACCAAGAATTTTCTAACTTTCTCTTGTTTCTCACCCACCGCCCAACTCCCAAGCACACAGAGGGATTCTCTGTGGAATTCCCTAATCTGACTAAGGAAACTTTTGTCCCCAAAGAAATGCAATTGCCTTTGCCCCACTGCCTAGGAATCTCAGCAAATAACAAGGAAAGATTTATCACCAGAGAAGAGAAGAGACTAAAAATCATCACCATACCCAGACAGATTTTTTATCTGTTTTTCTGAGGGCAGCTCTGAGAGATTACCTGAAAGACTTCATTTGCATAATAAGACAAGCTTTGTTCACAGAGAAGTTCTTACCTTCCCACCAAATCGCCCAGAGCTCAGAGAAACTTTGTTCCAAGCCATCGTTCTTTGAGCTCATTCATTTGCCCTCGATATTATTTAAACCCCTCTAAATATTGCCTACAGACCTCACATTTAAGCCTCAACCATCTAGCCCCTCTTTGAGTCTCCTTTCTGTGGGACTCCCAAGTGTCTATGCATGTTAATAAATTTGTTGTGACTTTTTCCCCTATTAACCTGTCTATTGTTAGTCATTTCAGCAAAACTTCAGTGGGCAGAGAAGAAGCATTCCCTCTACACTTACAGAAGCAAGAAGGTCTAAGAGAAAGCCCATTGGATTCTCTTGCCAACTAGACTGTATTGTTATCAATAATTAGAGAAAACAAAAGTGGATTAAATACAAGAATCATGATCATTACCACAATAATAGTAACAATAGCTACTATTTATTTGGTTTTGACTGTTTATCTGGTACTGTGCCAAGCATTTTCTATACATTTTCTTATTTCATTTTACCAGTGGCTCCATAGCGCTGGTAATATGTGTGTCCTCATTTTGTAGATAAGAAACCAGAGGGTCAGAAATGTTAAGTAACTTGATGCAAATCAACAAACGACTGAACTAGAAGACAAGCCTTGCTTTATTTTTTTCCCAAAGGATCAAATTATTATTTTTACCCCACCAAATGAAAATCAAATAAACAAACCAAGGAGAACATAAATTATTCTTATAAAAAGCCTGAATTCAGTCCTTTTTTGCAACAAGCACTATGCGAGGCACTAGCAATACAAAAATGAAGAAAAAGTCTCTGCCTTCAGGTTGTCCACAGTCTAGTGGGGAAGAAAAGTTATAAACAAATATTTGTATATATGTTTTAATTTTGGTACATAATGGATAGTGTCTTAATCTAGGTGCTTTATGTACAAGGCAAATAAATGAACTGTGGGCAACTAAAGCAGGAAATGATCGGAACGGAAAAATAGAGAATAGTTGTATTTGTCAGAGTAATCATCACTAGATACTGCAAGGACAACACACTTAAGTCACAGTGGATGAACTCAGCAGAGGCTTGAATATTACTGATGTCATAATCTGATACAGTGGAGTATCTGCCAAACAGTGACCCAGGGAATTAGGCTGCTTCCACGTTGCAGTTCTGCCTCCAAGTGGTTTTGAAGGAAGAGAATGATAGAGGAGGCACATGTTTTTACCTACTTGGGTCCAGAAGCTAACATGTCATACCTTCTCACAGTCCTTGGCCAGAACCAGTCACGTGCCCCAAATTAACTTCAAAGAAGGCTGAGATGACTGGTGGGCAGCAGCACTCTGGTTTGTAGAACTAACAGTAAGAAGACAGCAGTGGATATGAGACAAGAATGCAACCAGGACACCCTAGGGAACTTGGTCAGCTCATCAGGACACCTCCTGCTGGAGTGAATGAACACCAGTCATTTTTCTTTCTTTACATCTCTTCACTTGAGAGATGTCACATGTTGCCCAGATGAAGACAGAGCTTCTTGATTTACAGCCTACCAAGACCACAGGCGAAGAGAAAGAGGAGTTAATCCCCAAAAGGGAAATAAGGAGAAATAAATATTAAAAGATGAACGGGAATTTTTAGGTAAAAAGAGGGAGGGGGAAAACATTTAAGGCAAACCCACAGAATACAAAAATGGCATGCCGACCCAGGAAAGTTCTCGTCATATTTGATGACTGGTACTGAGTCCACGAGACAAAAGAGATGACACTGGAGATGTGGAGCTGTGGCAGTCATACAGAGTGCTTTTCATCATTTAATTCTATCAGCTATAAGAAAGGTGCAAACGAGGGTGCAGCCCACCCCAGGTCAGTGGACTGCCCTCTGCATCCTGAGAGTCATTCTGTTGTTCCCAAAATCTGAACATTGAGAATAAATCACAAGTAGAGTTAACACCTCTGCCTCTTCTTCACCAACACACGTGCCCACATATTCCTATACTCACATGTGCCCCCACATACACACATATGTGTGTCTATGCATGCACAAGTATAAACTCACATATGCCTACATACGTCCACATACACACTTATGTGTCCCCACACACAAAAAGGCTTTCATGAAAAGGTGAAAGCAAAATAGACACAAAAATCTCCCAGCTATCCCTAGTTTCAAAATTTGACATTGTCAGTTGTGGAGAGTCCTTGCAAAGATTTAAATAGAGATGCAGATGATCGAGTCAACTCAAAATAAAATGACTCTGGATTTAATGACACACTAGAGATGAAGGAAAGTCCTAGACTAGAAACTATATTGATTCTTCTATCACTACCTAGTGAGGTGATCTCTGATGACTTGCTGAAATTGTCCTAGACTGTTTCTTCATCATTATCACTATGGGACAATATTGTTTTCTTACTGGGCGTTCCAAATAAGAGCACGAGAAAGTGGTTTAAAATTGATGTGCATTCTATAGAAGTTCACATTTCAAGTGGAAGCCCGCATCCATTTGTTCTGAAACCTAAAATACTTTTGGGCATAGACTCTAAGAGACATAGTTCTGAAAGACAAGACAGGGGAGGGAAGGGAGAATCCAGGGTTTGAGAAGACATAAAGTTCTTGCCTCTCCTTCAAGCTGCACTGGGCTGCTACCTAACACTGCTGATCACATAAGGTGCCAGTAATTGGCATTATGCACTCAGACTGATCAGTAATAATCCGCTGAAACTAGAGAAAATCCATTCGTAAGCATTTAATTTTTGAAATGAAATTTCAAAGTGCAGTCATGGTCCTCACTAATGGCAAAGGCATAGTTAATTCAAGCTAGTTTCAACCAGATATAAGAAAATATAAAAATAGATCAGCCTGTTTAGTGCAAGAAAAAATAATACAAAGTATCAATTAAATAACTATTACTAGGTAAAAGACATATCTCTATTCTGAGGGAAGAACAAAAATAAATAAAAACAGAGATTTGCTTTACCTACAAAAAAATTCAAGTTATACATAAGGAGGAAGCTTCAACAATAGCTAATTCAGACAAATCATTAAGCAGAAAAAAGGCACAAATGAAAAATACTGTGAACTAGGAGAAAGTAAGTTATATTCTTGTCTCACTGGTAAAAAATGTGCCTTGGGATATCATTTAATTATTTTGGTCTCAAAGCCCTAAGTAATAAAACATAAGTAATATACAAAAAAGTCTCTTATAAAGAAACTATCCTTCATCTAGCACCTCTAGTTTTCATTAATTGCACATTATCCTCCTGGTCAGGCAGAATCAGACTCCAGAGCTATCCTTAATTCCTGTCTCCTTCTCACTCTGGCCATCTGTGGATGACTTATCTCTTGATTATTCTACATTCCCGATTCTCACCTCCACTTGAAGTCCTCACAACTCCTTGCCTGGGCTGTAGTCAAGGTCCTAGGTGGTCTCTCAGCTTTGTGTGGCTCCACAGTTCAGGCCACTGGCTCGCTGCTCACTGGCAGGTTAATCTTGTACTGAGCTGTGGCTGTGTTCACTAACTTGAGAGAAGCGTTCCCAGACTCCATTAAGTGAAATGTTGTTGTTCTTTATGATAACTTTAGGGCTATTTGAAAGTTTGTTCCAAAATATCGTCCTGAAAGTATACCTCGATTCAACTTTTTTTCTTGAAATTCCACATGACCCAACCAAATTATCTGTAGATTTATTCTAAATACTCCTTTCAGATGTCCACTTCTAGAAAGATGGAGCAACAGGGATTAGAGTCACTCTCCTGCCAGAACAACTAGGACACTGGAGGCAATGGTTTTAGAGGCAATGGACAGTAGGCAGCAAAAAGCCATTCTCTCTGAAAAACAAATAATGTAGGCCAGCACATGCACCAATTTTCCCCTTGGAGGCAATTTCAAGATCACAAAAACAGGATAGGGAACCCAGGTGATGCTTGGAAGTGTCCCTGAAATGAGGAGATGGAACTGAGAGGCTACAGAGGACCAGGCAGCTAGAATTTATAAGGCCAGATTCCAGAAAGGAGAGAGCTGCCCCCAGAGAGTGTTCCAGAAATATGCGAATGGTCTCACTCAAGTCTTTAGCTGTCTACGGATCAGGACATGTGTGTAGAGAAACTACTGAGGCCAAGGAAATAGCCATGCCCCCCAAATTAGAGGAAATGATACCTGAAACTCACACAGGCATAGAAATAATTCCCCTTCCCACCACCCAGAGTAGAAAGCCTTATAACTCAAAGAGCAGTGGATAAAGTATTCAGAAAGATTCTGCTTCATACGTGGGCAAAACTCGTGCTAAACTAAACATTGTTCTGGTTTTGCCCAACAAAACTTACAAGAAAAATGAGAAAGGGTAAAACTGTTTCCAAGTAACGTAACTGCATGCCAGAACAGAACTAAAGAATGCTGTATGTATAGATACACAAAATATTCGGCACCAAACAAAGTAAATTTTACAGTGACAAGCATTCAATTAAAAAATCATGGCTGGGTGCAGTGGCTCATGCCTGTAATCCCAGCACTTTGGGAGGTTGAGGCAGGCGGATCATGACATTAAGAAATCGAGACCATCCTGGCCAATATGGTGAAATCCCATCTCAACTAAAAATACAAAAAGTAGTTGGGCATAATGGCGTGCACCTGTAGTCCCAGCTACTTGGGAAGCTGAGGCAGAAGAATCACTTGAACCCAGGATGCAGAGGTTACAGTGAGCCAAGATCACGTCCCTGCATTCCAGCCTGGGTGACGGAGTGAGACTCTCTCTCTCTCTCAAAAAAAAAAAAAAAAAATTCACTAGGCATGCACAGAATCAGGAACCAATGATCCAAAATTAGGAGAAAAATAAATCAATCCAAATTAATCTAGAAATGACTTAGATGACAGAATTAATAGACAAGGACAATAAAAATCATTATACTACATATAATCAAGAAGCTAGAGAAGAGCTTGAATAGGTTAAAGAAACACAAAAATATTTAAAAGTAGATGAAAATTTAACTTCTAGAGGTGCAAACTACAATATCTGTGGTTAAAAATGCACTTAATATGATCACTAGCAGATTAGACATTGCAAAAGGAAAGATTAGTAAACTTGAAGACTTGGCAATAGAAACTGTTCAAAATGAAACAGAAAGAAAAAAGAGCAGGAGAACAAAAAGAGATAGAGTATCAATGAACTGTGGGGTAATTTCAAGCAGCCTAATATAATTGGAGTACTCAGAAGAGAAGAGAAAGGGCAGAAAACAGTATTGGGAGAAACAATGACTGAAACGTCTCCAGATTTAATGAAAGCTTTAAGCTCATAGACCTTAGACTCTTAATCAATTATAAGCAAAAGATGAAATAAAACTACATTAAGCTACGTAATAAGCAATTTGCTGAAAACCAATAGTAGAGAGAAAAATCTTAAAAGCAGCCAGAAAAAAGTTATATATTATACATAAATAACAAACATAAGAATGATCCTAAATGGCCCTTTCCTATTCCCCTTAAGACTCTAAAAGATGAAAAACAGAAATTACCATCTCTTTGTGGAGTTTGAATGAAGTCCAGACTGGTTTTCAAATTGAGGTTCGTGACTAAAGGGATACAATTGATTCCAAGAATGGGATCTTGCTTTGGACATTTCTTTTTCCTAGTGGTCTGTTTTCTCATAATGACATTTGAATCAATAGATGTTTTATGAGTGCCTGCTCTGTGCAAAAGTTTCACTTATCTAGAGCCTATTGCAATTTGCACCTTAACCTGAAGCAAAATCAAGACAAGAGGACAACAGCCGGGGTGCTAGGTCTCAGCTTGACACTTGGTTCTGCCAGTCACTTAGAACTCACTTTCTGCCTACATGGTCAATCAGAAAAGTAGAACTGGGTCGTAATTAGGTGTCCCTGGTTATTGTATAAATATTTTAAATATACTGACACTCCTAGTTGCTTTCCTGTTTTCTTTCCATGTATCAGAAGTTTATGAGTATAAGCTCAATGTACATAAAAGAACAGTGGCAATAACTTTTAAAACTTTGACCAAAAATTACCAAGCGCTACATATATCAAATAGGATTCTGAACACTGGAATTAGGTCTTTCTCCTTAAGGAGCTCAGAGTTTGGAGACAGTGATTTGTCAATGTAAAGAAAGAAAGAAAGCTGCTAGAGCTTTGGGGAAATTTGGAAAGACTGAAATGAAAGGTAATTTTGGATTTAATCAAAAGAGACATGAGCTCATATTTGCAAAAAAAATAGGTTTACATTTAAATAGCATGTCTTTGCTGCAGTGACCCTGAAGCAAAATAAAAGATTATCCAAACATGAGCCCCTGACTTAAAGTAGTGGATTTAAGAGACAGTAAAAGCAAAAGTACAAAATATGATGTTTGTCAAACAAGATGATGTGATCATCTGGAAATACAGTAAATTACGTAAGTCTAGGAGAATTTTACATCCTTCAACCCTGCTGCTAAGTAACATTACAAATCTCAAATTTGGCTGGAGCTCAACTTTCAAAGGAAAAAAAAAATGTGTCCAAGCTAGTGAAGAGTATACCCTGAAATGTTACCACAGGATGATCTCTGGGGATCCACAGGCTAAGAAATGGGGTCCCATGATTCATCTGCTTGTACCTGCTATTGACATTCCAGTGCCTAATTCTTCTGTCAGGTACAGCAGGCCACAGCAATCATTAATTGAACATCTGTTAGGCACAAGTTACTGGGGAGACAAAGGTGTCTCCTTTCAAAAAGCTCAGAGTCCAGCAAAGGTGACATACAAGCATTGCAATGTTCTTTGCCTAAGACAACACTCAATAAGCAAATACATTAATGTTTCTTCAGGGAGTTGATTAATAACCTCACATCTGTTCAGATCATATTTGCTCCCAAATGAGTTCAGGTTAGCTCTGGTCTCACCATCAAATCAGTTAGAAAATTCTGGAAATTTTAGAATACAGGATAAAATATGTAGACCTGAATAAGAAAGTAGAGTAGAAGGAACTGACAGACTTCACTTAGGAATATTAAAGGTTTTGCCTTCTGGAAACTTCTCTTTCATTTGTACTTTTATCTGTTCATTTGCATTGCAAATTCAGGACTCCATAATTCTTGACTTCTGTTTTTCTTGTACCTTTCTCAGAATATAGATTGGTTTGGAATACACTGGATGCTTAATACTCTCTTTTTTGAGACAGGGTTTCACTTTCTTTGCCCAGTTTGGAGTGCAGTGGTGTGAACTCAGTTCACTGCAACCTCCACCTCCCAGGCTCAAGCAATCCCCGTCTCAGCCTCTCAAGTAGCTGGGACTACAGGCATATGCCACCACGCCCGGCTAATTTTTCAATTCCTTCTTGGTAGAGATGGGGTTTCACCATGTTGCCCAGTCTGGTCTCGAACTCCTGAGCTCAAGCAATCCACATGCCTAAGTGCCCCACAGTTCTGGGATTATAGGCATGAGCCCCCACACCCAGCCTTAATACTCTCTTCATTAAAACAAACTAACTGTATATATAAAACAGCTCACAATTCCACAAATAAATGCTTGTGACAAATGCTTATTATATTAAGTAAAAAACACTGGAAACAATTACATATGTTACAGTACATTTAACACAACTTAAAAGTGCATTAAAATATTCTGGAAAGAAGTACACAAAAATGCAACTGTGACTGCATTTGAATGATGGAACTTTAGAAGTTTTTTCCAATTTCTACACTTTTGCAGCTTTCCTTCCAATTTCTTTAACAAACATACATTTAAAAATAAGCCTGAAAAAATTCTGGAATCCTACTGAACTTTGAAAAGACTTTACTTTTGTATATTTCCACCATGATTTTCTTAAGACTTACTCGGTACTAGGAATTTGTTTTCAAGTCTTTCATATTTTTAATAAAATGATTCAGAGTTTCTAAATTCCCATGCAAAATTCCTAGCTTCAGCATTAACTAGGTTTCTCATGTGGTACTTCTGGCAATGGGAAGCATATTTCCCATGTATTTTATGGGAGAATAACTAATGCTGCTTCTGATAAGGCTGAAATGTGTGTCAACATCCGAATTTCTTCCTCCTATGTATTTCTTTAAGTGAAAGAGAAAAAGGAATACCTGTTGATTGCTTATTATGCTTGCTACTCTAGCCTTCAATTTGGTGCAAAATCAATGTACATCTTAACATGGTCAAAGGATTTAGTTCAGTCACATCTTTTAAACTCTTGTCTTATCACGCAAAGATTTTCTGTGATTATTTTTTGTATTACTTTTTATTGCGGTAAAAGACACATAATATAAAACCTACCAACCTAACCATGCTTAAGTGCACAGTTCAGTGGTATTAAGCGTATTCACGTTGTTGTACAAGCATCACTATCATTCATCTCCGGAACAGTTTTCATATTGCAAAACTGAGACGCTGTACTCATTAAATAATAACTTCCCATATTTGTATTCTTTATTGTGGCAAAATGCACACAACATAAAATTTATCATCTTAACCATTTTTAAGCATACAGCTTAGTGGCATTAGGTACATTCATGTTGCTGTGCAGCCATGAAAACCACCCATCTCCAGAACTCTTCATCTTATAAAACTGAAACTCTATACCCATTAACAAGAACTCCCCATTCCTCCCTGTTTTCAGTCCCTGGCAACCACCACTGTACTTTCATTCTCTCTGAATTTGAATTTGACTACTCTAGCTGTCTCATATGGGTGCAATCATGCAGTATCTGTCTTTACTCTAATTGGCTTATTCCATTTTGTATAATGTTCTCAAGGTTCATTCAGGTTATAGCACGAATCAGAATATACTTACTTTAAAAGGCTAAATAGTATTTCATTGTATGTATATACCACATTTTCTTCTTTTTAACTTTTATTTTAGGTTCAGGGATACATGTGCAGGTCTGCTATATAGGCAAACTCATGTCACTGGGGTTGCACAGATTATTTAATCACCCAGGTACTAAGCCTAGTACCCAATAGTTATTTTTACTGCTCCTCCCCCTCCTCCCAACCTCCACCTTCAAGTAGGCCCCAGTGTCGGTTGTTCCCTTCTTTGTGTCCATAACTTCTCATCATTAAGCTCCCACTTATAAGTGAGAACATGTCCTATTTGGTTTCCTATTCCTGCCTTAGTTTGCTAAGGATAATGGTCCCCAGCTCCATCCATGTTTCTCCAAAGGACATGATCTTATTTTTTTGTATGGCTGCATAGTATTCCATGTATATGTACCACATTTTCTTTATCCAGTCTGTCATTGATGAGCATAGGTTGATTCCATGTCTTTGCTATTGTGAATAGTGCTGCAATGAACATTTATGTGCATGTGTCTTTAAAATGGAATGATTTATACTCTTCTGGGTATATACCCAGTAATGGGATTGCTGGATGGAATGGTAGTTCTGTTTAGCTTTTCAAGAAATTGCCACCCTGCTTTCCAAAATGGTTGAACCAATTTACACTGCCACCAACAGTGTATAAGTGTTCCCTTTTCTCCACGGCTTTGCCAGTATGTGTAAATTTTTGACTTTTCAGTAATACTTATTCTGGCTGTTGTGAGATGGTATCTTTTTGTGGTTTTGATTTGCATTTTGGTAATAATCAGTGATGTTGAGCTTTCTTTTTCATATGCTTGTTGGCTGTTTGTCTCTCTTCTTTTGGAAGGTGTCTATTCATATTCTTTGGCCCTTTTTAATGGGTTGTTTTTTTCCTTTTTTTAGTGGGGTTTTTTTTTTTTCTTATAAATTTAAGTTCCTAATGGATGCTAGGTATTAAACCTTTGTCAGATGCATAGTTTGCAAAATTTTCCTTCCATTTACTCTCTTTACTCTCTTGATGGTTTCTTTTGCTGTGCAGAGGCTCTTTAGTTTAATTAGATCCTGTTTGTCAATTTTTGATTTTGTTGCAATTGTTTTTGGTGTCTTTTTTTTTTTTTATTATACTTTAAGTTCTAGGGTACATGTGCATAACGTGCAGGTTTGTTACATATGTATACATGTGCCATGTTGGTATGCTGCACCCATCAACTCATCAGCACCCATCAATTCATCATTTATATCAGGTATAACTCCCCAATGCAATCCCTCCCCCCTCCCCCCTCCCCATGATAGGCCCCATGGTGTGATGTTCCCCTTCCCGAGTCCAAGTGAGCTCATTGTTCAGTTCCCACCTATGAATGAGAACATGCGGTGTTTGGTTTTCTGTTCTTGTGATAGTTTGCTAAGAATGATGGTTTCCAGCTGCATCCATGTCCCTACAAAGGACGCAAACTCATCCTTTTTTATGGCTGCATAGTATTCCATGGTGTATATGTGCCACATTTTCTTTGGTGTCTTTATCATGAAATTTTTGCCTATTCCTATGTACAGAATGGTATTGCCTAAGTCGTCTTCCAGAGTTCTTATAGTTTAGGGTTTTACATTTGATCTTTAATCATTTTGAGATAATTTGTGTATACGGTGTAAGGAAGGGATCCAGTTTCAATCTTCTGCATATGACTAGCCAGTTACTTCAGCACCATTTACTGAATAGAGATTCTTTTCCCATTGCTTGTTTTTGTCACCTTTGTCGAATATCAGATGGTCATAGATGTGCAGCATTATTTCTGGGCTCTCTATTCTGTTCCATTGGTCTATGTGTCTGTTTTTGTACCAGCACCATGCTGTTTTGGTTACTGCAGCCCGGTAGCATACTTTGAAGTCAGGTAACATGATACATCCAGCTTTGTTCTTTTTGCTTAGGATTGCCTTGGCTATCTGGACTCTTTTTTGGTTCCATATGAATTTTAAAATCATTTTTTCTAGTCTGTGAAGAATGTCATTGATAGTTTAATAGGAATAGCACTAAATCTATCAGTTGCTTTGGGCAGTACAGCCATTTTAATGATATTGATTCTTTCTAACCATGAGCACGGAATGTTTTTCCATTTGTGATTTCCATCTCTGATTTCTTTGAGCAGTGTTTTGAAATTCTTTCTATAGAGGTCTCTCACCACCTGGTTAGCTGTATTCCTAGGTACTTGATTGCTTTTGTGTCAATTGTGAATGGGATTGCATTCCCGATTTGGCTCTCAGCTTGAGTGCTGTTTGTGTATAGGAATGCCACTTATTTTTGTACATTGATTTTGTATCCTAAAAGTCTGCTAATGCTGCTTTTAGGAGCTTTTGGGAAGAGACTATGGGGCATTTTAGGTGTAGATTCATGTCACCCGCAAACAGGGATAGTTTGACTTACTCTCTTCCTATTTGAATGCCCTTTCTTTCTCTTGCCTTGTTGCCCTGGCCAGGACTTCCAATATTATGTTAAATAGGAGTGGAGAGCAAAGTCATCCTTGTCTTGTGCCGGTTTTCAAGGGAAATGGTTTCAGCTTTCCCCCCTTCAGTATGATGTTGGCTGTGGGTTTGTCGTAGATGACTCTATTTTGAGGTATGTTCCTTCAATGCCTAGTTTAATAAGAGTTTTTAACATGAAGGGATATGAATTTTATCAAAAGTCTTTTCTGCATCTATTGAGATAATTATGTGTTTTTTGTCTTTAGTTCTGTTTATGTGATAAATCATTTATTTGCATATTATTTGCATATGTTGAATCAATGATTTGCATGTGTTGAACCAAACTCGCATCCCAGGGACAAAGCCTACTTGATCATGGTGAATTAGCTTTTTAATGTACTGCTGGATTCACTTTGCAAGTATTTTGTTGAGGATTTTTGAATTAATGCTCATCATGGATATTGGTCTGAAGTTTTATTTTTTGTTGTGTCTCTGCCAGGTTTTGGTGTCAGGATGATACTGGCCTCATAGATTGAGGTGAGGAGGAGTCCTTCCTACTGAATTTTTTGGAATAGTTTCAGTATGACTAATACTACCTCTTCTTTGTACATCTGGTAGGATTTAGCTGTGAATCCATCTGGTCTTGGGCTTTTTTTGTTGGTAAGCTCTTTATTACCAATTCAACTTTGGAGCTAGTTATTGTTCTCTTCAGGGAATCAATTTCCTCCTCCCTTGTCTTGGGAGAGTGTATATGTCCCGAAATTCATCCATCTCTTCTAGGTTTTCTAGTTTGTGTGCATAGAGGTGTTCATAGTAGCCCCCCATTCCTCCCTCTCTTCAGTTTCTGACAATCACTTTCATTCTGTATGAATTTGACTCTTCTAATTATCTCTATAAATAGCATCATGTAGTATTTGTCCTTGTCGTAATTGGCTTATTTTATTTTGCATAATGTTCTCAAGGTTAATTCAGGTTATAGTATGCATCAGAATATACTTCCTTTTAAAGGCAAAATAGTATTTTATTGTGTGTACATGTATATATTTTCTTTTCCATTCATTGTCAATTTCACATTTTCTTATCCATTCATTGTCAATAAATAATTGGGGGTTTTGTAGCTTTGGGCTATGTGAATAAAGTTACTAGGAACATATGGATTTACAAATGTCTCTTTGAGATTCTGCTTTCAATGCTTTTGGGTATACACCTAGAGACAAAATAGCTAGACTATAGGGTAATTCTATTTTTAATTTTTTGAGGAACCACCACACTGGCTGCACCATACTAGCTGCACAATTTTACATTTGTACTAACAATGTACAACATTCCAATGTTTTCACCAACTGGACATCACTTGTGTTCTGTTTTTTGATGGTAGCCATCCAAACAGAGTGGTATCTCATTGTGGTTTTTATATGCATTTCCTTGATGATTACTTGGCAAACTATATATATCTTACTTACTATATCTTACTTGGCAAAATGTCTATTTAAGTCCATTGTCCATTGTTTTCATGTGCTTAATGGCCTTTTGTATATCTTACTTGGAGAAATGTCTGTTTAAGTCCATTGTCCATTTCTTAATTGAATTTTTTTTTTGTTTTAAGTTTTAGGAGTTTTCTATATATTCTTGATATTAATACCTTAGCAGATATATTATTTACAGGTATATTCTCCCACTTTGTGGGTGGTTTCATTACTCTAGTGATAGTGTATTTTGATGTTCAAAGTGTTAATTTTCATGAAGCATATTTTTGGTCTATATTTTTCTTTTGTTTCCTGTGCCTTTGTTGTCATGCCCAAGAAATCATTACTAAATATAATGTTGTGGATATTTTGCCTTGTGTTTTCTTCTAGGGGTTGTATAGTTTTAACTCTGATGTTTAGGTTTTTGATCCATTTGGGTTAATTTTTGTATATGATATTAGGCAAGAGTTCATTCTTTCATATGTAATATCCAGTTTTTCCAGTAGCATTTGTTGAAAAGATACTTTCCACTATTGAATGTTTTTCACTCACTTCTTAAAAATTGTTTGACCATATACACAAGGGTTTACTTCTAGGCTCTTTATTCTAGTCCACTCTTATACATGTCTATCTTAATGCCAACACTACACATTTTAAATATTGCCGTAGCTTTATAGTTAGTTTTGAAACTATGAAGTGTGAGACCTTGACCTATTTTCTTCTTTTATAAGATTATTTTGGCAATTATGGATCAATTGAAATTCCATTTAAATTTTAAGATGTATTTTCTATTTCTGCAAAGAAAATTGTTGGATATTGAAAGACATTGCATTAAATCTGTAGATCACTTTAAATAGTACCAACATCTTAGTAAGACTGTTTTCCAATCACTTAATGAGATATCTTTCTACTTACTTATATCTTTAATTTCTTCCGGCAATGTTTTGTAGTTGTTATTGTGCAAGTGTCTCACCTCCTTGGTTTAACTGATTTCTATATTTGATGTTCTTTTTGATGCTATTGTAAATGAAATTGTTTTCTTAATTTTATTTTGGAGTGTTCATTGTTAGTGTAAACAAATGCAACTGATCATTGTGTGTTAATTTTATATCCTGCTACTTTGCTGAATTTGCTTATTAGTTCTATCATTTTGTGAAATAGAATTTTCTACAAGTAAGATCCTATCATCTGTGAACAGAAAAATTTTACTTTTTCCTTACAATTTCATATGTGTTTTTAATTTTTCTTCCCTAATTTCTCTGGCTAAAACTTCCAGTACAATGCTAAACCAAAGTGGTACAAACAAGTATCCTTGTCTGATTCTTCACCTTAGAAGAAAATTTTCAAGTCTTTCACTACTGAAGATGATAGTTAGTGCAGGTTTTCATACATGATTTTTATTATGTTAGATTTCTTCTATTTTTAGTTTGTTGAGTATTTTTATTATAGAAGAGTATGAAAGTTTGCCAAATGCTCTGTCTACATCAAGTGAGATAATAACATGAATATCCCGCCCTTTTTCACTAATGTAGTGTATTATATTGATTGATTTCTGTGTGTTGAACCATCCTTGCCTTCCAAGAATAAATCTCTCTTAATCATAGTTTTTAAGCCTCTTGAGATGCTGCTGACTTCAATTTGTTTCTATTTTGTTGGGGAATTTTACATCAATATTCATGAGAGACATTGTCCTGTAGATTTATTTATTTATCAGTCTTTGTCTGGCTTTAGTACCAGGACTTGCTAACCTCATAGAATGAGTTAGTAAATGTTTCCTCCTCTTTAATTCTTTCTTTCTTTTTTTTTTTTTTTTGAGTCAGAGTCTTACTCTTTTGCCCAGGCTGGAGTGAAGTGGCACAATCTTGGCTCACTGCAACCTTCACCCCATAGGTTCAAGTGGTTCTCCTGCCTTAGTCTCCTAAGTAGCTGGGATTACAGGCACCCACCACCATGCCCAGATAATTTTTGTATTTTTAGTAGAGATGGAGTTTCGCCATGTTGGCCAGGCTGGTCTTGAATTCCTGACCTTGGTGATCCAGTCTCCTTGGCCTCCCAATGTGCTAGGATTACAAACATGAGCCACTGTGCTCAGCCTCTTCTTTAATTCTTTTGAAAAGGTTTGAGAAGGATTAGTGTCAATTTTTATTTAAATATTTCATAAAATCCAACAGTGAAGCTATCAGGTATAGGGCTTTTCTATGTCAGGAGATAATGTTTTTATTAGTGATTCAATCTCCTTACCAGTTACAGATCTATTCAGATTTTCTGTTCTTTGTAATTCAATCCTGGCAGGTGTTTTGTATCTAGGAATTTGTCTATTTTATCTAGGTTATCCAATGTGTTGGTGTATAATTGCTTATAGTATTCTCCTATATATTTTTTAATATCTATAAAATCTGTAGCAATGTTTCCACTTTGATTTCTGGTTTTAGTCATTTGAGTCTTTTCTCTTTACTCTTCTTCTATCTAACTAAAAATTTGTCAATTTTGTTATCTTTTTAAAGAACAAACTTTTTATTTCATCGATTTTTTAAAAAATTTCTATTCCCTATTTTGTTTACCTCTGCTTTAGTCTTTATTTTTTTCTTCTGGTAACTTTCATTTAGTTTGTTCTTTCTTTTCTAGTTCCTTAAGTTGTAAAGGTAGGTGTCGATTTGAGATCTCCTTTTTAAAATGTGTTTATGGATATAAATTTCCTTTTTTACACTTATTTGCTGTGTCTCATGAATTTTGATATACTGTGCATCTTCTCATTCATCTCTATTTTATAATTTCTTTCATTTTTTTATCCATTGGCTATTTAGGAGTGTGTTGTTTAATTTCCACCAATTTGTGAATTTTTTACTTTCCCTTCTATTACTTATATCTAACTTCATCCTGTTGTGGTCAGGAAAGATACTTTGCATAATACACATATTTTTAAATCTATTGAGCATTGGTCTAACATGTTATTTATCCTGGAGAACAGTCCCTGTGCACTTGAGAATAATGTGCATTCTGTTGGTCTATAGAATTGTCCACGTTCTCTATTTTCTTACTATCTTTTGTCTGGTTGTTTCATCCATTATTTAGAGTGGGATATAAAAGTTTCTGACTATTATTATAGAATTATCTGTTTCTTCCTATAATTCTGTCAATTTTTCACTTTGTATTTTGTGATGGTCTGTTATTAGATAGATTAATGTTTATAAGTGTTAGATTTTCTTGCTGTCTTAAAACTTGTATTAATATATAAGGAGTTTTTTGGTCTATTGTAATTTTTTTATATAAATTTGATTTTGTCCCATATTAGCATAGCCACCCTGATCTATTTTGGTTCCTATTTGCATGTAATATATTTTTTCACTCCTTCACTTTCAACCTGATGTGTCTTTGGATTAAAAGTGAGTCTCTTATAGATAGCATAGAGTTCCATCATGTTTTTCTTATACCTTATGTCAATCTCCGTTTTTTATTGAATAATTTAATTCATTTACATTTAAAGCCATTTTACTATTTATTTTGTAGATTGAATCTTTTTGTCCCTCATTTTCTGCATTACTGTCTCCTTTTATGTTTGGTTTTCGTGGTGGTGGTGGTGTTGTGTTGGTGTGTGTGTGTGTGTGTGTGTGTGTGTGAAATCTTTTAATCCTTCACTCATTTGTTTGTGTGTATATTCTACAGTCATTTCCTTTGTGATTACTGTGGGGATTATATTTACCATCCTAAAATTATAACACCCTAATTTGAATGTACAAGAGCTTGAGTTTAATAACATGCAAACCTGTTTGTATACAGTTCATTACCCACCACATTTCAGTTTTTGGTGTTACAAAATTACTTCTTTATGCTTTGTGTGTTCAAAACTGTAGACTAATAATTGAGTTTCTACAAATTAGTTTCTAAAATCATATAAAGTAGAATTTCAAATCAAAGTTACAATAATTCTGGCTTTTAGACTAATAGTTTTTTTTATTCTATTGTCTTTTAAGTCACATATAAAATAACAGGAAGTTACAAATCAAAGTCACAATAACACTGGATTTTATAATTGCCCATGTCTTTACTTTATCAAGATTTTTAGGTCTTCATATGGCCGCAAGTTACTGTCTAGTGTCCTTTTCTTTCAACTTGAAGTTCTCCCTCTAGCATTTTTTGCAGGACAGGTTAGTGATAACAAACTTCCTCTGATTGTATTTATCTACATCTGTCTTAATTTCTCCTTACTTCCAATGGACAGTTTTGCTGGATATAGGATTCTTGATTATTTTATCAAAAAATGTTAGCACTTTGAATATATCAGGTCAGTGTCCTCTAGCCTCTAAATGAAAAATCGACTGATAATCTTATTTAGGTCTCTGGTATATGATGAGCCACTTCTCATTTGCTGCCTTCAAGATTCTGTCTTTGCCTCTGTCTATTGACTGTATGATTACAATGTGTCTTAGTGTAGATCTTTTGAGTTTATTCCACTTGAAGTTCATTGAACTTCCTGGATCTTTATATTAATGTCTTTCATCACATTAGGGAAATTTTCAACCATTATTTGTTTCAAATACTTTATAGATCCCTTTCTCATTCTTTTCTACTTCTGGAAATCTTACAATACATATGTTGATCCACTTGATGTTGTCAAACAGGTCTCTTAGGCTCAATTTATTTTTCTTCAATCATTTTTTCTTTGCCTTCTTCAGACTTAATAATTTCAGTTGTTTGACATTCAAGTTCTCCAATTCTTTCTGCTCAAATTTGTTTTTGTGTCCCTCTAGTGAATCTTTTATTTGTAACTGTAATTTTCAACTACAGAATTTCTTGATTCCTTTCTATGGTTTTGGTATCTTTACTGATATTCCTATTTTGTGCCCCCATATCCTGGACTTTCTCCATTTCTTTATTTAGTTCTTCGAATATCTTTAAGACAGTGGTTTTAAAGTCTTGTCTGGTAGGCATACTGTCTGGTCTGTCTCAGGAATAGTTTCTGGTTTTTTTTTTTTTTTCTTTTAATGGACCATATGTTCCTGGTTCTTTGTATGCCTTATGATTTTGTTGTTGTTGTAAAAAACTGAACATTTAAATTTAATGATACATTAACTCTGGAAATCAGATTCCCCCTCATCTACAGGGTTTGTTGCTTTAAATTATTGTAGATTATCTTTGTGCTAAGAATCAGCCTAAAGTATAAAGTCAAGGTCTTCTTAGACCTTTTCTGAACTTTCATCCTTCCGTTGGTAGGCACAGTGACTTTCTAAATCCTTCAGTATAATATGCAGTCACTTTTGAATGTCTTAGTTCTTAGCTGTCTGGCTCTTAAATAGTGTACAAGAGAAAAATAAAGAAGGAAAAAAATTTCTATTTAAATACTCTAGAAAATGCTCCAACATGATGAGGTGCGGTTTGTAGGTTTGCAACAACTAGAAGGGGTTGCAATGATGGCTACCTGCCTCTGTATCTGCAGTTGTGCTATCAGAAGTAGAAATCAGCCAAGTGAAAATTCCTGACATTTGGGGGCAGCGTTCTTATTGCTCACCATGATTACTACAAACTTAGTGCAGGCTGCTCCTGGAATATGTGCACAGTTGCCTATCATGAAGGTAAAGGATGGGAGATGAATAGCCACTGCTGAACTAAAAACAGAAATTAACCACAATTTACAGTCTAAGCTTTGGCCTGGATATTGCAAGCATTATGATAGACTCTGGAGTACCAAAATAGTTACATCAGAGAAATTCTGTCAGTGCAATTATTGTCTAGGTGGAAAGATGGATTATTGCTGCTTCTTACTTTGCCATCTGCTCAGAATATCTTTATGTTTTGATTTTGGCAAAGCAGATTTTATCTTCCAATGACTTTATAGGATTATTTAAACACAATGATTCTTCAGATTATTCTAATAAATTGAGATATATATTTCCAAATTTATTTTATAAGATGCACATTGTGTTAACTATTTGTGATAAAGATTTTTGAAACATAAGTCAATGTTTTTTTCCCTCAGAGCTTAGAATCTACTCATTACAACAGTTCTCACTGCAGACAAACTATGAAATCATATGTTCTTACAACAAAGCATTAGTAGGACTGAAGTAATATCACTAAAACATGAAATACAAACATATTAAAGGGTACCAATTGTATCCCAGTTCAAGATGGCTGACTAGAGACATTAGACACTTGCCCTCACTAGAAAGAAGAACCAAAATTATGAACAAACAGTCATACCTCAAGTAGAATATCTAGAAAAGAACACTAGAGTCCAACAGAGAAGTCATGGGAAACATATGAGGCACAGAAAAGAAGGAAGCAAATGACCAGCTTGGCCAAAATTGGCTGGGAGCCTGGAAGGGCTTTGTGTTGTGGAGAAAGTGTAAGTGAGAGAACTTTAGTGGTCCACATCTGTATTATTGCAATCTGAACCACAGGAGAGCTCTTCTACCCGCAGAAACCCTGACACTAGTGTGGCCAGTGGTTTGGACACCCTACAAGGGTATTGCACCAGATAGGAAACTCATGCAGGGCCACATACTCTCCTGAGACCTAAGTGGCTGAAGCTGGGTGTCATTGTGAGAGCACAGCAGTCCTGGGAATGCATCCTGCACTAGAACCATAAGCTCCATACCTTCACATCCCTGAATGAACAAAAATTTTGATATATGGACAAACACAAAGTTGCCCAATACACAAATTATCACCATCCCTGAAAGTGAGGAGAAAACCAAAGGATTCAAAACCTATTTAACAAAATAATGCATGCAAACTTTCAAAGTCTAGCTAGAGATTTAGAAATTCAGATACGGGAGGCCCAGTGATCTTCAATCACATACCAAGGAAAAATGACTCCTTCACCATACATTATAGTCAAACTATCTAAAGTCAACAACCAAAAGAAAATTCTAAAAACAGCAAGATAAAAAGGTATAGACATTTATAAGAGAGTTTTCATCAGACTAGCAGTGGACTTCTTTGCAGAAACCTTGCAGTCCAGGAAAGAATCGGAACATATATTTAAAGTGCTGAAATTGTTTTTTAAAAAAGTCTGCCACCCAAGGATATTACACTCAGCAAAATTATCTTTCATAAATGAAGGAGAAATAAAGTCTTTACCAGATAAGCAAATATTGAGGGAATTCACTACCACTAGACCTGCCAAAGCAATACAAAGCAAAAGGAACAAAGGTGGAGGCATAATGCTACCCAATTTCAAATATACTATACAGCTACAGTAACCCAAACAGCATGGTATTGGTCCAAAAACAGACACATAGATCAATGGAACAGAATAGAGAACCCAGAAATAAGACTGCACATCTACAACTAACTGATCTTTGACAAAGCTGAGAAAAACAAACAATGGGGAGAGGACTCTATTCAATAAATGGTGCTAGGATAACTGGCTAGCCAAATGCAAAAGAATGAAACTGGATCCCTTCCTTACACCATATAAAAAAATTAACTCAAGGTGAATTAAAGACTTAAATATAAAACACAAAACTATACAAACCTTGGAAGACAAACTAGGCAATACCATTCAGGACACAGGCATGAGCAAAGATTTCATGAGAAAAATGCCAAAAATAATTACAACAAAAGCAAAAATTGTCAAATGGAATCTAAATAAACTAAGGAGCTTGTGCACAGCCAAAGAAACTATCAACAGAGTAAACAGCAATGTAAAATATTAGAAAAATTTTTTGCAATCTATACCTCTGACAAATATCTAATATCGAACATCTATAAGAAACTTAATCAAATCTACGAGAAAAAAAAAACAACTTCATTAAAAGTGGGCAAAGGACATAAATGGACACTTCCCAAAAGAAGATATACATATGGCCAACAAGCATATGATAAAAAGCTCAACATCACTGATCATTAGAGAAATAAAAATTACAATGAGATACCGTCTCACACCAGTCAGAATGGTTAGTATTATTAAAAAGTCAAAAAATAACAAATGGTGGTGAGATTGTTGAGAAAAGGGAACACTTATACACCATTGGTGGGAGTGCAAATTAGTTCAACCATTTTGGAAGACAATGTGGTGATTCCTCAAAGACCTAAAGACAGAAATGCCATCTGACCCAGCAATCCTATTACTAGAAAGAAGAACCAAAATTATGAACAAACAGTCATACCTCAAGTAGAATATCTAGAAAAGAACACTAGAGTCCAACAGAGAAGTCATGGGAAACATATGAGGCACAGAAAAGAAGGAAGCAAATGACCAGCTTGGCCAAAATTGGCTGGGAGCCTGGAAGGCACCCAAATCACTCTTTTATAAAGAAATATGCATGCATGTATTCATTACAGCATTATTCACAATAGCAAAGACATGAAATCAACCCACACGCCCATTAATGACAACTGGATAAAGAAAACGTGGTAAATATACACCCTGGAATACTATGTAGCCATAAAAAAGGAACAAGATCATGTCCTTTGCAGGGTCATGGATGGAGCTGGAGGCCATTATTCTTAGCAAACTAGCACAGGAACATAAAATCAAATAAAACATGTTCTCACTTGTAAGTAGAAGCTAAATGATGGGAACATATGGACACATAGAGAAAAACAAAAGACCCTGGGCCCTATCAGAGGCTGGAGGGTGGAGGAAGAATATAATTAGGAAAAATCACCAATAAATATTAGGCTTAATACCTAGGCGATGAATTAATCTGTGCAACAAACCCCCATGACACACGTTTACCTAGGTAACAAAGCTGCACATCCTGCACATGTACCCCTGAACTTAAAAGTTAAGTAAACTCACAAATGTGTGAAAATGAAACATGCTTCTAAAAGACCATTGGACCAATGTAGAAATTAAGATGGAAATCAAAACATTTTATGAATAAATAAAAATACAAAAACCTTTGAAACACAGCAAAATTAATTCTAAGAGGAAAGTTTCTAGCAATAAATGCCTACATCAAATAAACAAAATAAGTTCAAATATACAATCTAAAGATGCACCTCAAGAAACTAGAAAAGCACAGCCCAAAATTAGCTGAAGAAGAGGATTAATGAAGATCAGATCAGAATTAAGCAAAATAGTTACTCGAAAAAACATAGAAAGAATCATCAAAACAAAATGTTGCTTTCTCAAAAACATAAACAAATTGGTAAACTATAACTTGGTTATATTTTAACTAAGATGAGAGAAGATGCTAATAAACAACATTAGACATGAAAAATGAGACATTACAACTGATGCCATAGAAATACAAAAGATGATCAGAGACTATTATGAAAAACTACATGTTAACAAACTAGAAAAGGTAGGTGAAATGGATACATTTCTGGAAACATATAACCTACCACTCTCAGCATAAGACAGATTATGTAAACAGAAAATAAAGGGATGGAACCAGCAAGTGGATGTAACATTAAATCAGTAACAAACATTCTCCCAATAAACAAGGCCAGTACCAGATGGATTCACTGCTGAATTCTACCTAATATGTAAAGAAATAATATCAATTTCCCTCATACTGTGACAAAAAAAGTGAAGAGGAGGAAATTCTCCCTAATTCTACCAGCATTCTGGAGGAAATTCTCCCTAAAAGGCCAGCATTAGCTTGATGCCAAAACCCAATAAGTAAATAACACAACAGGAAAAGAAAACTACAGGCCAATATCCCTAATAAACAGATGCAAAAATTTTCAATAAAACGCAAGCAAACTGAATCCAACAGCACTTCAAAAAATAATACACCATGATCAAATGGAATTTATCCTAGGGATGCATGGATTGTTAAATACACATAAATCAATAAATGTGACACATTATATCAACAGAATAAAGGACAAAAAGCATATGAGCATCTCAGTAGGCATAGAAAAAATATTTGACAAAATTTAACAGCTCCTCATAATAAAAATCTCAACAAACTAGGCATTGAAGGATAACATTTTCAAATAATAAAGGCCATATATGACAAACACACAACTATCATTATACTGAACGGTGAAATATTAAAAGCCTTTCCTCTAAGAACCAAGAGGAGACAAGGATGCTCACTTTCACCACTCTTTTTCAACATGGTACTGGAAGTTCTAGCCAGAAAAATCAGGCGGGAAAAAAAAAATAAAAGGCATTCAAATTGGAAAAGAGGAAGTCAATTTATCTGCTTTACAGATGACATGATCCTATATCTAGGAAAAACAAGTCTCCATCAGTAAACTCTTTGAACTGATAAACAAATTCGATAAAGTTACTGGTTATAAAATCAACATACATAAAAAATCACCAATGATTCTATACATCAAAAGTCTAATAGCAATACAAGGAAACAATAAAGGCAATCCCATTTAGCAAAAATCAAAAATTAAAAGTAAAATATTTAGAAATAAATTTAATGAAGGAAGTAAAAGATCTGTACGGGGGAAACTACAAAACACTGATGAAAAAAACTGAAAAGGATACACACACATGGAACGACATCCCATACTCATGGATCAGAAAAATTAATATCTTCTGATAATATTATAGAATTCTATGCAGCCATAAAAAAGAATGAGATCATATTCTTTGCAGCAACATGGATGGAGCTGAACGCCATTATCCTCAGCAAACTAATGCAGAAACAGCAAATTAAACACTGCATGTTCTCACTTATAAGTGGGACCTGGATTACACACTGGGACATGTCAGCAGTGGGAGGCTAGGAGAGGAAGAACATCAGAATGAATAGCTATGGATGATGGGCTTAATACCTAGGTGATGGGTTAATCTGTGCAGCAAATTACCATGGCACACATTTACCTCTGTAACAAATCTGCACATCCTGTACATGTACCCCAGAACTTAAAATAAAAGTTGAAGAAAAAAATAAAACACTCAGACATAAATTTAATGAAAGAGGTAAAAGATCTGTACAGCAGAAACTACACAACATTGATGAAAGAAATTGAAAAGGATATGCAACAATGGAAAGACATCATGCTCACGGATCAGAAGAATTAATACCATTAAAATGACCATACTGCCTAAGGCAACCTAAGGATTCAGTGCAATCCCTATCAAAACACAAATGTCCTTTTTGACAGAAATAGGAAAAATCATCCTGCAATTCACATGGAAACAAACAAACAAAAAAAAAAGAGTCTGAATAGGCAAGGCTATTCAGAGCAAGAAGAACAATGCTGGAGGCATCACACTACCTGATTTTAAAATATATTATGAACTTATATTAACCAAAAAAACAAGAAATTGGTATAAAAGTAGACAGATAGATCAATGGAACAGAATAGAGAACCCAGAAATAAAGTCTCAGACCTACAGCCAATTGATCTTTGACAAACCCCCCAAGAACATACATTGGGGAGAGGACACCCTCTTCAATAAATGGTTCTGGGAAAACTGAATAACCATATGCAGAAGAATAAAACTGGACTCCTATTTCATCAGAATTTAACTCAAGATGGATAAAAGACTTAAATGTAAAACACAAAACTATAAAAAAACTAGATAAAAACATAGGGAAAACTCTTCAGGACAATTGATCTAGGCAAATATTTTATCACTAATACTTTAGAAGCACAAGCAGCAAAAGCAAACATAGACAAATTGGACTATATTAAACTAAAAAGCTTCTGTACAGCAAAAGAAACAATAGACAGAGTAAACAAACAATCTTTTAAATAGGAGAAAATATTTGCAAATTACTCATCTCACAAGGGACTAATATCCAGAACATACAACTCAAACATCACAACAGGAAAAAAAATATCCATTTGAAAATAGGCAAAGGGCATGGATAAACATTTATCAAAAGAAGACATACAAATGGCCAACAGGAATATGAAAAAATCCTCAACATCACTAATCATCAGGGAGATGCAAATCAAAACCACAATGAGATTTCATCTCACCCTGGTTAGAATGACTTTTATTAAAAAGGAACTCATGCATTGTTGATAGGGGTGGAAATTAGTTCAGTTTCTATGGAAAACAGTATCGGTCTCTCAAAAAACTAAAAATAGAACCACCATTTGATCCTGAAATCACACTACTGAGTATCTACCCAAGGAAAAATAAATCAGGATATCAAAGAGTAACTAAATTTGCATGTGCATTCCCTGATACAAAAAATCTCTAGGATCCTGTGAAATAAACAATGAAACTACCAACACTGAACACACACACACACACACACACATTTCCAAGCTGATGCTCCAGAAATTCCATTCCACAAGCACACAGGCAAAACCTAAATTCAGGCAAATTTTAGAAATTCAAAACAAATAATTTAATAGTGATAGTGAATAATACACCACAGTTGTCCAGCCAAAGGATACCAGACATATAAAGGTTCTTTTCTTAATAGGAAGAGTGATTTGCAATATATCAAAGATAATTATCTCTTTTCACTTCAATAAGAACACAAATAACAGAATTTAAAAGTTGAGCCAAATGATGAAGTATTTAAAACAAAAAAGAATACTAATGATGGTGGTGGTGGCTCATCTGGAGTGGCTGCTGCAAGTATGCCAGCTGTGCCATGGGAAGCACAACCAGGGTTGCACACTCTGCAGAGCTGGCAGAGACCAGGAGCAGGCAGGAGCCCTGTGCCCTACCAAGTTGGTGGAGCAGGAGCCCTGAGCTCCTAGGTACAGCTGCAGCTGACCAGCTGTGGCTTCAGACTTGGGCATCCCTGCTCTCAGGGACACAGGAATCCTCATAGGCTCAGCAGTTCCTGCTCCCACTCCCTGGCCTCTCCCCACTCCTGGCACCTGCTCCAGTGAAGAACAATGTTGTGGTCAAGCCCAGGTGCTGTTGCAAACCAGTCAGGTGTGTGTGTATGATCAGGATGGCACTGACACACCAGCTCCCTGCTTCCTCAGCCCCATCTGGATTTTGGGCACTGACAAGCATGGGAAGGAGGCCAGGGAGCTGAGAGAAGCTCTGTGTGGGTCTTCAAGTGCCCCTCAGCACAGACAGCCTGGGTGCCGTGGACATGTTGATGATGGTGGGAGGCAGATAGGTTCCTCGGTGGGAAGGTGGTGGGTCCCTGGTGAAGTCCCACCTTCAAGCCAAGGACAGTCTGAAGCCTCAGAGCCAGGCTGCCAGTTCCAAGTGGAGTCTGCAACTCAGAGTGAGAACTTGTGGTGCTTTTTCCAAGCCCACACATGGCTGACCATGGGTCAATCTGCTTGCACTTCTTCCCTTCTGAGCCCATAAAAACCCAGACTTATTCAGACTCAGACACTTCAGGATGACAAGCTACCAAGTTCGGGTCTTCTGAGAGCTATTCTGTCACTCAAAAAAGCTCCTCTCTGCCTTACTCACCCTCCAGTTGTCTGTGTAAGCTCAATCTTCCTAGACCTGGGACAAGAACTCAGGACCTGCCAAATGTCAGGAGTTGAATGAGCTGTAACACGTTCATTTCAGAGGTGGTGACACACTCCTGGACCGCAGGAGTGAAGAGTGGTGACCTTTCTGGGGGCCCAGACCCTGGCATTCCCCAAGGCAGAGCTACAACACTACAGCCCTCCTGCCCTCCGCTGGCTCCGGGCAGCGGCTCCACTTGATGGGAAGCATTGCTGGAACAAGGCAATGAGACTAAAAGAGCTGTAATAAAAACAGACTGAAACACGCTCCCAGCCCCACTCAAAACATGCTTGCCTGCTCATCACGCTATGGGCAGTGAGAAGAGCTGAGACCCTTCCGGGAGCTCAGACCTCAGGGCTGTGACATGCTGTAACATCCTCTCTGGGGCTCTGTGGTTCCTTGTGTCTCCAAGCTTTGGGCCACCACAACTTTCCTTGGCATCCTCAGTGGAAGCCCCTTGTGGCACTCCTGGTTCTACTTCAGCCTTGCACAGAGCCAGTACCTGTGCTGATGCCTGGAGCTGCCCACCCCATCACAGCAAGCACACCTGGCTGTGTGCAGTGGCCAGACCCCATACTCACTCGTTTACACACCCCACGCTGCACTATGCCTGGCTTACCCTTGGCAGTTATGGAATCCAGGCACATATCGTGAGCCAAGCTGCAGCCTGCCAGGTCGAGTGGGCAGAACTAGCCCAGTGGGCATGAGCGAAACTCAGCCATAAGCACCGCCAGCCACAGAGGTTTCCAGCTGGCAAAGCAACACCCTAAGGATCCTGTGACACCTATATACAAAAAGTTTTCACCAATGTTCATAATTTAAAAAGCTGATTATAAAAATAACCAATTTTTTTTTTGAGATGGAGTCTTGCACTTGTCACCCAGGCTGTAGTGCAATGGTGTGATCTTGGCTCACTGCAACCTCTGCCTCCCAGATTCAAGCAATTCTCCTGCCTCAGTCTGCCAAGCAGCTTGGATTACAGGTGCCGGCCACCACACCTGGCTAATTTTTGTATTTTATTTTATTTTTTTTAGTAGAGATGGAGTTTCACCATGTTGGCCAGGCTGGTCTTGAACTCCTGACCTCAGGTGATCAGCCCACCTCAGCCTTCCAAAATGCTGGGATTACAGGTATGAGCCATTGTGCCCAGCCCCAAATAATTCTTTACTAAAAGACAAAGAACAAAATATGGTGGAATCCAGTTTTCAAGATTTGGGGAAATTGGAGCTCTCCTCTACTATTGGTGATAATATAACTGATAAAATATTTTTGAGAATATCAAGCAAAATGCAAAGTGCCCATAATGTTTCACCCTTGAAATTTCATTCATAAGTTTCTCTGAATCCTCATCCGCATTTGGTATTAATACTTTTTAATGTTTTTAGCCTTTTAGCCAAGTGTATAGTGATATCTTATTGTGGTTTTAATTTGCATTTCTCTAATGGCTAATAGTGTTGAACATCTTTTCATGTGCTTATTTGCCATCTGTATACCTCTTTTGGTGAAATATCAACTCATGTGTTTTGTCCATTTCTAACAGGGTTATTTGTGTTTTTACTGGATTTGAAAGTTCTTTATACATTATCAGCATAGTCCATCCTAGAGTATGAGCTCTGCACATACTCTTTCCAAGTATGCAACTTGTCTTGTTATCCTCTTAACAGTTCCTCACAGACCAAATTTTTAATTTTGATGAAGTCCAATTTTTCTTTTTGTGGATTACAATTTTAGTGTCAAGTCAAAAGAACTCCCTGCCTAACCCTAGATCCTAAATATTTTTCTTATTTTTTCTAAAATTTGTATAGTTTTATGTTTTACCTTTAAGACTGTGATTCATGCTGAGTTAACTTTTGGGAAACAAATGACTTAGGCTGAGGTTTGCATTTTTGCTGTGGATGTCCAATTGTTCCACCACCATTTGTGGAAAAGGCTACTACTGTCCTCTGCTAAATAATTTTTACACCTTTGTCAGAAGAAGGTTGGGCATATTGGAGTGGGTCTCTTTCTTGGCTGCAAATTCTCTTTCCTTGCTTGGTTGCACAGTCGGGAACTTCTATCACTATAATGAATAAAGATGGTGAGAGTGAATACCCTTGACTGGTTTCTGAGGAAAAGCATTTAGTCTTTTAGCATTAAATAGAGTGTGAGCTTTAGGATTTGTTTATTCTTCTAAATGTAAATACTCTTTACCAAATTGAGGACATGTCCCTCATTTCTATTATTCTGAATTTTTATTATCAATGGGTATTAACTTCCGTCAAATGTTTTTGTCTGTATGTGTCAGGGTCTGTTCTGCAAACCCCAGCTGCACGATGGGTGAATTATATACTCAGACACCAAAATTCGGTGAAAGAGCGGGCCTGACCGCAAGAGCTGTAGAAGCCTCTGCCCTGACTCACTGGTCTGCTGGCATTTATTCAACACATATTAAATGACAAAGGCTTTGAGTCAACACCATTAGAGGGTAATTAACCTGGTCACCTTCCCCCCAAGACAGCCATCCTGCCTGGGAATGATCAAAGGTTAGTTTTAGGACCACCTGAGTAAACAAGATATTTAGATAAACTCCCTTACGTTCCTTTGTACTGACTCTAAGTTATTTACTCAAGGTAAGGATTAGGCTGCCTTCAGCCAGATCTATTCCTGGAGCTTATGCAACCCCCACTGGCCTTCTAAGGTTTGCATCTATTTCTTATAACTATCTTTAAAATTTTTCCCACCAGCCTGACTGAACTCCCACATGTATAAACTTAGGTAATTATATGATTTTTCATTTTTATCCTGTTAATATGGAAGACTACATTGATTGAAAATGAGACTTGCTTCACTAAAAGAGATCCTATTAGATTGTGTTGTATAATCTGTTTTATATATTGTGAGGTTCTATAGGCTAATATTTCGTTAAGAATTTCTGCATCTATATAAATAAGGGATATTGGTTTGTCATTGTTTCATTGTTGTTATTCTGTCTTTGGTTTTGCTATCGTGTCAATCCTAGGTTTATAAAATGAAGCTTTTGTTTTCCAAGAGAGAATTTGTGTAGACTAGGCATTAGTTCCTTTTAAAGAACTTGGTAGAATTTTCCAGTGAAGTTATCTGGGCCTGAAGATTTATTTTTTGGAAAGTAATTTTCAGTTTGGTCAATCATCTTTTTAGCCTCTGTGAACTGATCATGTGATTTTTTTTCTTTATCCGATTAACATGTTATGATTTTAATAAAACAATGTAAAAACATATATGAGATATATATTTATATCTGAAGAGAAAAAGAGAGAGAGTGTCTCTTTTAAATGTGAAGGTGACCATTTTGGTAGCCTGAGAGAAGTGGAACCAGGAAACTAAAGACAGAGCTAGAGAGTTTTCACTGAATACTCTTTGTAAATCTTAAATTTTAAACTATGTTGATTTACCACCTATTCAAAAAATGACATTAACAGTAAAATTTAATTGCTTTTCAATTATTTTCAATTCCAAGTGGATGTTTCTCTCTAGTTTGTTTTTAATTTATGGTTTTAACTGTATTGTAATATATTTTCTGTAATAGATTTATATTTTATAAGTTTTAAGCTTAGTGTAAAGGTCATTTTGTGTGAATTAACCATTATTATTTGAAAATAAAATATGCCATCTGTAAATTACAGATTTTAATCTATATCGCTAAGATCTACTTTCATTAAATTTTCTATAATCTTACTTATTTTTTTGTCCACTTGCTCTGTTATAGATTGAGCAAGAAGAATTAAAAGGTTCTACTTTTACAATGTTTTTCCTTGATGTTTTGAGGGTTTCACTTATAACTTTTACTTTAAAAATTGATTAGGCTATGTTGTTGGTGCATAAATAATTAACACTGTAACATCTTTATTATTAACTGTGTCCCATAACAAAATTTTTGTTGTTCTTTTCTTGCTTAATTCTACCTTTCCTGAAATTTAAGACTAAAATTTACTTTTAAATCTTTTAAAATTTATAAAATTAATTTCAATTTTCATTTTTAAATTTCACGGGCATGTTTTTGCCCCTCTTTGTATTCTTAATCTTTCTCAGTCACTTTGGTGATTTCTTCTTCACAATATTAAATTGGGTTTGCTTGTGATGCAGTTTAAACTTTTTTTATTTCTTAATAAGAAAATTTAGTCCACCTAAATATATAGCTATGGCAAATAGAATTTTGTTCTACCATTATGTTTTATGTCACACTTTCTCTTTTTATAGGTTTGAATATATTTAATACATGATCTACTTTTTGAGAGGTGTAGTTTTCTCTAAAAATTAAGAAGGCTGGCTGGGCACGGTGGCTCACGCTTATAATCCCAGCACTTTGGGAGGATGAGGCAGGTGGAACACTAGGTCAAGAGTTCAAGACCAGCCTGGCCAATATGGTAAAACTCCATCTCTACTAAAAATACAAAAATTAGCCGAGTATGGTGGCATGCACCTGTAGTCCTTGCTACTCAGGAGACTGAGGCAGGAGAATCACTTGAACCTGGGAGGCAGAGGTTGCAGTGAGCTGAGATTGCACTACCGCACTCCAGCCTGGGTGACAGAGAGACTCTGTCTCAAAAAAAAAAAAAAAAAAAAAAAAAGCTTATACTTTTGTTGTAGTGATTATTTTTATAAGTGTAGCTCTGAATAATATTATTGTGGTAGACTATCAAGTATCCCTCCTTGAATTCACCCTCCTGTGCTGTACCTTCCCACAATGGTTCTGGATCTGGTCATGTGATTTACTAGGTCCCAGGACATCAGCAAATGTGAAGCAATCAGAGGCTTTAAAAGCACTTCTACAGCAGTGTATGTCCTCTTCTGTTGTGTACATGCCATGTTAGGAACCCCAGGGTACCTTAATGAAGGTAGAGACTGTTAGGCAGGGACCCGAACCCGACATGGCGGCGCCACTGGGCATAGCAGGCCCTTTGTTTCGAGACTTCCCTCCCTCTCTGAACACACCCTCAGACTCACATACATCAGAGGTTCCAGCTGGGCAGTCACACTCCCCCATGACCTGCAGCTCAACTGCATTCCATAAGTTTGTAAACAGCAGTTTCGGTTGACAGTTTCCAAAGACCCCTTCCTCATGACCCTTACTCAGCTCCTGCCCTAGTAGTTTCAAGACTCCCCAGGCCCTGTTTGCACAACCAGCTTCCATATCTCTCGGGCTATAAGAAGCCCCTACCCTCCTCCCTCAGCGCGACTTCCTCGGCCCACACCTTTGGACCGAGGAACCTCGCCCGCAAGCCCTAATAAAAGCTATTCTCACCGCCATTTGCCTTGTGTCTTCATTCCCGGTTTGGCTCCAGCCTCAGTTTACCTTTACAGAGACCATATGAAATAACTAACTGCAGAGACATAAGAGATCTCAATAAAAACCAACAGATGAACTGCCCAGCCAATCCCCTCTCAAATGGCTGATGCTCAAATATATGAGAAACAAAAGAGCAATTGTTGTTTTAAATTTTGGGGTGGATTGGTGTATCAGTTCAGGTTCATGCTGCTGATAAAGACATATCTAAAACTGGGAACAAAGAAAGGTTTAATAGGACTTACAGTTCCACATGGCTGGGGAGGCCTCAGCATCATGGTAGAAGGTGAAACGCACTTCTTACCTGGTGGTGGCAAAAGAAAAATGAGGATGAAACAAAAATGGAAACCCTTGATAAAACCATCAGATCTCATGAGACTTATTCACTATCATGAGAATAACATGGGAAAGACCAGCCTCCATGATTCAATTACCTCCCCCGGGTCCCTCCAACAACATGTGGGAATTCTGGGAGATACAATTCAAGTTGAGATTTCGGTGGGGACCAGCCAAACCATATCATTCTGTCCCCAGCCCCTCCAAATCTCATGCCCTCACATTCCGAAACCAATTATGGCCTCCCAACAGTCCCCCAAAGCCTTAACTCATTTCAACATTAATCAAAAATTTCATAGTCCAAAGTGTCATTTGAGACAAGGTCTCTTCCACCTATAAGCCTGTAGAATCAAAAGCAAGCTAGTTATTTCCCAGATACAACAGGGATACAGGTACTGGGAAAATACAGTCATTCCAAATGGGATAAATTGGTCAAAATAAGGGATTACAGGGCCCATGCAAGTTTGAAAACCAGAGGGGCAGTCAAATGTTAAAGCTCCAAAATGATATCCTTGGACTCCAGGTCTCACATCCAGGTCACACTGATACAAGAAGTGGGTTCTCATGGTCATGGGCAGCTCCACCCCTGTGGCTTTGCAGGGTACAGCCTCCCTCCCAGCTGCTTTCATTGCCTGGTGTTGAGTGTCTGTGGCTTTTCCAGGCACATGGTGCAAGCTGCCGGTGGATCTACTATTCTGGTTTCTGGAGGATAGTGGCCCTCTTCTCACAGCTCCACTAGGCAGTGCCCCAGGAGGGACTCTGTGTGGGGACTCCAATCCCGCATTTCTCCTCTACACTGCACTAGCAGAGGTTCTCCATGATGATCCCACCCATGCAGCAAACTTGCCTGAACATCCATGCATTTCCATACATCTTCTGAAATCTAGGAAGAGGTTTCCAAACTTCAATTCTTGACTTCTATGAACTCACAAGCTCAACATGTGGAAGCTTCCTAGGCTTGGGCCTTCCACCCTCTGAAGCCACCGCCTGAGCTCTACATTGGCCCCATTTAGCCATGGTTGGAGTGGCTGGGACACTGGGCACCAAATCCTAAACAGCATGGGGATACTGGGCCCGGCTCATAATAGCACTTTTTCCTCCTGAGCCTATAGGCCTGTGATAGGAGGGGCTGCCATGAAGGTAGCTGACATGGTCTGGACACATTTTCCCTATGGTCTTGGGGATAACGTTAGGTTTCTTGCTACCTAAGCAAATTTCTGCAGCTGGCTGAATTTCTCCACAGATAATGGGTTTTTCTTTTCTATCTCATAGTCTGGCTGTAAATTTGCCAAACTTTTATGCTCTGCTTCCTTATAAAACTGAGTGTCCTTAATAGCACCCAAGTCACCTCTTGAATGCTTCGCTGCTTAGAAATTTCTTCCACCAGATATCCTAAATCATCTTTCTTAAGCTCAAAGTTCCACTAATCTCTAGAATAGGCGCAAAATACCACAAGTCTCTTTGCTAAAACATAACAAGAGTTACCTTTACGTCAGTCCCCAAGAAGTTCCTCATCTCCCTCTGAGACCAGCTCAGCCTGAACCTTATTGCCCATATCACTATTAGCATTTTGGGCAAAGCCATTCAACAGCTCTCCAGGAAGTTCCAAATTTTCCCATATTTTCCCGTCTTCTTCTGAGCCCTCCAAACTGTTCCAACCTCTGCCTGTTACCCAGTTCCAAAGTCATTTTCACATTTTCGGGTATCTTTTCAGCAACACCCCAATCGACTAGTAACAATTCACTGTATTAGTTCGTTTTCATGCTGCTGATAAAGGCATACCTGAAACTGGGAACAAAAAGAGGTTTAATTGGACTTACAGTTCCACATGACTGGGGAGGCCTCAGAATCATGGCAGGAGGTGAAAGGTATGTCTTACATGGCAGCAGCAAGAGAAAAATGGGGAAGAAGCAAAAGCAGAAACCCCTGATAATAAACCCATCGGATCTTGTGAGACTTAATCACTACCATGAGAATAGCACAGGAAAGACTGGCGGCCATGATACAACTACCTCCCCCTGGGTCCCTCCCACAATATTTGGAAATTCTGGGAGATATAATTCAAGTTAAGATTTGGGTAGGGACACAGCCAAGCTATATTAACTGGTATGCAGCAATAAAGAAGTGACAGAATTTATAAGTGTTTATTTCTTTAGACTGTATTTATTAATACCATAGTTAGAGGAAAAAAGAAATTAATATAAATATTCTCCTATCCCTCTCCTTTCTCTTCACCAACAAAAACTAATCATTTTCATTTTCTTAGTTTTTGCTGTTAACATCAAATATACTTAAACCTTTGTTACTGTTATTGTGTACCTGAGTCTTTATTTAGGTCTTTTTTTCCTGATTTATTTGAACCAAATAAGTACAGGAGAGCTCTGGCCACAGGACCCTATAGGCTTTTTGAGATCAATTTGCATCGGTGAATACAATATATAATGAAGACAGAATAGTATTGGTCCTTCCACCTCCACTTAAGTGCAGTTCTGCCTGATCAGCAGTGCTTTTATTTCATAGTTCTTCCATCTGTGTTATAGTTTGATATCCTTAGCTCTCTTGTAGTTTAAGAAAATCATTTGAATTGTTTTAGTTTTTATTTTTAATTATAAGTGGACAGATTATAGCCATATATATAAATTTATGGGCTAAAAAGTGGTTTATGATTTAGGAATATAGTGTGGAATAATTGAAGCCAATTAACGTATCCATCACCTCAAATAATTATTTTTTGTCATGAAACATTTGAAATTCACCCTTTTTGTGATTTTGAGATGCATAATACATTTTTATAAAGTAGAATTTATAATTTGTGTTTGTCGTCTTCTGCGTTGCTTTTGGATGTCTTATCATGTTTTTGAAAGTTTTAAGTTGTTTTGAAAAAGTAGGAGTGAATAACTTCTGAAAAATTTGAGGAAAAAACAAAATTTTTACATCAATCTAAAATATAAAATATTAACTATCGTAGGCCAGGTGCAGTGGCTCACGCCTGTAATCCCAGCACTTTGGGAGGCCAAGGCAGCCGAATCACGAGGTCAGGACATAGAGACCATCCTGGCTAACACAGTGAAACCCCGTCTCTACTAAAAATACAAAAAATTAGCCAGGCGTGGTGGCAGATGCCTGTACTCCCAGCTACTCCGGAGGCTGAGGCAGGAGAATGGCGTGAACCCGGGAGGTGGAGCTTGCAGTGAGCTGAGATCGTACCACTGCACTCCAGCCTGGGAGACAGGGTGAAACTCTGTCTCAAAAAAAAAAAAAAAAAAAAAAATAGCTATTATAAATGAAAAAAAAACCACTCTTGCTTTCTATGATATTCTTCTTTGGTTTTTTACTTTGTACTTTGATGGCGTGTGGCTCCTTACAGTTATGAAAGTGAATTTAGTTCTTCATACTTAGCTACACGCCTTTGTTTTTCTTCCACATTTTACCTTTTTTCCCTAACCAAGTTTTATGAGGTTTCCTCTGCCTCTAAGCAGGTCTCAGCAGTGTAGCTGGCAAAACTCTGTTTTTCCTTTTTTGTGTGATGAAAAATAAATTTCTTGAAAAATATAGAGTTCTTACAAATCAAAATGTACAAGACTCCAATGTATTTTCATAAAAATGATATTCACTCCCCAAATAATAAAGTAGTTTATACACATGTAAAAGCATGCACAATTATACTGACAACTAAATAAACAGAAATTAATGAATAACACACCATTTTTCACAGATTAAACTGTGAAAGATCAAAATTTTTAAATGTCTTTGAAGAAATACATAAAAATATATGTGTCAATGCCCTGTTGTTAAGTAATGTATCCTGAAATATATAAAACTTTTCCCAAGGAAACATTATGATATCTACCATTTCAATTACATATTCCCAGTAAACTAGTTATTCAATTTATAGAAATTTATGCTAAAGACACATGGGCACAAAAGTCTAAATGCAAATTTTTTTTCATATTCTCTGTAATTAAAACAATCAAGATAAATCTAGATATCCAGCAATATAGCATTAAAGACATTATAAACATAAGTAAAATGGTATTTAAAATAAAATCAAGCTACAGGTACATAAGATGTGTGTGTATCTGTACATATGATTTTTGTAATGATGAATGAGAAAATCTGAAAGATACGTCAGTGTTGGGTCATTTCTAGGACACTGCAGTGGGACAATATTGTCATTGTGTAGCTATTTGCATTGTTCGAACATTTTAATTCAAAAATGCTTAGCCAAAAACATTTTCGTTTTCACAACTGAGATCATTCTATATCAACCATTTTAGTTTCTGTACCACGATTATTGTCAACATTTAATGATAAAATTTTAGGGTTTCAATTATTTGTTATTCGTAATTATTTATTATTCGTAATTATTTATTATCATCAGTGTAGCTGGTATAACTCTATTTCTTTAAATAGTGATACAAAAGATCTTGCACTATTACTATTTATGTTTCAGAGTTCCCACTAGCTTGACCTTGCTTTTCATCTTCACATACCAGACAAAACCATGCTTTTTTTTTTTTTTTTTTTTTTTTTTGTTTTGAGACGGAGTCTCGCTCTGTCTCCTGGTCTGGAGTGCAGTGGCCGGATCTCTGCTCACTGCAAGCTCCACCTCCCGGGTTCACGCCATTCTCCTGCCTCAGCCTCCCGAGTAGCTGGGACTACAGGCGCCTGCCACCACGCCCGGCTAGTTTTTTTTTTTTTTTTTGTATTTTTTAGTAGAGACGGGGTTTCACGGTGTTAGCCAGGATGGTCTCGATCTCCTGACCTCCTGATCCGCCCGTCTCGGCCTCCCAAAGTGCTGGGATTACAGGCTTGAGCCACCGCGCCCGGCCAACCATGCTTTTTTCTTCTCACATCCCAAACACACAGCCATGACAGTGATGAGAGTAATATTTCCCCAAGAGGGATGGAGGTGCTGGCATCCTCCCAACCAAAAGTCTTGGCTCCTGTAAATGACAGGAAACAGCAATGTTCAAGCCATTCGTTAGAGTCTTGTTTGTGATTCTGTTGGATGGTAAGTTTTTATACCCACTCACAATCTTAAAGTTTTGGAAAATTGAAATAAAATTGAAAATAAAGTTTTTTGAAATTAAAACCAGCAGGAAATATAAACACATAAAGGCACTGTAGGCATAAATAGGATCGTGTTTGTATAAACAAACAGAAGACTGGTGTTGGCAACACAAATTAGAGGGCATCTAGTCAGTGGACGTGCTGATTCCTAGTTACTAAGAGGCTTTGGATTTAGTCTGAAGCTGGTTTTTCCATGTAGTTTCAATGCATAAGGCAATCGTTTGACCTCTATGATGAGCTGAATTCCTCCTCATCACAGTGAAGCAGTATTTATTAAGCACCTACCAAGTGAGGTACGAGGTATACTAGTTTCTTCTCACAATAAGGTCATAATATTTGAAGTAAGATAGTTTTGTTTTGCTTTTAACTAAAGACAATTTTTCTGGTTCTAATGCTTTTATAATGAGTTCAGCCCCACAAGGCACTGAATCACCGTCCTGAATCAACAGACATTATCTCTGCCTTCATGATGTTTATAGTCTCCAAGAAAGCAACCTCTGAACATACAATTACATGTGTAAGTAACAAATGTTATACAATAAAATTTCTGTGATGTTGCCGGGCCCGGTGGCTCATGCCTATAATCCCAGCACTTTGGGAGGCCGAGGCAGGCAGATCACGAGGTCAGGAGATGGAGACCATCCTGGCTAACACGGTGAAACCCCGTCTCTATTAAAAATACAAAAAATTAGCCCGATATGGTGGCGGCGCCTGTAGTCCCAGTTACAGGGGAGGCTGAGGCAGGAGAATTGCTTGAACCCGGGAGGTGGAGCTTGCAGTGAGCCGAGATCTCCCCACTGCACTCCAGCCTGGGCGATAGAGCGAGACTCCGTCTCAAAAAAAAAAAAAAAAAATTATATGATGTTAGATCACAATTTCTAAATTAACCTGAGTTACCCTATCTTTCCCTACTCACACCACTATTCTATCTTTTCTTCTTTATTTTTGTCATCTCTGATTTTGTCTCAATACTTCATGCCTCAGTCTTCTCCATTTGATTGATGACTGATTTGACTTTGCATTTTTTAATCAAAGGGTACTCCTTCAAGCTTTTCTTGTCTATTTTCCTCTTACCACACTTGCCCCCCCCAGCATAATCACTCAGACCACCGGCTCCCCACCATAAGGTATGAGAGCATGTGATACCAGTGGTGAGCTTTAGAATGGCCATAAGAAATTTTGGGAACTGAAATAAGAGTGATGTCATAATGAGTTAGAGTTAGAAAGCTGTGGAAAAGTTTCTGAGAAGGGAGGGAAATGGAAGGAAGTGAGACATGACTAAGATGTAGGTAAACAGGAACAAAGTTGTTCCCTGTTCAAAACTCTCATAAAGAAATTAATGGCGAAGGAAAGCACAAAGCATACTTGAAAGAAAGGAAGTAAGTGAACTGATTTGATTTAGTAATCTTCATGGAAAGGATTAGAGGGGGTTAAATTGCAAATGAGAAATGAAAAAGAATAAAGTAATTTATATGGCGTATTTTTATGCTTCCTGATATAATATTCTAAATGTGTATACATACGTGGATCAGAACAAAGAAGGAAAAAACACACAAAACGTTTGACAAAATTGCTGTCACCAAAATATCCTGCAAATCTTCACACTACTCCATTAACTAATGCAAGTTGCATCTTCAACCTAATGTAAAACTTGAAAATCAAATAGACTTTCGTTTGCTGAAACAAACAGTCATTGAATTCGTTTCTCCATCGCATTTATTTTAATAGTTTACTGAAGGAACTGACTTTAAATATCAGCTACAAGGAGAATAAATTTTTAAAAGTAAATCAACAATGAGAATAGGAAATAGCAACACATTTTATGTTTGGTATAACGTTCTCTAGTATTATATTACAAGCATATTAACTTTTTCTGGCTGCAAATTTCGGTTCACTCTCATGATCAAAGCTTTTTATCATTGTCCTTGTTGGATGTTATTCAGGGGTCATAAGAAGATCCTCCAAATTTTATTTGTTTACTTTTAAAATGTCCAATACTGAGAAAAAGAAAAGCAATTCTTTTCATTAGATATCATCACACGTTATGGCCGGATGGCCTTACCAGCAAACGTTGTATGTATTCTCCTACCTAAATGTGAGATTTAGAAGTCACAGTTATCCCATAATAATGGGTATGCCTTGCGTTTGTGCCTGAAAGTTCACACCATTATGTTTTTCCCTTTCTCTGAGTAAAGGAATCTTTTTATAAGTATCGCCTCCCAGGGAGTGATACGAAGTCAAACTCATCCATCATGTCCATGAGAAGAGAAGGTATAAAAGAGAGAAGAGATCCAAGTTTATCAGAAAAGGATAAAGGGCAGCTTACAATTTGGATCAAGATGGCAAATTTTGCTACAACTGCCTGCGCTGTCCCTCACAGCCAGCCTGGAGACATTAGAAAATAAAAATATAAGGTGTCAAAATGTATGTAAGCTAGAAGAAAACAGAAATACTTGGAAAACTGAAGATAAGTGAGTCTCCTTATACAGAAAAATGGTGGCTGGGGGAAGAACAGAGCTAGGGCCTAACAGACCTGAACAGGGCCTAAGCCCAGCTGGGGTAGGAAACCTGTAGCAGTTTGGAGCTACACCCTTTGCCTTCTGACACAGCACCCTGGGCAAGAGCTGATTGATGCCCTATACCCTCACATCCCCATGAGTATTCTCACATGGTATGTCAGCCCACTGGTTGCTGTTGCTGACCAGGTAAACACTCAGAATCATGATTCATACAGATAAGTATATGGGTGTGATATTACCTGAAGGTCCACCTTGTACATATTCCTGGTGTGAGAGCAGTAGTGTCACCCAGATGCAGGAAGACAATAACAGAACAAGGCTAAGAAAAGAATAGGTACACATAGAACGGCTATTGTCTAGCTATGCCACTTATCTGGGACCTGGCAATTGAGACTAAAGATGGGTGTTATCAGACAAGAGTAGTGCCTTGGGACATAAGAAGAGGACACCCTGGGGTGCAAAATTTCAATGAAAAATTGAAATGATTGAGCTCATAGTAAAGCACTTAGTTCAGACATCTGTCTTGCTCTTCAGCCCCCACTTTTACCGAGAGAGGAGGAAAAGTCTAGATAGCCAACAGTCTCAAGAGAACAAACCTGAGCTTGGGACAAAAACAATCATATAGTATTGATGAGGCTCAAGCATTGAGAAAGAAAAGCAAAAAGAGGCTATCCATAACAGCAGAGGTGAGTATGGGAGGAGGGATTTAAAACAAACATTATTATTGTTTCAAAAAGATACAAAGGCACCTGCAAACATCAAGTAGAATACATTGTTATGGATAAAAATCAGTTGGGAGATATTGGCCACGAAAGATAACATTTTTGAAAGAATTCATGAACACTAATTAGCTGCGTCTCTAGCACACAGTATCTCCCATACCCAATGGCGCATGATTCCTATTGGCTTATGTGTGACTTTCAAAGAATATGGCCTTGGATAACTCATGAATATGTGTTGTCTCCCTTGCTACAGTGATTGATCTGTGCATTGGCATGTAATCTAAAGTGGTCAAATCAAAGTGACTGTCAGATTCCTCCATGGATTTGTGGGACACAGATGCTTCTCACTTGCTCTGGGTGATGTGGTGTGAGGCCTAGAACCATTTTTCTGTCATGACTGAAGTCAGCCTGAGCATAAAGTCTACACGTGAAGATGAGATCTGAGCCCTGCTGATACAACAACTGAAGACTGTTGCATTTTGGTTGCACAAGCCATTAAGTTCTCATCTTTAAGATAAAATTTATTTATTTTATGCTTGCAAAAAAGTGCTCAAACTGATAATAATAGATTGAATTAAAGAATAGACGGGTTCAAAAAGAAAATTAGTGAGCTTAAAAGTAGGATTAAGAATAGCTTTCCTAAAACAGCAGGAGGAAATAAAGAATGAAAAGTATCAAAAAAATCTAAGAAAAATGTAAAAGCAAAAGTGTCAAACTGTCCAAAGAGAAGAACTAGTGACAAATGAATAATAATATATTTTTAAGTTAATATTTGTCTTTTTAAAAGATATTAGATTTCAATTCTCTTAAAATAAGCTTGGCACCCTCTAATTTTTTTTTTTTTTTTTTTTTTTTTTTTTTTTAGTGAGAGTTCAAAGGTGCCAAGCTTTTTAGGAGAATTTAGACATCCCCTGCAAAGTCATGCAAGATCCCAGAAAATGCATAACACAGAGACTTTCTCTGGTAGAACTTTTGGGAGAAGAGTTATAGTAATGTAATAAATGATTCCATGAGAAGACAAGAAGAAGGAGAATCAAAAAACGGGAAAGAAATTACCATTTTAATCGAACCACAGATGATATTGAGTGATGCACAATTTTGTGCCACCAAGAAAAAAAAAAGTTCAAACTCTGACAACATGCTTTCTTCCCACATTTATATTCTGAGGGATACTTATTTAAAAGTAACAAGTGTTATTTTTAAATGTGTCTTAGACTCCACAAAGTACAAATGTAAGGTATATTTTTGACTACAGGGAAAATATAACCTCACCATGAATATCTGCAACAATTTGAGATTAAAACTTCAGGCAAAACTGTTGTTTAAATTGATGGTTTGGGGAGGTAATGGTAAGACAGTGGCAAAGCATTATAAAACTACTGCTTTTCCCCAAGGAGAGTATATATTATTAATAACCTTCAATAACTGAGCAAAATGTGTATACATACATGCCTTAATAAATTAGACATAACTATAAAAATTAGAATGTAAAACTTCCAAATCAGTTGTAGAAAAAGAAAAAGAAAATAAATCTATCTAACAATAGTTGGAAAAAGAAATAAAACATAGCAAAGAGAAAGCATACTAATGATCATTTGATCATATTTATCATATATTTATGAAAAAAGTGGCAGAAATAAGTTCACTTTTATCTGGCTTTATGATATGCATATATAGATAGATTAACCGAGTAAAAGACACATTTATTAGTTTTAATAAAATAGAACTAATATGTATTTTTAAAAATGAAGAAAATATTATGGCAAGATGGAAAACAAAGAGATGGGAAAAATTAACAAATGTTAAAATAATACGTTAGTCTTTTTATTATGACAAAATAGTATTCAAATAAAAATGAAAATATGACAAAAATAGTGCATAGTGACTTAAAGAAAAAACAATACCAAGCGGATGCAATATTCATAACCTTACATTACATAATTCTATGGCCTTAAACTATGCAATATATCAAACAACAAAATAAGGAAAATACATAAGCTACAAATGTAGTTGGAATTTTTACACACACATAAGCATATTCACAGACACATCCCAAAACACACTATTCTCAAAATTATGCTAGTTTATAGATTTGAGCAGCATGCTTATAAAGTATAATCTAATGGATACATTCTACAATTCTTGTACTATTCATTAAGACTCTGTATTTCTCTCAAAAGCATGTAGAATAGTGAAATAATTCATACAGGAAATTTCAATGCATTTTAATGTATTTAAATGCATTTTTTAATGACAACAAGGTTTTTTTTCTGACAACAATCCAATTAACCTGAAAATCAGTGTCAAATAGATAACAAAAACTATTTTCAAGTTTAGAAAATTTAAAATTATATTTTTATCTAACCAGTGGGTTAAAGGTGAAATCTTGACAGTATTAAGTACTTCATGCAAGATAGTTAAATTTCAAAACATCAGAATGTTTATTTAGTGGGAAAAACAGTGATTCTAAGTGTGTTTATACTTTTAAAAAAATGCTGGTTGCAGTAGCTAACACTTGAAATCCCAACATTTTGGTAGGCAGAGGCAGAAGGATTACTTGAGCCCAGGAGTTTGGTAACAGCCTGGGCAATACAGAGAGACCCTGTCTCCACAAAAATAAAAACTTAGCCAGGGTTGTGGCACATGCCTATAGTCTAAGCCATGTGGATTGCTTGAGCCCAGGAGGTCGAGGCTACAGTGAGCCATGATCTCACCACTTCACTCCAGTCTGGGCAACAGAGTGAGATCCTGTCTCACAAAAAGGAAGGAAGGAAAGAAGGAAGGAAGGAAGGAAAGAAGGAAGGAAGGAAGGAAGGAAGGAAGGAAGGAAGGAAGGGAGTGAGTAAGGGAGGGAGGGAAAAAAATAAATGAGCTTGAGTATTTGCATTAACAAAGTAAATAAACCATAAACAGAAATTTAAAGAAATTAGAAAAGAGATCAAGAAATCTATCACAAATCCACAAATCAGAAAACAACAAAACAATACGAATGATCACAACATTTAGTAAGACAAACCTCTGAAAGCACAGATCATTTAAAAACAAGTAAGCATAAAAAGCAATAACAACAGAGCGAAGAGTTACTAAAAAGCAAAAAAGCAGAAGTCAGAAAGAGAGAGAGAGAGAGAAAACTAAACACAAATATAGATGCAATCTTAAAATTATAGAACATTTTGGAAAAAAAAAATAAGCCACAACCCAAAAATGCATTTAACAGGAATAAATATGGAATAATTACGAATAAGAGACTACCAGAATTGTCACAAAAAGGAATAGAGAATGGATTTAAACACTAAATTAATAAAAGCCATAAAAACATGAGTGATCATCAACAATCCTCCACCACTCTAAAATTTCCAGGTCTAAATGGCTTACAAGTAGATTTTCCCATACTTCCAAAAACAAAGTCACACTCACAAATGAATTGTTCCCATACTGGAAAAACAATGAAAATTCTTAGCTCTTTAAATTATATTAATAGTTCTTCACACTTAGATGAAATAATAAAATGCAAAGATATGAAATACATAGTCATTTTTCTTTCGAGCATAGATGTAAAAATTTTAAATAATAGTTGATGCAACTCATGAGAATATGAAGCAAAATGTAATTTCATGTAGATTTTTCTCAGGAATGCAGAATCAAATAAATTATTATATTCCTATCAATCATTTTATCTCATGAAATTAACAGGTTAAAGTAGAAAAACACAAAATCACATCCCAGAGGTCAAAATGACATTTAATAACTTCAATACATATTCCCAAATTTAAAATATCTAAAGATAAGTAGAAATAGAAGGAAATCTCTTTAACCTGATAAATGCTATTTACAAAAACCTTACAGCAAACATCACATGTAATGCAGAACCTGAAGAATCATTTCATTTAAAGTAAGTAGTAAAATAAGAATGTCTTTAATAAGAGAGAATACAATTACAGAAACTGAAAGAAAAGAAATAAAATTACTCTATATGCAGATTATATGGTCATGTTGACAAGATATTAGGCTAATTTAAAAATTCAGCAAGACTGCTAGGTAACAAAATAACCTATAAAATTCTGAAGTGTTTCTCAATAACCATAATGAAAAATGAAAATTATAATAGAATACTATATTCAATAACAACAATAAAATAATCACTATAGTATTAAGGAATTAACCTATCAACAAGAGAAAAAGAGAACAAGGCCTCTATGAAGAAAAGTTTGTTTCTTTGTTTTCATTTTTTGGTTTTTGTTGGTATTTTTTTTTTTTTTTTTTTTTTTTGAGACAGAGTCTTGCTTTATCACCTAGGCTGAACTGCAGTGGCCAATCTTGGCTCACTGCAGCCTTTGCCTCCTGGGTTCAAGCAATTCTCCTGCCTCAGCTACCCAAGTAGCTGGGATTACAGGGATGTGCCACCACTTCTGGCTAATTTTTGCATTTTTAGTAGAGACAGGGTTTTGTCATGTTGGCCAGGCTGGTCTCAAACTCCTGGCCTCAAGTGATCCACCTGCCTTGGCCTCCCAAAGTGCTGGGTAGCACCCGGCTACCATTATCTCTTACGTATATAGAGGACAGAAATCTTCAACACAATATTAGCTAACCATATCTAGCAACATAGAAACAGAATAATACATTATAATCACGTGATATCTATCCTAAAGATGCAAGGGAAATTTAACATCTGAAAAATCATGTAAACAGAATAAGAAACCAAAAGCATGATATCGTCTAAATAGCTGCAGAAAGCATGTTGATGAAACATAACACACTTTCATGATAAAACATTAAGCAAACTAAAAATAGAAGGAAACTTTCTTAACCTTGTGAAAGTCACCTGTGAAAAACCCACAAGGGACCCCACACTTAATAGTGAAATTCTGGATGCTTTCCTCGTAAGGTCACAAACAAGACAAGAACGTCTGCTATTGGCTTTTCTATTCAACATTCTATGTGAGGTACTAGTCAGGGCAGTTGGGAAAGAAAGAGAATTAAAAAGCATCTAGATTGTGAAAAACGATGTAAAACTATCTCTACAGCACATTAATGTATATAGAAAATCCTACGTGATCCACTAAAAAACAATTAGAACTAGTAAGTGAGTTTGTCAAGGCTGCAGGACACATCAGTGCACACGAATCAGCAGGATTTCTATACACTTGCAATGAACAATCCAAAAATTAAGGAAGTAACTTCATTTCCAGTAACATCAAAAAGAATAATTAGGAATAAACTTAAGAAAAATATGCAAGATGTGTACACTGAAAACTACAAATATTGTTAAAATTTTTTAAATGTCTAAATAAATGAAAAAACAGCTCATGTTCATGTATGAGAAGGCTTATTATTGTTAAGATAGCAATATTCTCCAAATTTATCTACAAACTTGATACAATCCCTATCAGAATTCTAGCTATCTTCTTTGTAGAAATTGATATTTTGACTCTAAAATTTATATGGAATTGTAAGGGGCTCACAATAACTAAAACAACTTTATTACAATGCAACAATAGTCAAGATGGTGTGGTACTTGTAACAGAGTGGGCATATAGATCAATGGAATAAAATCAAGAGTCAAGAAAAGTTGTGTCTATTTGATTCGTCTCTCTTTTCTTCTTTATTAGTCTGGCTAGCAGTCTATCTATTTTGTCAATCTTTTCAAAAACCCAGCTTCTGGATTCACTGATTTTGTTGAAGGGTTTTTTGTGTGTCTCTATCTCTTTCAGTTCTGCTCTAACAGAAATAACAAGAAATTAATTATTTCTTGTCTTCTGCTAGCGTTTGAATTTGTTTGCTCCTACTTCTCTAGTTCTTCTATTGTGATGTTAGGGTGTCGATTTTAGATCTTGCCTGCTTTCTCCGGTGGGCATTTAGTGCTATAAATTTCCTTCTAAACACTGTTTTAGCTGTGTCCCAGAGATTCTGGTACGTTGTGTCTTTGTTCTCATCGGTTTCAAAGAACTTACTCATTTCTGTCTTACTTTCGTTGTTTACCCAGTAGTCATCCAGGAGCAAAATTTCTCTAAATGTGGAAAAAAGTATCTTTATTCCAGGTTTGCAGTGACATTTCTGTATCCAGCTTCTAGATCACCCATGCTCCATGGATGCATAATTGTTAGTCAGTTCTTTTGATAATTACAAAAAGAGTTTCCAGTCCAAATCCAAATTGGTGCATCCTGATATATTCTTCACAAGACAAAATCTTCTGTCCACCACATTTGAATCAGATTACTAAACCTTAGGAAATGAGTCAGTTCTTATTTCAGTTAACAACAAATTTTCTACAGATTAAAGTCCTAAGAGAAAATTTATTTTCAAGGAAACAAAGTATATATCTAGACCACAGGACCAGAAGAATAGGGAGAGTGATGGCTACTTATGCCTTAAAGAAAATGCTCTCCTCTTCTCCAGCATCTTAAATATTGCCTCCCTCAATCATCCCTTCATGTGATTAAACACTCTTGACTTTCCCTAACTTTTTCTCATGCATCAAATTATTTGCTGCACAACCCTTGACCAGAGACTGGGACAACACTGTTACAAATAGTGTAGTACATCTGACAGGCTACATGAAATCAAAAAGATAGAGCCATTGACATGTGCCCAGAAGCCCAAATGACAACATCATTTTCACTCTAAAACACCATGCTGGTCTTGGTTCTTTTGTCCTCACAAATAACACAGACTCAGGTTTTAGGAGCTTCATACTTGTAAGTTGTTTTCATCTTGCGCTGTTTAAGTGAGGTTGAGTTTAAAAGAGCTTGAAGACATTCAAGAGCTGTCAAGCAGGCAGCCAATGGAAAAGAGGTTTGGTGTATGAGGCCTGTGTTTTATGTATACAGCCGAATTTATAAGTGTCACTGACAAGGAAGAAGGGAGGATGGGAGGAGTCTTTAGGATGTACAATATTTAATGGCCAGTAAGAGAGGGCGAAGAGATGTCAGTGAAAAACCAGCCAGGGCAGAGTTGGTCCAAGCGCAGAGAGGATTCATATGAAGGAATCGTCAACAAGACCAACTGCTTGTAAGATGTCAAGATTAATGAAGACTAAACATTGTCCATAAGATTGAGTGATTTGGGAGTCAATGTTGACCTACCAATTAGGACTTCACAAGATAGATAAAAGCGAAGAGAGAATAAAGAGTAAATAAACAGAGATTACAAATATAGAAGATTGGTGGTAAAGAGGAAGAAAAAGTAATTTATTCTTATGTTTAGATAGAGAAGAAAGGTTAAAAGTTGTTTTAATTTTTTTAAATTTTGTTTTGATGTTTTTTGTTTTTTAAAATAATTTTTAAGTCAATGTGATGTGTTAACTTCAGAAAGAGATGTTTATTATACAACAAGTGTGGACTTTTCAATAATTTATAATTCCTGGAAAAAAGGACAGATGTTGGAATCCATAGAAAAGGAAAATAAATTACATTTAGGTAAGAAAGTGATAAGTGGTTTGTGTTTAATGGTAACTTTTAACAATTACTGCCAAGTTAATGCATACATTTTTACGTTTTCAATCATCACATAGAGTCACCAAAATATACTATTTATCTATTGTCCAGTTTACAGATGATAAAACCAAAACCAAGGGAGCCTAGCTAATCCAGGTGATAGAGGAAAAGTAAAAGAATCAAAATGTGTATCTGGCTGAAAACCTAACATAATGTTTCCAGACAAGGAATTGGAGTTTTTTTCCTATAAGGCATCAGATAATAAATATTTCAGGTTTCACAGGTCCTATGGCCCCATTATAACTACTCAACACTGCACTTATAGCATTTATAGATTATGCACACACAAATAAACAGGACTGTGTTCCAGGTTAAACTTTAGTTCTAGACTCTGAAATTTGAAACTGATATGATTTTACATGTCATGAAATATTTTTCTTTGGATATTTCTTAGCCATTCTAAAAATGTAAAAAATATTTCTAGCTCCTGGAGCACACAAAAACAGGCAGTGAGGCAGAATGGCCCATGACCATATAGTTTGCTGATCCTTGCACTGGGTAACGTTGTCACCCCAGGGCTATTCTGTATCTCATGGTGACTCTGTGCTACCACTCTATTTCAAATAGCTTACCTCCTGCTTTAGCAAAATCTGTATGGTCTTCTAATGTCTAAGCCTCTTCATATTTTTCAGTCACATTTGCATTCCTCCCCTAGACATATTTGTACTAATATCTTTTGTCATTCTAAACCAACCACCCTTTTTCTCTCTCCATCTCTCTCTTTGTAAATCTGTTCTTCACTTCTCAGGCCATTTCTTGTATCTTTGCTTCTCTGAGCAAATTACACAATCCTCGGCAGTCCCATTTTACATCATGCCACAAAGACTTCCAGCTGGGCAAAGGTATTGTCCACTCATACGCTGTTCACTTGTCTCTGTCCTGCTTGGCAAACTACTTTTTTCACTTAAGATAACTTCCCTTTGTGCACTTCTAGTTCCAAAGTTCAAAGACAGAGAAAATATGTAATTACACCATGCCTGTCCTATCTCAGCAAGTCTTCCGATATCAAGAGTTTATTTGTTATGTTACTTACCAGAGGGGAAGGTGTACCCATTAGTGCCAAGGATTTGATAGATCTCAGCGCACAGAAATATTCCTGGGGGCTATGTTTCATCTCAAGCGTATGACTGAATTAATCCCCAGGTTATGCCACAACTTTCCTTTGACCCTTAGGTAATAAATAAGACATACTTTTAAAATAACTTTCCCTTTAGGCTGGAATATTTCTGACAACTGACTTGACTCTGATTTGCTTTCATCCAGAAGGAACTTGTTGTCAAGGAGCCTCTTGTTCATGACTTAGGGGCTGAATATGCCCCCCCATCTCCCAGACTGCAGCCCCGAATTAGGTCTTTCTCTGAATAAATTCTTAATTATCTTTCTACTTAGCAGCAAGCTCATTAATAATCTACTAGATTGTGCAGCCACTTAAGTCCCTAAGGCTTTGATTCCTCAAAAATGCAAACTGAATACCTTAAGTATAATGTTTGCAAAGTAGATCATGTCAGGATATGAAAAAGAGGCTTGGAATCAACTTTATTCCTTTGTGTAAAGAACTTTAAATGTATCATATTTCACATGAAAAAGTCCACTGTGATATTCTAAGTACTCAAATCTTTTCTAAACATAATTTTATTTCTACCTCATGTACACGTTTTGAGGAACTGCTGCTGAGACTGAAAGAGGAAATCTAAAAAGAGACAGCATGGACAAGTGGGGACTGGAGGCTGAACAGTGAGAACTGTTTGGCTCATTTACCCCACGGAAAAATTGTGGAACCAGTGGGGTCTTCATGAGTTTTTAGGTTGACGTCTGAAATTTTTATCATAATTCTAATAACGGCAAAAGATATGGTTTCCCGTGCATTACATGCTTTATAATACTTTAAATATATTTTGATTGAAATCGGCAGAGTTTGTTCATTCAATTAGTGGAAAATTCCAGTCTCCAATCAAACCTATCAGACAAAGAGGTTAAATTTCTGAGAGAAAAAGTCTGACTTCGTTTTTAGAGTCAATCAACTTGGTACTACATATGCCTTCTATGAGCTCCTCGCTGCTGAGTGAGAATTCTGACATATTAACCATCCAGCCCTGCCATGGTGCCTTGCCTGGACATGCTTCCTCACAGAAACATTGTCCTTCCTTTTCTTCAGGAAGGAAACATTCTTGAGCTGTCCTTTTGTTGAGGTGCCCAAGAGGTTTTACACACTGGGTCAGAGCACTGTCTAGACAGCTGAGAGCGGTGCTTGCCTTTTCTCCCTGCCTGTAGAGTAGAAAAAGAGCAATTAACAAAGGGGAAGGGAGAAGAAGAACTAACAGAGGGACTCTTGAGCAGAATAATCTTAGGAACGAATACAGATGGAAGTTGAGAATCTAGAAAAGTATTTTCTTATAGCTATCCAGGCTCCCTGGAAAATATTCCCATGTCCATAAGGATATATATGCCTAGTGGTGATAAATCTCTAAAGAAGATATGAAGAAATAAGAAAAATGTAAGATGAGAGACAAGACACCAACTCCCAAAGAAAACTGGCAAGTTTCTCAGCCCTTCAAGGGCCATTTGAGAGCACCTTGGTGCTGTGCAACTCACTCTATGCAGTATGCACAGCAGACAGAATTTGCTGTGGTATGTGAAACTTACCAAGCAACCAAGGGATCAAACTGGAATGAGCAAAGAAGAGCCCTTTAGAAGTAGAAGTGAGAGAATGCTAACTGATTCGCAGACACAACACTTCCCAGCACTCCCAGTGAGCGCCAGAAAACCTGGGGGTCCAAATCTAAAAGACAGGTGACATCAACAAGGCTGGGATGATCCTTTTTGCCAAAGATTTTTAATCTCTTTATGTGGGCTACCCATACAACGTCTGAAACATGTTTTATGGCATTCTATTAAATTCCTTGTTGTAGGATTGCCAGTTTTTCAGATACCCTCAAGAGTCCTGAGAAAGTTGAACAGGCCACCTGGCAATGCTCCGCAAAACTAATTAGTGAGGGGAAGTATTGAAAAATCACTCCGACGGCAGTGTGGCAATTACAAACCATTGAAAGTGTGAGGCAGATGGTGAAGTTCATATGTTGTCTTACTTATCAGTTCAACAAAACTATACCAAATGTCCACCATGTGCAAAGTGCAACTAATAATGAGAAGGCAGGTATGCAAATTCATAAGATGCAATACAGGAAGTCTGACTTTACTGGACAAACACTATCAGCATGAGCAATTCTCGAGTGTGACACTGCCGTCTTAGCCATCTAATCTTCCACCACTGCTCAGCGTTTTCTCACTTCCGGACATTCCTCAAACCCTTCCTCCACCTGAATATTCTACCAGGTCCTTGGCTTCCTCTCCCCATGGGGGTGAAATCATGTGCAGGCTGCTTGACACGTAAACACATCTGGCCACATTACTTCCTTGCATATTGCTGTGGGTTCATTCACCACACTGCATCATCTTTGTCTTCCTATATCCCCCAGCAGTTCATGGAGAATAACATGGCAAGGACGATGTCTTACTCTTCTTTATACATCGAATGTTTGACAATGTCTGACACATTGCAGGCATAGTAGGATCAAATCCCACTTTCAAAGCCAAATGAAGTGTGCCTGATTGTCCCTTGACCTTGAGGATTCCTTTCTTCTTCTCCCACACCACTCTTGATATATCTAAGGGCTGCTCTCAAACACAGCATATATGGTAGTTACTTGTGTAGTCTACTAATCCAACTACACTCTGAGCTTCTTGAGAAAAAGAAATGTATTTTGCTTTTCTTTGTAACCGCCACAGCATCCACCAGAAAAGGGAACAAGACCTTCTGCTTACATAACCCAAGCTAACAAAGCCAAGCAGCCCTTCCCACTGCTCCATTCTTTGTGTGCACCTCTCTCTCCTATGGTCACTTAATTATAGGCACATGGACTCCTGTTCTGACCCTTAAGCCCTGCTCAAATTCATTCGCATCCCAGGGCCTTTGCAATTGTTGCTTTGTCTGCCTGCAACATCTGCCCCTTGCTCCTCAGAGCTCAGCGTTTTTGATTCCTTCAACACTAAGTTTAAATACTATTTCCTAAAGAATCATCCTCAACCATACTCAGATCAGTAGCCCTACCACAGGCTCATCATGTCTTTTATGTCACCTGGCTTTTTTCCCTTGTTTATTTATTATTCGCATGCTCCTCCCCTCAACACACACACACACACACACACACACACAGGCACACACACACAAAAGCATGCATGGTCAGCCAGGAGAGTCCTGGTCTGTCCATTGTCACTGCTTTACCCCCAGTACAGTGCCTAGAACAAAGTAGGTGTCTAATAAATATTATCAATTGAATAAATAAGTTATAAAATATTAGGTAATTCAAGAATTATTGCTGGAATAAAAAATAAAGAAATAAAGTCATTGTATCCTATCTTCATTCATTGTTTCAAAATACATAAAAGCATTTTCTGAAGAATAAATTTATTTCTTGGCATCTAAATTGATATCTTTGCAAAACCAAAAATCACTAGGTGTTGGGACCTTGGGAGAAATTGACTCTTCTCAAAAAAATGAGTGCTGGACAAAATTCAATCTAAAACTGCATTAAAAATAAGTCGTATTACATTAAATTGTAAAACAATATAGCACATTATTCAATTAAACCCCAGAACCCACTAACTAACACCTCAGGGGCTCCACTTTTGTGCAAAGCATACGTACATCTTAGCAGCTGGGCCAGGCCTTGCTATTCCTTAAGAAGGTTATGCCCCACGGTCAAATCTGTGAACAGACATTTGTGAAGATGCAATTATGTGCTAGGCCCCGGGCTCAGCTTAAATGGCACATACACAAAGAAGAGATGATGGACGGTCAGGGAAGAATGGGATAGTAAGGAATGGGGAAGAGGTTTGTTGTTGGGGAGACTTCCCAGAGGAGGTGATGTACATATACGTGATGATCTACTTTGGGAAGGAAAACCACTAAGACAAGTAAGAACCTGTACTACTAGCCCAAGGGAACAGCGGCTGCCAGGGAAAACTGAATGAGGTCAGGCTATGCTCCTGCTCAACTAGGTTGGCAGCAATAAGCATAGAGAACTGAAAAAAAAAAAAGAGTAAAAGATAAGATATTCAATCATCACTTATAAAAATTAACAAGGTCAGGAGATTGAGACCATCCTGGCTAACATGGTGAAACCTTTCTCACTAAAAATACAAAAACTTAGCCTGGCTTGGTGGCACATGCCTGTAATCCCAGCTGCTCAGGAGGCTGAGGAAGAGAATCACTTGAACCCAGGAGGTGGAGCTTGCCAAGATCACGCCACTGCACTCCAGCCTGGGTAATAGAGCAAGACTCTGTCTCAAAAAAAAAAAAAATCAAGTATACTTATAAGGTAAGAAGTTTTAAGAATTTTAAAAGCAAACACTGACATAAAGAAAGGTTTTGAGTACAGAGTAATTGATTAGACATTTAACCTAAGCCCTAGTCCTCATAATAGAATTACTTAATAAACTTTTAATTTTGGAATAATTTTGGGTTTATAGAAAATATACGAAGATATACCAAGAGTTCCCACATGCCCTTCACCCAGTTCTCGCTAGTGCCATGGCTCACACTGCCATGGTACTGTTGAGACTCAGAATATGATATCTCAAAGCATAGTCCTCTGGCATGAAGGGTACTTTGAGCTAAAGGAGACTGGAAAAGCCTCAGAAGCAGAGCCTTTCTGACCTTTTCCTTTTCTCCTGACTCCAACCCCTATTCCTTCCCCTGAAGAGTTTCATAGAAACCAGGATTCCTCTCTCCTAAGCTAGGCTATAAAAACTTGAACTCTTCCCCAAAGTCAGCCATAGAACTTAGAAAGTTCACTCCCTGACCCTCTCCCTCTCTCTGGAAGACCCTCATGTGACAGGTGTCCTATCTTATACCCACAGGAAAGGAAGGTCACACAGAGGCCAGGAAGAATCCAAACAGACAGGCCTTGCCAGGCTCCCCCTCAGGCTGTCACCTTTAGATCACACTCTTTGGTCCAGTTCCATTTCTACCTGACTGTCTGTTTTTCATCAAACCTAAGAATAAAAATGCACATTTCCCACTGAGTCTTTGGCTCTTCATTTCTGAAGGCTCCCACATCACATAAAACGTTGATTAAATAAATGTGCACGCTTTTCTCTTGTTAACCCGTCTTTTGTTACAGGAGTGTCTGCTGTGGCCTTATGATGGGTGAGGAAAGGGACCACAACATTCCACCCCTACAGTACAGTTGTCGAAACTAAGAAACCGACATTGGCATATTACTACAGACTTGATTCAGATTTCATCATTTTTTTCACTAAGGCCCTTGATGTGTTTCAGGATCAAATCCAGAATACCACATTGCATTTAGCCAACATAGTATTTTAAATCACAACCTTCCTGTGAATGGGGATAAGATTAACTATAGTTATGAATTCTAAAAAGAAGGATGTCATAGCACAATGAATCATAGTCACCCACTGACTTTCGTTTTTAATAAAAGGGTGCTATCCTATGCAAAACCTATTTCCTAGTAAAGCATGGTTGGAAAATTGTCCTTTGATTATAAAATTAACTTTTCTTGTTGACTTTCATTATAATTTCAGAATATTTTATCCTTGTTGCTGAATGAGCTTCAATAGACAGTGCTTCCTAACACTTAACTTTAATTTCTCTCTTTTCACACCCTTGAGCAGTTAATGATCTATAAGCATATTCTTACTTGCATTAAGATGTTGATGCGGCTTTCTTCTTTTGTAATTTTTTTTTAATCTGTCCTTTTTGGAAATTAACTGTGTATGAGGTTTTCTAAGAATGCATTCACAGAGGGGTATTTTGAGAGCTAATTATGCTGAATGGAATCATCTCACCACTGTAAGGTAAGTTTGTGCTGTATGATGTGTGCAAGTCCCTCAGCCTCCCCACAGCTCATCCCAGTGAAGGGGAGAAAGGGGAACTCCACAAAAGTGGGATCCCAATCGAGTTCTGACAGACAATGGGGAAAAAGAGACGCAGCAGAAATGAAATAAACATGTGACATGTATATGCTATTCTACTTAAATATATTTTATTTCACTAAGCATAATAACATCCTTTTAGTCATTCACTCTCTTTACTTCTCTTCCTTTACTTTTATTAATAGAAGTAAGATGTAGCAAATTAATTTAAGTGTCTGCCATTGTCCTCCCATCTCCTCTCTCTCCCAAAGTCTTCCCCTAACGTAAAACCTTTTTGATTTTTGTTTTTCGTATTATAGTCCTTATTTTGATGTTTTAATGAAATACACTATTAAGGCATATGTTACACACACGAACCCACAAAAACACACACACACAATTTGTCATTGGCTCAAATGGCAGAGTCAACCCAGATGAAATAGTGTATGTCTGTAGGCTGCAAACAAGGTTTGTGTCTTTGCTGAAAAACCTTGTTTGAAATCCATCCCATGACCCCCTACCCCCAGCCTTCTTTTCCCTGGAGATCGCAAGGATAATAATGCATACCTAGCAAAGAGTTGATGCCAAATAAATGGTGGTTTCAATTATTCGATTTTCCTCCTCAAGTCTCCAGTAAGGGTACTCTATGCACCAGTAAAGACCACAGTTTTACTTTGGTTTCCTTTCCAGAGGAGAGCTTGGTTTGTTCTCAGTCTTTGTTCTGTATCCCTGCCTTGGGTGTTAATAGAGGCTGATGAGTGGGAGTGGATTTTCAAAACACAGAAAAAAGAATAAACAAAAGTGTCAAGAGAAAAGAGTACAATCTATTAGAGGTTTTGATCACCCTATTTGTCACAGAGAAATAACAGCTGCATTAATGCACACAGCACTTGTAATTCAGAGATCATCGTTACACCAAATGACAAATGATGTTACTGTAATGTACCATTTGTCTTTTCTCACATAGTTAAAAAACCATAATTACTAAAAATCATGACAACTTGCCAATTAAACAGACTCATTCACCCACAGATGAAGCATGCATCTTTGCATTTTGCAAATTAAATAGAGGTGTGTGGGGAGGATAAGAACCAAAGTGTGTAGTACGGTGATTTATTAGGAAGCTTGAGCAGGTATACATTAAAAGTAAAATAGTTTCTACCTGTTTTCTAGAGCATCTGAGCCACCTGAAAAAATTTCCAGTTGTAAAAAACAGTAATCTTTCTGTTTTCTTCCTAAAGACTTTGAGACTTCATAGCAATCTGACTAATAAAGTTAATCTAAACTCATCTTTCTTTTACATTTATTGTGCCAGTGGACAAATGATCTAGTACAAGTAAAAATAATGGATTAATCTTATATTATTTGAAAAAAATAATTTTAAATGTACATAAAACCTCTGTGCATACGATTTTGGAAATAAATAATCAAATGCATTACCCCCAGAAAAACGGTACAGAAAGGGAGGAAAGAGTCCAGGATATGGCAACAGACAGCTGATTGAGTGCCTCAAAGGACTTGAGAGAAGGGCTGGTCAGGGCCAGCTAACATCCAGCCCTGATGAGGAGAGAAAAAGTGACAGTATACTCAAATGCATAGTGTTCCTGGTCTGGGTGACTTTAGGACCCAGGAGGATGAGGGTAGCCCTCTTAGCAAGTGGAGCTCACCTTTGTTCACATGTCACGGGAGTTTATGGATTCTGTAATACATGTCAATTCCTAGAAGCAGAAGTTCCCATGTGCCTTTGCCTGCTGACAGACCACCTCTATATTTGGCAGAAACTACCACTTTTGTTACACAATGTAAAATAAAGAGCCATTCCCTTCCTTGAGAGAGAGAGAGAGAGAGAGAAAGAGAGAGAGTGTGTGTGTGTGTGTGTGTCTTAAGGAAAAACAGTGTAAGACTGGGCACGGTGGTTCACGCCTGTAGTCTTAGCACTTTGGGAGGTCAAGGTGGGCAGATCACCTGAGGCCAGGAGTTCAAGACCAGCATGGCCAACATGGTGAAACCCTGTCTCTACTAAAATACAAAAATAGCCAGGCATCGTGGTGCATGCCTGTAATCGCAGTTACTTGGGAGGCTGAGGCAGGAGAGTCACTTGAACCTAGGAGGTAGAAGTTGCAGTGAGCCGAGATCGCGCCCCTGCACTCCAACCTGGGTGACAGAGCGAGACTCTGTCTCAAAAAAAAAAAAAAAAAAAAAAAAAAAAATAGCATAGTAATCAAAAGCAGATTATTCTAGGTTTGTTTAGTAAGATAAATTCTGTCGTGCATCAACTAGAGGCCGCCATGGAGAATGTGGTTAGGTGCACAGGTTGTGGGGACAATGGATAAAGATCTCATCCCAGGGTCCCCACATCCTACAGTAGCTGCCATAGGGCAATTCCCCAAACTCGCTCTGCTTCTGTTTTCTCCTCTTAAAATGAGCCTAATCACAGTACACAATTCATAGGGCTATTGTGAGCATTCGTGAAATGGATCTCCTGCCCATGGTAGATGCTCAGTAAGTGTTGGGTGTTTGTTACTGGGTGGGAAGGGATATTTATTTCCTCTGTTTGTGTTTAGACAGTAAAATTCTAAAATTGGTGTCTGGTTTGTTAGAGATGGATCTGATCTGCAGAAACCATTGCAATGAGGAAGTTAGCAGAAATGTGGCCTTGCCGTCTGTTGGAGTGTGAGATTTGCCAGCTACAATTATAAAAAGGGCTAATTAATTTTAGAATGGATAAAACCCAAAAAGCAGTTTTCGTTTGCAAACAACATTGTGTTACAACCAGAGCTTTCATAAAGAAAAGTCCAAATACCCCAAACTCATCTTTGTATTTTGTGAGGATAGGATCATCATCAACAGCAAAAATATCTACTTCTTTGACGGTAATGAAACTGGAAATGATAATTTAAGCAGGGAGCACCAGCATTTGAGACTATAGAATTTCCATTTGCGCTAGCTATACTTCTCTCTTACAGAGCTGTTTGAATTTCCCTTGGGAAAAGATGCAACGCAGACTGGCTTTGAAACTCAGACTCCTTGGCCAAAACATGCACATTTGTTTCCTTTTAATTTGTTCAAATGTATCATCAACACAACCAGAATCCCTGTGCAGTTGGTACTGGGCTAGTTCATTAGCAAGTGTAAATAAACAGGTGAGAGAAAATAAATTTGCTGTTTAGAATATATTTTGCAATTTTTTGGCAAATGGTCAAAGGGACAGCTTTTACATTTCTAACGAAGAAGGTGACATATGACTTGGATGGATGGATGATCCTAATCTACTGTATTTCACCAACTCTTACTTAGTGCAAGAAATGGAAATATTATCTCAGCAGAACCACAGTAGTATCCCATAAGGAGGAGATTGGGAGAATAGAGAATTTTGGAGTCGGAGCTCAAGTGACTTAAGGCAGAGCTTTCAGTGCAGGAAATCAATTGTCATTGGGCTTGGTTCATAATGTTGTGGTTTAGGAATGGTAGCACAATTCAGTGGGGTCTTGAAGTGAGTCTGAGGAATAGACTAGGTTTCATTGGAAGCCAATAAGCAAGCCATTTTCCTGGACAAATCAGTTTCCGGAAATTCCCTTAAGCAGCTGGGAAGTTATTTATTGATTTATGCCTTTATCTTACTAAAAAAAACAATGTCCTGGAACAAATTGTGAAGTTATGTGTTTATAGTCAGCCTCAGTCCTCCATCTTGATAGTGAAGCTCTGTGAACACAAGTTGTCCCTTCTCTCCTGATACCATGTCGAGTGCCTTTCCGTTGTACCACACTCTTCTCCTCTCTGCCCAGGGCCAGAACTCTGCTTTAACTACAGAATACCAATTCCATTCCTGTACCCTATCTCTCTTGCAAGCGCACAGCACTGAAGTTGAATACTTTAAAGCTCTCAGTCTCAAAGTCCTGTCTGTGAGCTGGCTCTGAGCTGCTTGTGCTTTAATTCCCTGGGGAGTTTGTCTTTTCTCCTGGAACCCTTCATTTTTAATGTATCATATATTTTTCCAGAGGATGTGCAGAGCCAGGTTTGTGAATCCTTGAATCAGGAGACAGAAATGAGTAATAATTCAATGTTTCTTCAGCTGATTAAAGGCAAAGAAGACCTAAACACCTTCTTGTTCTTTCTATGACACTATGAAGAATGTCAGATTCAAAGGCTCGTAACTGAAATGATTATATATGGTATTTAGGACTACACTTTACTAGTGATAAGCAGTACCAGGTAAAAGGTTTAAATACAATGCACAGAAGATCTTTTTCAATTAAGAAAATTGCTCTCATCAACTTCTTCCCATTAAAAGTTGAGGGAGGGGAAAAGGTGAGTCACATTGTGTCTGGATGAAGCATTAGACCACAGGGCCATGCAAACACAGAGAATGAGAACCACTGGGCTAGAAAGGAAACACAGCTGGCAACTCAGTCTGTGAAGCTGCCTAAATAGCAGCTGTAGGGGATCACATTTGCATTCTGACAGGAAGTATGTTGCCATAATTTGGAGAAGATACAGGAAGTGAGAATTACTGGTTCTTTGTGACTGCAGGTATGAGAGATAATTTTTTTTTATACTGGAGGAATTCTGAGATTCCCTCATCCTCGGGGGTAGGCAGCCATCTCTTTTGCCCATGACTACAATGGTCCTCTATTAGAACTGGTATTTGCCTTATGCTTTCAGTTCAGGAAGGTTGGGCCAGGTTATGCCTCGGTAACAAATAGTCCCAAATCTCTGTGACTTTACCCATCAAGCATGCCCTTTTCCTTCACAATAAACATCAGTACAGTTCCACCAGGAGCACCAACATTAATGGGGATCCATCCCTGCATGCGCTTGTATGATGTGTTAGAAGAAAGGGCTCTTGGGAGTCATACACTGGCTCTCAAGCTTCCATCTGTAAGTAACACAGTTCACTTCCATTTCAATTTCATTTGCCAAAGTTAGTCACATGACCACACATAATTTCAAAAGGGGAAGAAAATTTATCTCTACCATATGTCCAGAAATAAGAGAACCAGAGCACATTATTTATCAACAGCCTCCAAATGTTAACTTAGGTTTGAGAAATAGACATTCTCACACTCAAATTGCAGCTCCAACAACAACTACTAGGCAGCCTGAAAAGTACTGAGAGAGAAGATGGGTCCCTAGAGAAGCTGCTTGCATTATCTCTCTGATGGTTTGTATTGATGGGCTGGGTTAAATTAAAAGGGCCAAAGCAGGAAAGACATTAGCTATCCCAATCTGTCCCATCCTTTAATCAGTGCCAAATCCCTCCCTGCTGTGAAATGTTCTATGACTGTCTCAGGCTGCATTGTTCTCTCTTGTTTCTTCAGTTATCACCAATACCCAGCACATGGTCACACTTTGATAACAATGGGGGAAGTGAATGAATGCTTGTAAATCAATATTCTGGGGAAAGAGTTCTTCTCCTCTATGCCACTCCACAAAGTGTCTAGGCCAAGGATGGGCACACAGTACAAAAACCATAACTCTTTAACAGTTGATTGACTAAAAACAATAATAAACACCAAATTGATGGATGTGAGCTGAGCCCCTGATGGTTTCCTCAAAGAATAGATGCCATTTCTATTAAAAGCACATTGCTTATTCCTCCCACTCAGCCTGGCCACACAGAGTGAGCTGGAAGACTGCTGAATATAAATGACATTTGGCCGGGTCCTTGTGAGGACAGTCATTAATATTGCTAACAGGTCCATGTGTTAAACTTGGCCCAACACGGGCACCAGATGCATCCTCCCAGGCAACCTGGGGGTCCTTCTGACGACTCCTCCAGGCCAGGCACACTGCATCTGCTTGCATTCAGGCAGCCTGGCCACTTGGCTCGAGACAGAGCATCCATGGCAAGAACGAACGCTCTCCCAGCGAGGCTCTACTTCATGAAAAATGAATGTAGCTGGGGAGGTTGAGTCCTGCTGGCGGATCTGGTCTACAGATGGTGTACTTCTTCTAATGACCGGGGACAGCCGATTGAAAGATCATCTAGGCCTACTTCTGCAGTCCCAGAGGAGTTAGATAAATTCAACAAGGATTTATAATAATTGTATGCCTACTTTGTATCTAGCCATGTGATCAGGAAAGTGGGCAATCAGAGATTCAGAAGAAAGATGAACCAAGGCGTCCTTTGACAATGGTGTGATCTTAAAGTTGGACAGTGTGTAATGAGAGAAGGAAATAAATTCCTCACAAGGGTTAAACATTTTTTAATCCACTAAAGGATTCTCAGACGTTAATTCTTTTAGTATTTGCAATCATCTTATGAATAGATACTAATATCTCCATTTTCCAGATGAGGAAACCAAGGCTCAGAGATGACACAGCTTCCCCCAAGGTCTGACACTTGATAGAGTCAAGATTTAAACCTCTGATTCTGAAGGCCGTATTATGAGATTGTACATTATATGTTGAGGGCTACTGAGTTCAAATAAGTCAGGCTCAGAACATAATGAATAATAAGAAACATTTCCAGAGTGCTCAGTGGGCACCTGACAACTTTCTACGCCCATTCTGTGGAATAACTTATTTATCTTATAGTAACCCCATCAGTTCGGTACTAATATACCCTCACTTTATAAATAAGGAAACATGCACAGAGAGTTTACATAATCAGCCCAAAGTCACATAATGAAGTGGAGAAGTAGGGATTTGAACCCAGATGAGCACAGTTTGTCTTCCTGCCCACTACACTGTATTAGTAATACAGGTAATGGTCACTCCTTCCCTTAAGCCCTCCCCGCCAAATATGACCAGGTCATTACTGAGAGGGTTATTTATTGTTTTTATCTATCTTGTCTCAAAATAAAAGTTTACAAACTTTTAGAGGACAATCTCCCCTGGCTTTAGTTTTCAAAACCTAGAGAAGGAGGGCTTTAAAGATTAGGTGTGGTCAGAGTTGATAGATAGATAGATAGATAGATAGATAGATAGATAGATAGATAGATAGA
>NC_045444.1:4498222-4540902 GCF_002776525.5 Piliocolobus tephrosceles | reverse complement strand
AGATAGATAGATAGATAGATAGATAGATAGATAGATAGATAGATAGACAGACAGACAGACAGATAGATGCATATAGATTTTTTTTAAAACTTCTGTCTAAGCTAGGAAGAGTGGAGGAGGGAATGGATCCCACAGGTGAAAGTGTTAGTTACTCTCCTCCTGAGAAAGGTGACAGGACTTCTGTTAGTAATATTGCATAGTAGAAAGGCTGCACATGAGGAGGTAAGGCTCCTAGCCTCATGAATAATCTCCTTGTGCAAGTTTAATATAGAAACAGTAATGCAGTCAACTTCAAAAAACCAAGCAGATTTAGACAACTGCATTCCTGCTGACCATTGCAGATAGGCCATAGGACCTGAACCAAATGCTTTGGAATATGGTGGTGCTTACGGTTTCCAAAATGAATCTCAAGAGGGTGAGAGTTCTCCACAACAAAAAGATGTGAAATTTCTTATCTACTTGGACAAATAGGGGCTTGGACTCAGATTTCATTTAATTTGAAACAAATAAAGAAATGGAAGTTTCTTAGATGTAAGGAAAGACCCTTTTGGTGTGTAGATATTATCCTGAAATTCTGCAATTTTAATATTTAGTATAGTATCAGCTTGAATATCTGGGAAATGCTTCCTTTCTCTTTTCCCTAATTCACACACACACACACACACACACACACACACACACACAAAATGGAAGAAAAGAATGGAGAGGAAGAAAAATAACAAAGGTAGAAAGATTTTTAGTGGCGGATGCAAAAATGAATATTAACTGTTTTTCCAAGTAATAGAATCAGATGTTTAGTTTAGCAGGAGACTGTTCTGTATCTAATTTTTCCATTAAGATTTTCATAGAGAGAGACCTGATAACCATTTTTGCAATGCATATTGCCAAGGTGTACTTGCATGGTTGAAGGGGAGGAAAATGAATACGTGCATTTAAAATTTTTATGATTACATTTTTAGTAAAAGGAGGAGGATGACTGGAGTTTCACAACTGCTTTAATACAATTGGTTCCACTTAGAGGAGATGACATGTTGAAATGTGATGAGTAAAGATGTGCAGAATGCTTTCCCAGTAATTGGAATTCAAGCAACAATAACACTGGGCATCGTTGGATCCTTTACAGCTTTAAGAAAAAGGTCTCCTTTCTTCGTTTTGGAAAAAAGTGCACATATTATAGGACATCATGACTTTATTCAACATTAAAAAGAGAAATTAAAAATTATTTCACCTGAGTGCATCTGCATTTGAATCAAGCATATGCTTAAGTTTATGCAACTTCTAATGCACAATTTCTTCTTCCAACTTTCTATTGCTATAAAATGGTAGGATATTAGAGCTGAATGAGTAATTTTGTGTCAAATGCTCACTTTAGAAATGAGGAAATAAAGGCCTAGATAAGTAAGGTAATTTACCTATAGATACACAGTAAATTGATGGCAGAAATGGAACCAAGCTAAGAACTCCCGATTGTGCTTCTTGAATAGCCCATGATGGGAGGGTCTGAGGAGTGGGAAAGAAACTGTCAGGAGCCAAGGACCAGTTATTCTGGAGAAATATTAAGAACTGAATGAGAATAATAGCTGGTAAAAGGCCATTGGCTGTAGCAAACAGATTACAGATGATGTCTACAGTCAGGACTTTTTTGGTTGTGAGGGGTAGAAAACCATCTAAAACTAGCTTGAGCTAAAGGAAAAAATTACATCCTCATGTTACCAAGAAGTCTGGATTTAGAAATTATTTCAAGTACCTGGAGAGAGATGCCCAAATGACTATCAATGCTTTTTCTCGAGCTCTGTTTCTTAGCTTTCTGTATTGGTCTCATTCTTTCTTACAGGTAGCATCTTTTATGCAGTGAGAAAGAGGGCCACTTTGTCATCCGTATTCATGTTCTCCCACTTTGGCAACCTCAGTTGAAAAAGAAGGCCTGACTTTCAATATTCAAACATTAACTGTGGGGCAGAACATTCATTTCTGCCCCACAGGTATGTGTTGGTAATTAACATATACCAACTCTATACTCAAGAAGTTGCTATCCTTGGCCCGAGGTGAATAACATTTCAACTCTATAGCTGGTGCAGTACAGAGAGATTTTACGATTCCCTGACCAACTATTACATATGATAAGATTTATCTTAAAAATAAGAGGATAGGTAATTGGAAAAAACAGGCTAAATATTAAAACAATAGCTTGAGTCTTCCTTTAGTAACCAACGAGCATATATACACTTCTTCTCAAACATTTGCTCTAACAAATTACAAGTATCTATGTACAATTAAAATCATATTCAACATGCCCAAGGGGTTATAGCCCAAAGTCAGTTCCAGATACTGCATACTAATTTCATGTCATGACATATCAAGAATCATAAAAGAATTCATAATACAAAATGAATCATAAAAAGATTCATGCCATGAAATGAGCTTTGAATCAAAGGAATATTAGTTCTGCCTGTATTTCTACTAAAATCCTATTTCAATATTCTGAGATCTATGAATAAAATAAATACTCAGTTTCATCATCTGAAACATATCAACTTAAAACTGACTGGAAAAATGTAATGATCTCAAACACTCCCACTTACAAAGCAGAGAATAGGAAATATTATGGGGAGATCCTTGATCCATAGCACATGCCAAATTCTCCTGGAAACGAAGAATCCTATCTCTCTGCATTAGTTGGGGAATAAGAACCTTGGTCAGTCAATCTTGCTGTCCTACTTTCTATGCTCTGATATCGTTTCCTCCATGGTCATGCCAGGCAGAGACATAGAAACAAATTACATTCTAGAAGTTCTATCACTTTAGAAGTCCATTTCCTGTAGGGACAACGGTAGGAATCTTTGGGTTGCCTTTGAAGTTGAGAAAACCTTCATCTCTAAAGCATGTTTCTCTGACAATAGAACTACTTTAAAACCCCAGTCAACTTCAAGGCTATCATACTCCTAAGGACTCCCAGTTACAAACACTGGGACATTTTTAAAGATATGATCCATGTACGTGGATCCCAACCTGGTACATTGTTTTTTTGTAGCAATAGGCCTTGATGCTAGGCTGTAATGGATGCCATGGGGTACCTCCTAGAACCCCTGTCCAGGTTTAAAACCCTCAGTTTTAGCAGTCAGTAGCTTTCAGCTGAATTCTTTTTTGGAACTTGCCTTCAACTAAACAGAGCTGACTCTCACATTTTTTCCCCTTTCCTGGTTTAGAGGCACATTTGATGATGGGTCAACATAGCGGTATAAATGCCTGGCCCCCCTGTTCAACTTTAGACAACTCTGAAGGGCCAACCCAGCTCCATGACTTTATATAGAATTGATCAGTGTCAATACTGGATAGCATCACTCTGCCCAATCTTGCTAGTTTTATTCCTCCATAGGTGTGGATTCTGAAAGCATTCCTACTATAAGCATTCTGCTTGTAAATTCCCATCTCAGTGTCTGCTTCCCAGGGAACCCAACCTATGACAGGCAGCACCAAGAGTCTAAGAGACAAAACTCTAAAATGACATTACTCGGGCAGAGCAAGATGGCCAAATAGGAACAGCTCCAGTCTCCAGCTCCCAGCGCGAGAGACACAGAAGACAGGTGATTTCTGCATTTTCAACTGAGGTACTGGGTTCATCTCACTAGGGAGTGCCGGACAATCAGTGCTGCTCAGCTGCTGCAGCCCGACCAGCGAGAGCTGAAGCAGGGCAAGGCATCGCCTCACCTGGGAAGCACAAGTGGGAAGGGAATCCCTTTTCCTAGCCAGGGAAACTGAGACACACAACACCTGGGAAATCGGGTAACTCCCACCCCAATACTGCGCTTTACCAAGGGTCTTAGCAAACGGGCACACCAGGAGATTATATCCCACACCTGGCCGGGAGGTTCCCACGCCCACGGAGCCTCCCTCATTGCTAGCACAGCAGTCTGCGATCTAATGGCAAGGCAGCAGTGAGGCTGAAGGAGGGGCACCCGCCATTGCTGAGGCTTAAGTAGGTAAACAAAGCCGCTGGGAAGCTCAAACTGGGTGGAGCTCACAGCAGCTCAAGGAGGCCTGCCTGTCTCTGTAGACTCCACCTCTGGGGACAGGGCACAGCTAAACAACAACAACAACAAAAAAAGAAGCAGCAGAAACCTCTGCAGATGCAAACGACTCTGTCTGACAGCTTTGAAGAGAGCATGGATCTCCCAACACGGAGGTTGAGATCTAAGAACGGACAGACTGCCTGCTCAAGTGGGTCCCTGACCCCTGAGTAGCCTAACTGGGAGACATCCTCCACTAGGGACTGATCGACACCCCACACCGCACACGGTGGAGTACACCCCTGAGAGGAAGCTTCCAAAGCAAGAATCAGACAGGTACACTGGACGTTCAGCAATATTCTATCTTCTGCAGCCTCTGCTGCTGATACCCAGGCAAATAGGGTCTGGAGTGGACCTCAAGCAATCTCCAACAGACCTACAGCTGAGGGTCCTGACTGTTACAAGGAAAACTAACAAACAGGAAGGACACCCACACCAAAACCCCATCAGTATGTCACCATCATCAAAGACCAGAGGCAGATAAAACTACAAAGATGGGAAAAAAGCAGGGCAGAAAAGCTGGAAATTCAAAAATAAGAGCACATCTCCCCCTCCAAAGGAACACAGCTAATCGCCAGCAACGGATCAAAGCTGGACGGAGAATGACTTTGACGAGATGAGAGAAGAAGGCTTCAGTCCATCAAACTTCTCAGAGCTAAAGGAGGAATTACGTACCCCATGCAAAGAAACTAAAAATCTCGAAAAAAGAGTGGAAGAATTGATAACTAGAATAACTAATGCAGAGAGGCCATAAACGAACTGACAGAGATGAAAACCATGACATGAGAAATACGTGACAAATGCACAAGCTTCAGTAACCAACTTGATCAAATGGAAGAAAAATTATCAGTGATTGAGGATCAAATGAATGAAATGAAGCAAGAAGAGAAATCTAAAGAAAAAAGAAAAGAAATGAACAAAGCCTGCAAGAAGTATGGGATTATGTAAAAAGACCAAATCTACGTCTGATTGGGGTGCCTGAAAGTGAGGGGGAAAATGGAACCAAGTTGGAAAACACTCTTCAGGATATCATCCAGGAGAACTTTCCCAACCTAGTAGGGCAGACCAACATTCAAATTCAGGAAATACAGAGAATGCCACAAAGATACTCCTCCAGAAGAGCAACTCAAAGACACATAATTGCCAGATTCACCAAAGTTGAAATGAAGGAAAAAATCTTAAGGGCAGCCAGAGAGAAAGGTCGGGTTACCCACAAAGGGAAGCCCATCAGACTGACAGCAGATCTCTCGGCAGAAACTCTACAAGCCAGAAGAGAGTGGGGGCCAATATTCAACGTTCTTAAAGAAAAGAATTTTCAACCCAGAATTTCATATCCAGCCAAACTAAGTTTCATCAGTGAAGGAGAAATAAAATCCTTTATAGATAAGCAAAGGCTTAGAGATTTTGTCACCACCAGGCCTGCCTTACAAGAGACTAAACATGGAAAGGAAGCCCTAAACATGGAAAGGAACAACCGGTACCAGCCACTGCAAAAACATGCCAAAATGTAAAGACCATCGAGGTTAGGAAGAAACTGCATCAACTAAAGAGCAAAATAACCAGTTAATATCATAATGGCAGGATCAAGTTCACACATAACAATATTAATCTTAAATGTAAATGGACTAAATGCTCCAACTAAAAGACACAGACTGGCAAACTGGATAAAGAGTCAAGACCCATCAGTTTGCTGTATTCAGGAGACCCATCTCACATGCAGAGACATACATAGGCTCAAAATAAAGGGATGGAGGAAGATCTACCAAGCAAATGGAGAACAAAAAAAAGCAGGGGTTTCAATCCTAGTCTCTGATAAAACAGACTTTAAACCATCAAAGATCAAAAGAGACAAAGAAAGCCATTACATAATGGTAAAGGGATCAATTCAACAGGAAGAGCTAACTATCCTAAATAAATATGCACCCAATACAGGAGCACCCAGATTCATAAAGCAAGTCCTTAGAGACTTACAAAGAGACCTAGACTCCCATACAACAATAATGGGAGACTTCAACACCCCACTGTCAACATTAGACAGATCAACGAGACAGAAAGTTAACAAGGATATCCAGGAATTGAACTCATCTCTGCAGCAAGCAGACCTAATAGACATCTACAGAACTCTCCACCCCAAGTCAACAGAATATACATTCTTCTCAGCACCACATCACACTTATTCCAAAATTGATCACATAATTGGAAGTAAAGCACTCCTCAGCAAATGTAAAAGAACAGAAATGATAACAAACTGTCTCTCAGACCACAGTGTGATCAAACTAGAACTCACGACTAAGAAACTCAATCAAAACCACTCAACCATATGGAAACTGAATAACCTGCCCCTGAATGACTACTGGGTACATAACGAAATGAAGGCAGAAATAAAGATGTTCTTTGAAACCAATGAGAACAAAGATACAACATACCAGAATCTCTGGGACACATTTAAAGCAGTGTGTAGAGGGAAATTTATAACACTAAATGCCCATAAGAGAAAGCTGGAAAGATCTAAAATTGACACTCTAACATCACAATTAAAAGAACTAGAGAAGCAAGAGCAAACACATTCAAAAGCTAGCAGAAGGCAAGAAATAACTAAGATCAGAGCAGAACTGAAGGAGATAGAGACACAAAAAACCCTCCAAAAAATCAATGAATCCAGGAGTTGGTTTTTTGAAAAGATCAACAAAATTGATAGACCACTAGCAAGACTAATAAAGAAGAAAAGAGAGAAGAATCAAACAGACGCAATAAAAAATGATAAAGGGGATATCACCACCAACCCCACAGAAATACAAACTACCATCAGAGAATACTATAAACACCTCTACGCAAACAAACTAGAAAATCTAGAAGAAATGGATAATTTCCTGGACACTTACACTCTCCCAAGACTAAACCAGGAAGAAGCTGAATCCCTGAATAGACCAATAGCAGGCCCTGAACTTGAGGCAATAATTAATAGCCTCCCAACCAAAAAAAGCCCAGGACCAGATGGATTCACAGCTGAATTCTACCACAGGTACAAGGAGGAGCTGGTACCATTCCTTCTGAAACGATTCCAATCAATTGAAAAAGAGGAAATCCTCCCTAATTCATTTTATGAGGCCAACATCATCCTGATACCAAAGCCTGGCAGAGACACAACAAAAAAAAAGAATTTTAGACCAATATCCCTGATGAACATCAATGCAAAATCCTAAATAAAATACTGGCAAACCGGATCCAGCAGCACATCAAAAAGCTTATCCACCATGATCAAGTGGGCTTCATCCCTGGGATGCAAGGCTGGTTCAACATATGCAAATCAATAAACATAATCCAGCATTTAAACAGAACCAAAGACAAAAACCACATGATTATCTCAATAGATGCGGAAAAGGCCTTTGACAAAATTCAACAGCCCTTCATGCTAAAAACGCTCAATAAATTCGGTATTGATGGAATGTATCTCAAAATAATAAGAGCTATTCATGAAAAACCCACAACCAATATCATACTGAATGGGCAAAAACTGGAAAAATTCCCTTTGAAAACTGGCACAAGACAGGGATGCCCTCTCTCACCACTCCTATTCAACATAGTGTTGGAAGTTCTGGCTAGGGCAATCAGGCAAGAGAAAGAAATCAAGGGTATTCAGTTAGGAAAAGAAGAAGTCAAATTGTCCCTGTTTGCAGATGACATGATTGCATATTTAGAAAATCCCATTGTCTCAGCCCAAAATCTCCTTAAGCTGATAAGAAACTTCAGCAAAGTCTCAGGATACAAAATTAATGTGCAAAAATCACAAGCATTCTTATACACCAGTAACAGACAGACAGCCAAATCATGAATGAACTTCCATTCACAATTGCTTCAAAGAGAATAAAATACCTAGGAATCCAACTTACAAGGGATGTAAAGGACCTCTTCAAGGAGAACTACAAACCACTGCTCAGTGAAATCAAAGAGGACACAAACAAATGGAAGAACATACCATGCTCATGGATAGGAAGAATCAATATCGTGAAAATGGCCATATTGCCCAAGGTAATTTATAGATTCAATGCCATTCCCATCAAGCTACCAATGACTTTCTTCACAGAATTGGAAAAAACTGCTTTAAAGTTCATATGGAACCAAAAAAGAGCCCGCATTGCCAAGACAATCCTAAGTCAAAAGAACAAAGCTGGAGGCATCATGCTACCTGACTTCAAACTATACTACAAGGCTACAGTAACCAAAACAGCATGGTACTGGTACCAAAACAGAGATATAGACCAATGGAACAGAACAGAGTCCTCAGAAATAATACCACACATCTACAGCCACCTGATCTTTCACAAAACCTGAGAAAAACAAGAAATGGGGAAAGAATTCCCTATTTAATAAATGGTGCTGGGAAAATTGGCTAGCCATAAGTAGAAAGCTGAAACTGGATCCTTTCCTTACTCCTTATATGAAAATTAATTCAAGATGGATTAGGGACTTAAATGTTAGACCTAATACTATAAAAACCCTAGAAGAAAACCTAGGTAATACCATTCAGGACATAGGCATGGGCAAGGACTTCATGTCTAAAACACCAAAAGCGATGGCAACAAAAGCCAAAATTGACAAAGGGATCTACGTAAACTAAAGAGCTTCTGCACAGCAAAAGAAACTACCATCAGAGTGAACAGGCAACCTACAGAATGGGAGAAAATTTTTGCAATCTACTCATCTGACAAAGGGCTATTATCCAGAACCTACAAAGAACTAAAACAAATTTACAAGAAAAAGACAAACAACCCCATCAAAAAGTGGGCAATGGATATGAACAGACATTTCTCAAAAGAAGACATTCATACAGCCAACAGACACATGAAAAAATGCTCGTCATCACTGGCCATCAGAGAAATGCAAATCAAAACCACAATGAGATACCATCTCACACCAGTTAGAATGGCAATCATTAAAAAGTCAGGAAACAACAGGTGCTGGAGAGGATGTGCAGAAATAGGATCACTTTTACACTGTTGGTGGGATTGTAAACTAGTTCAACCATTATGGATAACAGTATGGCGATTCCTCAAGGATCTATAACTAGAAGTATCATATGACTCAGCCATCCAATTACTGGGTATATACCCAAAGGATTATAAATCATGCTGCTATAAAGACACATGCACACGTATGTTTATTGCGGCACTATTCACAATAGCAAAGACTTGGAATCAACCCAAATGTCCATCTGTGACAGACTGGATTTAGAAAATATGGCACATATACACCATGGAATACTATGCAGCCATAAAAAAAGATGAGTTTGTGTCCTTTGTAGGGACATGGATACAGCTGGAAACCATCATTCTCAGCAAACTATCACAAGAACAGAAAACCAAACACCACATGTTCTCACTCATAGGTGGGAACTGAACAATGAGATCACTTGGACTCGGGAAGGGGAACATCACACATCGGGGCCTATCATGGGGAGAGGGGAGGGGAGAGGGATTGCATTGGGAGTTATATCTTATGTAAATGACGAGTTGGTGGGTGCTGACGAGTTGATGGGTGCAGCACACCAACATGGCACAAGTATACATATGTAACAAACCTGCACGTTATGCACATGTACCCTAGAACTTAAACTATAATAATAATAAAAAAATAAAAAAATAAAATGAGATTATTGGAACTCAGTTAGATAACTTGCAGACTGGCAGGCAATAAGGACCCCAAAAATGGTGACTGGTGGAGCACGGACATTCGTTGGCATATAACAGTAGAGTAGTTATTAAAGCATTACCCAGTATAACCAAGATTGCATACCAAGAAAGGAGAAAGCATTGATATGTGCAATATAAAAGATGACCGAGAAATATTTGAGAATTAATAATTCTGAGGACTATGGAACTGGATGAATGTTGCTGTGCACAATGAACACTGTGAAGAGGGACAATGAAGGGCTGAAGGTGATTCATGTCCAACCAAAGACTAAGGTCAGAGGGTCTTCTTAGAAGCATAGAGAGAGACTCGCCCCCTGCAATGGGAGAAAAGAAAAAGCTGAGGCTGGAGTGCAAGATTGAATTATAACAGTAACAGAGCTCAAAAGAAGGTTGAATGTTCCACCTTAAGAGGTCTACTATGACAGTCAGGCTTCTACTGGAAAGGGGTGGACTTTGGAATAACCAAAAGCTGCCAAATTTTAGTAAGGCCTTCTCTCAGCCAGTCAGCCTTCTCTCACCAGAGGAGCCAACTTGTAGGATATACATACATACATCATTGTGTGTGTGTTTGTGTGTTCACACAGAGACACATGCATATGCATATATGTATATGTGTATGTGTTAATATACATATGATTTGTTATAAGGAATTGGCTTATACAGTTGTGGGAGCTGGCTAAGCAAGTCTCATATCCATAGTGCAAGGAATCAAGAAAAGAAGGCTGGAAATTCACCTAATCTCTTAGTTACTTTTTTGTCACAAACATTGTCTCCCATTCTATTCATTGCATTATTTTTACTTGAATCTGGAAGATTTATGACTGCTTCAGACAAACAGAGTAAAGTAGAAGTGAAGCTACGTGTCTTCCATGGCTGGGGCAGAATAGGTCATTCAGCTTCCTGTTGATCCTCTTGGGCAGTCACTCTGGGGAAAGCTGGCTGTTGTGTAAGAAGTCCAACTACCTTGAGACTACCTTGCTAGAAAGGTCACATTTGACAGCCCATTTGACAGAAACAGCTGAGTTCTCACCTGACAGCCAGGAAAACCACCAACCACGTGCATACAACATCTTGAACATACAGCCAAGCCAGGTTTTCTGATAATGATTTCTAGCTGATGTCTAAATGCAGCTGCCTAGAAGGACCAAATACAAACCATCCAGCTAGGGCCTTCTCAAGTTCCTCACCCACAAAATTTTAATAATAAAATGATTATTGTGCACAACTCAGTTCTGAGGACAAGCTGGAAGGGTCCTAAGGAGACTCTTAGTGGAAACATGATGGGACTCAAGAAGGTTGTTGGAGAAGAACTAAAGGAAGACGGCATTGAAAGCTGAGGAGTATCTTGATCTTGACACTACCATGTTGGAGAGGCTCTAGGGAGGCATTCTGAGTAACATTCTTCACTGAATTCTCAGACGACTGCCAGCATCAACTCCTAAATATGTCTGTGGGCCTTCATAATGCCCAAGAATTCTGTGTAATATAACTTCTATATAGGAAAGCTTTTGAACTTGAACTTTTCTTTTGATAATCAGCCATTTTACTATTTATATTTGTTATGTCAAGTTTTCATGTTGGAAAGTCAGTCAACATCTTTAAAAAATGATAGTTTTTTAAACTATTCAAATATTTCATTTTTCTTGTTGCATTGACTAGAAGAGCTAGTGTTAAATAAAAGTGGGCACAACAGATACTCATGTCTTCTCCTACGTTAATGGCTTAATAAGCTTAAGTTCTTAAAAAAGCTTTATTAACAATAATAATAAGAGCTATTGTGGATTACTATTGGGTGCTATATGCATAATAATGTCATGTCATAGTTCTTAAGAGCGCAGATTCAAAAGCCAGACTTAAAGAAATTCTAAGTCCATCTTTGCTCTTTGTGATGTAGGGAAAGTCATTTTACTAGTCTTTGCTTTAATTTCCTCATCTGTAAAGTGGAGATAACAATGGTCTACTTACCTCATTGGGTTGCTGTGGGGATTAAATGAATGGGTAAAATTAGCATCACTTAATGCAATGCCTGATCCTAAGTAAGTGCTGTGTAGGTGTCTGTTATTATTAACCTTTATCAAGTGTCTTCTATGTCCAATTTACTGCCATATGCAAGGTTTACAACCTTTCTGTGAAGTATATACTATTTTCTTAATATTTCAGGGAAGGAATCTGCAGCTCCAAATACTAGTGTAACTCGCCTCATTGCTTAACTGTAAATGACAGAGCAAGGTTTTGAACTCAAATCCATTTAACTTTCTTTCTTTCTTTCTTTTTTTTTTTTATTTTGAGATGGAGTCTTGCTCTGTCACCCAAGCTGGAGTGTAATGACATGATCTCGACTCACTGCAGTCTCTGCCTCCGGGTTCCAATGATTCTCCTGCCTCAGCCTCTTGGGTAGCTGGGATTACAGGCTCATGCCACCACACCCGGTTAATTTTTGTATTTTTAGTAGAGACGGTGTTTCACCATGTTGGCCAGGCTGGTCTCGAACTCCAGACCTCAGGTGATGCACCAGCCTCGGCCTCCCAAAGTGTTAGAATTACAGGCGTGGGCCACCACGCCCAGCCCCATCTAACTTTCGTTCATATTTTCCCCCAGTGATATGATATGCTTCTAGTTCCGTGGCAGTACTTTGCAAAAGCAAAGAGAAATATTATACATAGTTCCTTCCCTTATGGGTCTTAAAACTCCAGGAGTCAGTTAGGGCTGCCAGCAAAGCACTCAGTTTGCTGGATCACTGGAGACGAGGAGAGAGGAACAGCCATGAAGAACTTGGCTCCATTATAAGTTCTAAATTTTGAATGTCAAGGAAAGCAGCTGCCCTGGATTTCCCTGAAGAGCAGTGAGCTGTCAGATGCTGAGATTCCATCAGACAAAGAGCCCAGGTTATCCCTCTGCAGGGATCTGATACTTGACCTCACTTTGCTTTTATTCTGAAGTCATAATGAAAGGTTGAGATGAGGATAGCGAAAAAAATGTCTGGCATGGAAGGTTGGTTCCCCTGAATAAATTGCAATGATTAGGAAATGAACATATTTGGAGACCTTTGAAATAACGTTTCCATTTTAAAAGTACTTTATTGCAAACTGGCTGCCTTCAACCTTGACCTTCCTTATGACATTCAATTCCATATTTTCAACTGTTACCTGGATGGCCTTATAGATAAGAACAATAAAATCCTCTGAATTAAAATAATGCATGTAAAACTAAAGTTATCATCCAAGTTTACCTTCCCACCTACACATCGTTGTCATTGATATTGTCATTAATCTTATTGTGCATGCTTGACACTTTGAAATTATCTTTGACCCTCTGACCCTCTCCTTCAAGATAAACACTAGGTTCTATTGAATTTTTCTCATTTCTCTCTCTCTTCCTCTCTCTCTCTCTTTCTGCCTTAAGTACAACTATCTCAATAGTTTACACCTACATAGGCACATGGTCCAATCACTATTTTCTAATAAAATCCCCCTTTCATTTCAAATCCCTTCTACCCAGTATGTCAAAACAAATCATTCAAAAATCCCCTTGAGTAGGGAAAGAGAAAATTAGCCACTTTATATAGCAAAGAAATTTGGCACACTATCTTAACCATGTGATAAAGGTTCACATCACCAGATATGTCACGTGAATATCGTGACCCCATCATGTAAGGTGACCAGAAGGGCCCTGGAGTTTAACCCCAGTGTAGTCATGAGAAAACAACATCAGACTCACCCAGGTTGGGAGAAATTCTAGTGGGCATTTGGCCAGCACACCTTAAGACTGTTGAGGTCATTAAGAAAAAAAGGGAAATACTGGGAAACTGTCACAGACCAGAGGAAACTGGGAGGAATGATAATTAAATGCAATGTGGTACCCTGGGTTTGATCCTGGAGTAGAGAGAAGGCATTCATGGAAAAGCAAGAGAGATGCAAATGGCTGGAGTTTGCAGCAATGTACCAATGTTCATTTCTTAGTTTTGGCAAGGTACCAATGAGGAAAACCAGGAGAGGGGTATATAGAAATTCTCTTTATAACTTTTTTGTAAATATAAAACTATTCTGAAATAAAAAGTTTATTTAAAAAATGCTCTGTGTGCAAAAACTTTCATTAGAGCCCCACTGTTCATCAAGTCCATGTGTAGAATCCTGCTGTCTTTGGCTCACTACTGCCTTCTTCAGTCATCTCTGTAGGCAGAATGCCATTCCGAAAGATGTTCACACCCTAACCTCCAGAAACTATTAATACATTACCTTTCATGGTTCTATTAAGGTTATTGGTCTTGAGATTGGGAATTTTTTTTTTTTTTTTTTTTTTGAGACGGAGTCTCGCTCTGTCGCCCAGGCTGGAGTGCAGTGGCACAATCTCGGCTCACTGCAAGCTCTGCCTCCCAGGTTCACGCCATTCTCCTGCCTCAGCCTCCCGAGTAGCTGGGACTACAGGCGCCTGCCACCACGCCCAGCTAGTTTTTTGTATTTTTTTAGTAGAGACGGAGTTTCACCATGTTAGCCAGGATGGTCTCAATCTCCTGACCTCGTGATCCTCCCGCCTCGGAAATTATTTTAAACCATGTGCGTAGGCCCAATCTAATCATATGAGCCCCTGAAAAGCAGAAAACGTTTTATTGTCTAGAGACAGAAGAGATGTGGCAGAAGGGGAAGTAGGAGAGATTCCAAGCATGAGAAGGATTTGGTGTGCTGTTGCTGCCTCTGAAATGCAGGACCAGAGAGAGGCCACAAAGCTGAGAGCAGGCCCCAGCTGACCGCCAGCAAGAAGAGGAGCTCAATCCTACAGCTGCAAGGAAATGTTTTCTGCCTATAACCTGGCTGAACTTGGAAAGCTGTTTCTTCCCAGGACCGCTCCATAACAGCCCCCGCCAATCAATATCTTAACTTTGGCTTTGTGACACCTAGAGAAGAGGAATCAGCCAAGCCAACCTGGACTTCTGACCTAAAGAAGCATGAGATAATAAATGCGTGTTGTTTTAAGTTGCTAAAGTGGTAGTAATTTGTTATAGCAGCAATAGAAAGTTAATTCATCCTGCATATTTTTTCTTTTTAGTCCAGTGCAGTCTTTTTTCATCCTGCTTTTTACTGTCTCTGCCATTCACTTGGTATGTGGGGAAGTTTGCTTTTTATTGTTTTTCTCAACATGAATGCATCATTTTCCCAACTAGGTTATAATTCCTTTGAGGATTATGGTCTTGCCTTGTTCATGACTGTGTGTGTGTGTGTGTGTGTGTGTATTTCCAGCTGCTTACTGTTCCATTTGAGACTTACTGATCCTGCCTGCATCTATCTTTCAGGCTTTTCACCCATCAGTCTCTGACACCTACCCTAGATTTCAATCTACACTTGGTAAATATTTGTTGTATATAAAACACCAGTGTCCAATGTCCTAATCATAGTTGTTCAATAATGTGGCGATGATGACAGTGGTGAAGAAGTAGAATGAAGAGAGAGAAAATAGTCTCAGATTCTGAGATAAGAGAATACGCAAAAATATTATGAGTCATGACAGATATTCCTCAAAAATATTGATTTTCAAGTTGGTCAATTGCCCCAGGAGATATTTGGCAATGTCTTGAGACATTTGTTATTGTCATAGTGGGGGAGGGAGATTTCAACTGACAACTAGTGAGTAGAAGCCAGAGATGCTGCTTTAACATCATATGGTTCACAGAACAACTCTTACAACATGGAAGTATCCAACCCAAAACACCAACAGTGTCCTCGTGGGAAATCCTATTCTAAAACCACACTGCTCAGCTATACATGAGAGGTAAGGTCAGGTTCCTGCTGTACTTTGGAATATAAGCAAGAACTGGAACAACTGAATAATCCACAGGCTCAGTCCTTAGGGAGGCTGTAATTACATATGAACAATAGCATTTATTCTACTCTTCTGTGAATGTCTCTGCCATGTCTAAATATGTTTATCTGTCAATGCCTAAAATTAAAATATTTTCTTGAGCTATAAATTAGCATTGGTATCTCTCTGTAAGCCAGCTAACCCCAAAGATGAGGTTATGTCCACAGATGCTACAGGAAAAACCAGTTCTCAGCATAGTATCTAATTAGCAGCTAAGCCTGCCGTCCGCGTAGCACTATGTGGTATCTCCACTCTTTCGAGGACAGCCCTCACTTTCACAAATGCTCACATTCAACCCTTATCATATTTATCTTGTCAAGTTATGAAAAATTGTTGAAAAGTCATTTTGTACATTTTGGGCATTTGAGCCTGAGAGAAAACGCTGAAGCCCAGTCAAAGGTCCGTTTGCCACACACCACTTCACCAGAGGGAAGGAAGAGACTGCCAAAGACTGTTTTTCTCTCAAATTTTTCAAATAAATAATTTCTCCTAAACCTTCCCAGACTCCAATGTATCACTTTTCAAGCTGCTTGAAAGCTAAGATATCTAAACAAGAGAAATTTAGTTAAGGAAAAAAATGTAGCTTTCAAGCTCAGAAGCTGGGAAACTACTTTCACATGAGAAGTTCAATTTAATCTGAAAGGAAGACAAATCTATCAATGTCCATTCGACTTGTTCCAAAACCTGAGGGACATTCAGTTTCCTCCTAGTGGAATCTATGTATTAGATGTTATTTGGGTCTTTCTGTTCCTGAAACACTTACTTTAAGGTGTACCATGTAATTGAATTTGGCTTTTATTTTCTCTTAGTCTGTGTGTGTCTACATTTTTCAAATGCTCCTTAGATTTTTAGCTACAGGTAAAATTTCTCTAAAATGAGTAGGTGATATATGTCCACATGCAACAACATTCAGTAAAATCAGGGAACCAGGCCGGTGTTCTCCTGTGGACTATAAGGAGTTTATCTGCTTCTGATTCAGTGGCTCTTTCCTTTTATTATGGGCTGCTGGAAACTGCTCTAGTGGAGTCCCTAATCAATGTCCAGCCATGTTTAAGGGATAAGAGTCTGACAGAAACACATTTCAGGGAGAAGTAATTTTATTGGCGTTTTACACAAAGACCAGCTTTAATAGCCAAGCCTGAGTCTAACAATTTCTATTAAAGATATCAGGCTATGTAAGATCATAACTTGGACCCTTCCAGTTGATGAAGGAATCTAGCAAACCTCAGACAAGCACCAGACACTCGACCGTCTCTTACTCCACTGAAAGAAAGCAACTTCCTTTTGTCAAACACTCGCACTTACTAAGCACTGCACACCGATGGTCACTTTTAACTCCATTCTGCAGGTAAAGGAACTGAGGTTGAAAGAGTTTTAGTAACTTCACCAAGGTGGTAGAGAGAGGAATTAGGATTTGAACTGGAATGTGCCATGCTCCAAAGCCCTTGGTTTATTTCCCCCATACACGGACTGATGAACCCTGGAGTACCAACTGCAGCACTCACACCAGCAACAGCACTGGATGTCAAGAAAGGTAGAGAAACATAGACCTTGATCTATAAGTGCAAGCATCCAAGAGTATAAAGGGCTTTTTTTTTTTTTTTTTTTTTTGGTTTGTCTGTTTATGGCTTTGGGGACTCTTTCCTCAGTGGAGTATAGAGCTGCACCATGAGTTAGCAACCTCTCAGTCAGCCAGGCCTGCATCAAGCATTGGCCCTTTCCCTACCTGTGTCCAGAGTGACCTTGAGCAGGTGATGAAAACTCCCCAAACCTCACTGTCTTCATTTCCCAAATAATGACAATAATAATAACTCTGGCCATGCATATTGTTTGAAGGCATCAAATAAAATACCGCCCCGAGTGATCCTTGAACATGTCAAAAAGTATGGAGGTGTTCTCAACCTTGCCCCCTCCCTCTCTACATAATAAGCTAAGACTGAAAGCTTGGCTAGAGTCTTACAAGGCCAGAAACCCAGCTGATTCCTCTGGGTTTCTTAATCAGCTTCTGTGGCTGGCAAAGTCTTCTTAAGAAGCCCCAGAAAACCCCAAATCTCAATACAGAATCACATTTTCACTCTAGGCTTCCTTTATCCTTACCGGAATTACATGAGTTTAAAACAGAAATGCAAACTCAAGACAAACAAAATGCACTGTGACTTGAGCATATGCAGAATGTCAGCAAGGGAGCCAGCATGGGAGGAGACATCCTCCCATTTTGTGAGACAGCTGTGGCTCACCTTTCCCTCTATTAAAAGCCAGACCCTGTGGCTTTTCTGCAGGATTACTAGAACCTCAATGAGCCCGTGATAGATCTGACTTTCAGAATACTTTAGCAGGCTCTGTGCCTCAGACACACCATGCCCATCTCCTGTCCCCACTGACATGTTTATTTCACACGGCAGCCAAGTTCATGGAGGGTCTGGCTAAGAATATCCGGGACTCTGCCTCCTTCACTCTTCTTTTCATGAGTTTTTTCAGAGATCCGGAAAGTTTGTTAGAACAGCTCCTTGTTTTCTGGCAAGCAAATTATGCCAAATCCTCTTAATAAAATGAGAGTTCACGCTGTGGTCAGCAGCCTCCAAGGTGGCCCCAGAGAGCCTCACCTCCCAGAACTCACATTCTCGTGCACTCGCTTTTCTTTAGGTTTGAACTGGACTTACTGACTTGCCTCTAATTCATAATACATGACTGAAATTATAAGATGTCATTGCTGAGATTAGGTTTATGTTACAAAGACTGTGGCTTTATCTAGGGGCACGCCCCCACTCTCTCCCTCTTACTCCCTTTGATAGAGGCCAATCCCCATGTGTGAGCTGCCCTTGCAGAAGTCCACGTGGTAAGGAACTAAGTGACGCCTTTGGTCAATAGCCATTGAGGGACTGAGGCCCTCCATCCAGCAGCACATGAGGACCTGAATGCTTCCACAAACCCCTGAGTCCAGCAGCACACGAGGAGCTGAATGCTTCTCACAATACCTTGAGTGAGCTTGGAAGCGGATCCGCCCCAAGTCCGGCTCTCGCGTGAGATCACAGTGCCCACCAGCACTGTGATTGCCACCTTGTGAGAGACCCTGGGTCAGACGCCCTGAAATCAACTGTGCCTAGATTTCTGATCCACAGAAACTGCAAGATGACAAATGTTTGTTATTTTAAGCCCCTGAGTGTTAGAACAATTTGTTACACACAATAGAAAATGAATACACTGTTCTTAGTAAATATTCCCAAGTGTCTAACTTGGCATAGCAAAAGAACCTCCTTCAAATAAGTTCTTCCCCAACCCGAGAACAACTCTGAATACGAACGAGCATATCTCCATCATCAGGTCTAGTGTGCCTGTTTTCTGAGGCAGGTATAATACAACAGTAAAGAGGCCAGACTTCTGGGTTTAAAGACTCACTCCACTAACTTCTTCACTTTAAGTGAGTTATGTAGCATTTCTGTGCTTCATATATATAATAGGAATGATAATCATACCCTCTACATTAAATTATGTCAGTATTATATTAGTTTATATTTGTATTCTCAGCATGTAACACAGTTTCCATTACATAGTAAAGGTAAAATACATTTTCTCATGAGTGAATAGATATGACTTAATCTTTTTATCCATCTAACTATACTGCAACCTATTTGAGGCCATGGATCACTCCTCATGCTGTTATTTATTTCATCATATCCCAACATGCTACGCACAGAAGGTAGCTCAGGAAATATTTTTGACTACTTTGACACAGAATAATATTGATCCATTAAAAGTTAATTGGTTGCATATTCTTATTTGAATTCTTTTTGCTGTGGATACATAAATAATTTATCCTTCCCAATTCTACTATCCATTTGAATTTTTGGTAATCTGTAGATATTATCAAGTGTCTAATTTTCTATTCAATTTCCTTCAACCAACATGAATTAAATGTGTTTCTTATTTTTTCTTGCAATGAAATCAATCAAGATCCAGATGTACTTAGTTTACAGCTAAGACTTTGAGTATTGACAGTGAACATGAAAACTCTTTAGATGAGAGAATTTATAAGAGCTGCAGTTCCGATACTTCTCTGTAAGAAACATCATTAGGGAAGCCAGTAATTCATCAGCAGAGAATCCCCAGGGAAGCAGAGCAAGGATGGCTTTGTGCACCACGATTTTCACTTCCAAATTTCAAGCAGGGCTGTCCCAAACCTTGCCTGCTGCTTCATGTACTCACCACACTGATTGGTAATCACTGACCTACTTAGCTGTATGTTTCCTCATGCAGCTGGCACCCAGACTGGTAGCATCTCGTTACCTGAGAATTTGCTAAAGATGAAAATAACTGAGTTCTACCACAGACACAGTGAATCAACAACTCAGCCTTGGGCCAGAACTTTATGTTTCAACAAAATCTCCAGTTGATTCTGATGTAGCCTAAAGTTTAAGAACCACATTGCTATAGAGCATAAATTCTTTGAAGGCAGTGCTCATGGATTATTTAAACTGATATTTCTAGTGTCCAGTGCTTGACCTAAAGAATTCCAAACATGTTTATGAAAGAATGAAGAGGATCAAAGTTTTTGCTTTTGAACCTTTTGAGTTTCTGTATGACTCCTTCGGATCATCTAGGAAGATGAGATTATGAGCTGTCAGGGTCCATATAAAAACACAAAGTAAATGTCCAGGAAAGACCCGTGACTGAAAAAGTCATGCTACTCACCCTTCAAGTCCCACTCCAAGTCGCACCTGCTTTGCAGATCTTTCTAACTTACGCCTTATGTCCTATGATCCTCCTGTCTGCATCCATTCTTTATTATTTAAGTGACCATATTCTAACTGAATGTTGACCATCATTACTCATTTTTATACCTTTGATAGCTAGCACACTTTTTAGAACAGTGTTAATGCAGAACAAATCTTTCCTCATTAATAAGGATTTGTGGCATGCGTATGTTAATGTTGAATCAAATCGGTGTTGAAATTATTAGCAAAGCTATTACTATCAGACTTAGTCCTGAAGACAAGTCAGGTCTTGGTAATTTTACACCTTACATTATTTTCAAACAGATCAGGGTACAGTCCAGGAGCCAGATTTTCTTGGGCACCTTTCTTCTCTTTTAATGTTGTTTGTTATCTCCCTGCTATCTCTTGACCAGGGAAATACCTTCAATGTCATTTCTTTTGAGATCTTGCTCAAAATTGTCATTGGAGATGTTAGTTGTCAATGAATGCAAAAAGTTGATAAGTTTTAGCTTTTTTCTTTGATATGTTGGCTTTAGAAAGTCAAAATTCTAAGACTAAAAGACCTTCAAGAGAGAAATTAATAAAAATCACCATTTCTTTCTTTCATTAATAAATACTTACTTAGCATCAACTGCTAGGCATTATCTTAGGTGCCTGGGATATCTTACTGAATAAACAATGACGTCTGCCCTTAAGGAGCTAAAATTCAGTGCAGCATGTAGGGCGAGACACTGGAGGAGGCAGCCAATGAACACAAATACAGAAATAAGTATATAAAATGTCATATTAGAAAGTGGTGTGTGCTATGGGGAAAGTAGAGCAAAGGGAGTTGGGCAATGATGCTGAAATGATGGCCGGTAAGTGGATTTGCAGGTCAAAGCTGGGGATTGTTCCCAGAAGACTCTCAACATCCATTATTTTACCTTTTCCATGTTCACCTCTTTTATTATTCTATCAAGCCTCAAAGCTTCAAATGTAATTTACATGCAAATGACTCTACAATTTTATACTTTCAGTCTAGAGCTCCTCCACATACTACTGATGTACATATCCAACTGCCTTCTTGGCATCTTTATTTGTGTATCTAACAGGCATCTCCAGTTCTATTTTCAAGGGCATCTTCTATTCCAACACCACCCCCTCACCCCCATAGACAAATTATGTTGTCCCACAGTTTTTCCATCTCCATTAATGGAAACTCCAATCTTTAAGTTGCTCAAACCAAAATCCTTGGAGTCTTCCTTAACACCCCTTTCTTCTAATAATCTCTTATCTTATCAGACAGCAAATCCTGTCACCTATACCTTCAGAAATCCACCCAGCATCTAATCCTCATCACTGCCCTGTGGTCTAGGCCCGCATCCATTCTTGGATTATCTTGGATAATGTTTGCAATGATCACAATTGTCTCCTGAGATTAATTTACTTTTATTCACAACACAGTCTGTTCATAACATAGCAACAAAAGTGAACCAGTTACTCTCACATGAGGCCATGTCCTGCCCCTGATGCAGCCTCTCCATTGTGGGTTCCCCATCTCCCTACTCTCAAAAGCCAAATGCTTCACTCCAGCCCGTGATGCCCTCCAGAATCTGGTTCCCATGATCTCCAAGACTCCATCCCTTTCTACTTTCCACCTCACTTGTCTTGGTACTGGTGGAAGGTATCCAAGTTACCAGTGGTGAATCCATATGGGCGTGCAGCAACCTCAATTCTTGCCTCCTCAGAAGAAAGAATTTAACTGAGGGGCATAAGGCAGAAAAAGAGATGGAGGCAAGTTTCAGAGCAGGAGTGGAAGTTTATTTAAAAAGGCTTTAGAATAGGAAAGAAAGAAAAGTTCATTTGGAAGGGACCCAAGCAGGCATCTGAATGTCAAGTGTAATGTTGAACCTTTGATTCTAGGACTTTATAGGCTGGCCCCTTTCTCGTGATTCTCCCCTTAAGGTGGGCTGCCTGCATGTGCAGTGCCCTCCTTACCCTTGGGAGATGAGCATGCACCGTGTGTTTGGGAAGTTGTGTGTGTGCCCATCTGAGGCTTTCTTCCCTTTTCCAGTAGAGTGCCCCGGAAGGTCATACTCCGCCATTTTGTCTTAATGCACCAGTGCAGGAAGTTGTCTCTCCCTGGCAACTGCACTCAATTAACACTTCAGTGCAACAGGTGTGCACTATCAAGATATGGCCTCTCCCTGGCGCCAGCTGCCAATTTAACACTGTTAGAGAGGCAATGTGATAATTACCAAACCACCACCAGACATTCCTAGTGGGTGAGGGAAGAGCCCTATCCTGCCCCACTCATGCTGAACTACCTGTTAGGCATGTCTTTCTCTCAACACTAGTTTCTTCTTTGTAGTCTTTCAACATTACAGGCACAACCCTTTTCCTACCTCAAGGTTTTTACACTTGCTGTCCCCTCTACCAGGTATGTTTTCCCCCCAGATACCCAAATGTCTCATTTCCTTATCTATTCCTGGCCTTCCCTTTCATGTTGCCCTTATTAAACATTATGAGACCTCCTCTGAGCACCCTAAAGAACTGTAACTTTCACCTCCCAATACCGTCTGCCTTAATTTTCTCCATATCACTTATTGTCATCTGACATACGACACATTTACTTACTAATTTATTGGTTATCAAGCTACATAAGGGCAGCCCTTTTGTCTAAATTATTTACTGCTGAGCCTCAGTGGCTACAAGAGCACCTGAGTACTCCCTTCACCTCTGGTGTTCCAATCATTTGTCCTGGAACTCATACTGCATTAGGAAGTGAAAATCACGTAGTTTCTATCATTTAATCTCTATGACTCCCCTGTGAAGTAGGTACCCATGTTACCCCTGGGAAAACTGAGGCTTAGAAAAGTCGAGTGACTTGTCCAAGGTGACATATCTTCTACCTGTTAGACCTAAAATTTGGATTAATACTCCAAATCTTATGTTAAGCAATGTGGCCTTGTAGTCACCATGGTTTCTAGTTTCTGTATTTGGTGCCTTGACGACCTTAGAGAAAGTGTCCTACCCAGGGCTAACCAATTCCTAGAGACAGGGAACAGCTCACCTGGAAGCCTGCCTTTCATATGCAAACCAACAACCTCATGCATTGGTGTCTTACACTTGAGGTCATTATCCCCCTAAAATTATTTAAAGTAGTCAATCCTAAACCAACTGACCTTGCCTCACTTTTTCCTTCTAAAGGAAACCAGAATAAGTGCTCTTATCTGAATTTTCCCCTTCACTCATCTGCTTCCTGACCTACAGTGTGCTCCCCCAAGTGGCACTGACTGGCATGCTCTACTTCCTCCTCTTGGGAACAAACTGTATTTTCAGTGGCAGTAGTCTTCTGATCTGTTGGCCTCACCATACTTGAAGAATAATAAACCTACATTTTAAACTATGCCTGGGTGATAAAGGATCTGGAAATCTTGTCCTAAAGGGAAGCTTAAAATAACTGAGAGGAAAGAGGCTGTATCTCAAGTATATACTTAATCCTTTCCTGGAAATAGAGTATGTATGGGAAGATCTTGGAAGCCCGTTGATAGAGACATTAGAAATTCAGATAGTAAAAGGGGCTGAGAAAGAAGTGATATAAGCATGGAAAACAAGGGCATCCTTTACAAGGTCACGGGCATATGGGAGAAGGTGAAAGGAAATCACATTTATCAAGCGCCCAGTGTACGTTGCCATGTATTGTACTAAAAAGTTACCCATTATGTTAGTAATTTCCCATAAAAACCCTGAGAAGCAAGTATTATCACTGTCATTTTATAGAAACTGAAACTAAAACTTTAATAATTTAGGAAACTTGCTCAAGTTTATAAAGCTAGGCAGAGGCCACTAGGAATATATTTGATTTCAATATCAATGCTTTTCCTTTCACCCCACTGAGGTCCAAGGCCTACAGCTGAACAAGAGGTCAGCTGGTATTATTAACAACATTAATCTAAGTTTTGCTTTCTTCTGATTTTCTTTGTTTTTTTAAATAAAAAATGTGCTTCTATCCATTCTTTTATCCCTGAGTTTCCTGGGATTCTGTTATCCTCAAGAAATCCAAAACTTATCTCTTTGCCTCAGTCATTTCTATATAAACACCTTATCATTGCTCTTCTCTCTGTTAATAGACCTAAACTTCTACACCACACTGTGGAATTGATAGCCATAGTTAGCTGGGAACTGTCTTAAAGTTTCTTTTGACAAATTAGATTGCAGTGATTCATTAGGTCCTCCTGTGAAGCTGCTGCCACCACCCTCCTTCCTGACGTAGATAAAACTCAGTAGTTTAATGTAAAACTACTTCCTGTGTTCAGCCTCCTTATCGGCAGTCTAGAAAATTAATTTCACTTTAAGACTTCTGCCTGCTCTGTTTAATAATGTACATGTATTTAGCAGGGGGATGGGTCTTCTAAAGCCAGGTCAATTGATACAGACATAAACACAATAAGGTTTCAAGTACAAGAAAATAGGAAGGATTTGTATATTCAGGGCATGGGAACAATCTAATATTCTGTATATATGAGTCTTTTGATCAGTCTACTTTCATTGTTCAGGAATAGCTACATCTTCATGAAGGTATGACCCTAGGCAAAGTATTTAGCCTCACTTTCCTCATCTATTAAGAGAGAATTATAACGATTACCTCATATAGCTCTTGTTAGGGATGAATAGAATACCGTAATGTACCCAGCACTATGCCTTCCTATAGTGGTCATCCATAACTGAAAACAAAGTGAATCATGAAACTGGTCTGTCCATCTTCAAGTCCTGACTCCAGCATTCATCATTGTGTGACTTTGGGCAAGTTCCTAACTTCTTTGTGCTTTTCATGTTTCAGTTTCCCTATATATAAAATGAGGGGAGACATAGTGAAAACCTTATAGGATCATTATTATGATTAAAAGAGTGAATATATGTAAAGCATTTGGAGATCTACATGACCCACCATATAATTTTTTTATATTTTAAATTGAGACATAATTGATACAGCATAAAATTCATCATTTTAAAGTGTAAAATTCAGTGATCTTTAATGTCTTCACAATTATTATACAACTGCCACTACTATCTAATTCCAGAATATCTTCATTTTCTTAAAAGAACCTGTGCCTGTCACTCCAAAATTTTCTCTCTCTCCAGTCCCTGGGAACCAATTATCTACCTTTTGTTTCTTTAGATTTGCCTATTCTGGACATTTCACATTAATGAAATTATACAGTATGTGGCCTTTTGTGTCTGCCTTCTGTCACTTAGCATAAAGTTTCTAAGGTTCATTTATGTTGCAGCATGAGTCAGTACTTATTCATTTTAATGGCAGAATAATATTCCATTATATACATATGCCACACTGATTATCCGTTATATCAGTTGATTAAAATGCAGGCTGTTTCTACCTTTGAGCTATTCTTTCTTTCTTCATTAAATGGTGTTTGTATTACTGTAGAAAATTAACTGACCATAGATACATGGGTTTATTTCTGAACTCTCTATTCTATTACATTAATCTACATATCTATTCTGCCACAAGTCCTACAACTTTGTTCTTATTTTTCAAATTTGTTTTGAATAATCAAAGTTTCTTAAATTTCCATATGAACTTAAGGTTCAGCTTGTCCATTTCTGCAAACAAGGCAGTTAGAATTCTCATAAAGATTGCAATGAATCTGTGTGAGTCAATTTGGGGAGTATCGTCATATTAACAATATGAAGTATTTCAGTCCATGAACACAGGATGTCTTTCTATTTATTTAGGCTTTAATTTTTTTACAATATTTTGTATTTATTAATATATAACTCTGACCTTTTGGTTAAATGTGTTGCTTAATATTATATTCCTTTTGAGGTTATTTTAAGTAGAATCATTTTCTTATTTTCATTTGTGAATTATTCACTGCTAGTGTAGAGAATTACAATGATATTTGCATATTGCTGTTGTGTCCTGAAACTTCTGTAAACTTCTTTATTAGCTCTAGTAGGTGTGTGTGTGTGTGTGTGTGTGTGTCTGCTTATCATTTAGGGTTTTCTTTTTAAATTTTAGATTTGGGGGTACATGCGCAGATTTGTTACACGGGGTTTATTATGTGGGACTGAGGTTTGAGCTTCTAATGATTCTATAAGCCAAGTAGTGAACACAGAACCCAACAGGTAGTTTTCCCACCTGTGGCTCCCTCCGTACCACCCCATGTAGAATCCCTAGTATTCATTCTTCCCATCTTTGTGTCCATGTGTACCCAGTGTTCAGCTCCCATTTATAAGTGAGACCACGTGGCATCTGCTTTTCTGTTCCTGCATTAGTTCACTTAGGATAATTGCTTCCAGCTGCATTTGTGTTGCTGCAAAGGACATGGTTTCATTCTTTATTATAGCTATGCAGTATTCCATGCCATATATGTATCACATTTTCTTTATCCAATTCACCATTGAGGGCCACCGAGGTTGTTTCCATATCTTTGCCATTTTCGACAGTGTTGTGATAAACATACAAGTGCGGGCGTCTTTATGATTTATTTTCCTTTAGGCATATACTTAGTAATGCGATTTAAAATGATTTAGTTTCCTTTAGGCATATATCTAGTAACATGATTGCTGGGTCAAATGGTAATTCTATTTTAGGTATTTGGGAAATCTCCACACTGCTTTCCATGGACCTAATTTTTCACAAAATTAGAAAAATCTATTCTAAAATTCATTTGGAACAAAAAAGAGCACAAATAGCCAAAGCAATCCTAAACAAAAAGCACAAAGCTGGAGGCATCACATTGGCTGATTTCTAAGTTTATTATAAGGCTACAGTAATCAAAATAACATGATACCATTACCAAAAATAGACAAATAGGGGAACAGAACAGAGAACCTAGAAATAAACCCACATACCTAAAACCATCTGATCCTCAACAAAATTAATAAAAATAAGCAATGGAGAAAGGAGTCCCTGTTCAATAAATGGTGCCGGGATAACTGAGAAATCCCCAAACTGCTTTCCACAGAAGTAATTTGCATTCCCATCAACAGTGGTTAAGTGTTCCCTTTCCTTCACAATCTTGCCAACATCTGGGTTTTTTTGACTTTTTAATAACAGCCATTCTGACTGGTATAAGTTGGTATCTCATTGCGGTTTCAGTTTGCATTTCTCTGACAATAATCTTTAGCCTTTCTTATATGTTTGTTGTCTGCTTTCATGTGTTCTTTTGAGGAGTGTCTGTTTATGAACTTTGGCTACCTTTTAATGGGATTATTTGTTTTTGTCTTGATTCATTTAAGTTCCTTATAGATTCTGGATATTAGTTCTTTTTCAGATGCATAGTTTGTAAATATTTTCTTCCATTCTTCAGGCTATCTCTTGACTCTGTTGATAGTTTGTTTTGTTGTGTGAAGCTCTTCAGTTTAATTAGGTCCCAATTATCAACTTTTATTTTGGTTGAATTTGCTTTTGAGGACTTAGTCATAAATTATTTGCCTGAGCCAATGTCTACAAAAGGATTTCCTAGATCTACTTGTAGAATTTTTATAGTTTCAGGTCTTGCATTAAAATCTTTAATTCATCTTGAGTTAATTTTTGTATATGGTGAAAAGTAGAGGTCCAGTTTCATTCCTCTGCCTGTGCCTCACCAGTTATCCCAGTACCATTTATTACGTAGGGAATTCTTTCCCTATTGCTTATTTTTGTAGATTTTGTTGAAGAACAGATCAGGTGGGCGGGTTTATTTCTAGGTTCTCTATTCTGTTCCACTGGTCTATGTATCTATTTTTTATACTCGTACCATGTTATTTTGATTATTATAGCCTTATAATAAACTTAGAATTCAGCCATTGTGATGCCTCCCTCTTCATTCTTTCTGTTTAGGATTGCCTTGGGTATTTGGGCTTTTCTTTGGTTCCAAATAAAATAGGATATAAAAATAACCTATATATAAATAAAAATCTTAGAATAGGTTTTTCTAATGCTGTGAAAAATGATAATAGTCATTTGATAAGAATAGATTGAATCTGTAGATTGCTTTGGGCAATATGGACATTTTAACTATACTGATTCTTCCATTTCATGAGCATGGGATGCTTTTCCATTTGTTTGTGTTGTCTATGATTTCTTTCGGCAGTTTTGTAGTTCTTCATGTAGAGATCTTTCACTTCACCTCCCTGGTTGGATGAATTCCTAGATATTTTATTTTTTGTGGCTGTTGTAAATGAAATTGCATTCTTGGTTTGGTTCTCAGCTTGCATGTCATTGTTATGTAGAAATGTTACTAATTTTTGTACAGTAATTTTGTATCCTGAGATTATGCTGAAGTTCTTTATCAGGTCTAGTAGCCTTTTTGTGGAATCTTTAGGCTTTTTGAGGAATACAATCTTATTATTACTGAAGAAAGATAATTTGACTTCCTCTTTTCCTATTTGGATGCTTTTCATTTCTGATTTCTCTGGCTAGGACTTGCAGTATTATTTTGAATGGGAGTGGAGAGAGTAGACATCCTCATTTTGTTCCAGTCTTAGGGCATGTGGCTCCAATTTTTACCTGTTCAGTATGATGTTGACTGTGAGTAAAGATAATTGGACGTCCTCTTTCCCTATCTGGATGCCTTTCAATTCTGATTTCTCTGGCTAAGACTTCCAGTATTATGTTGAATGGGAGTGGTGAAAGTAGACATCCTCATTTTGTTCCAGTTCTTAGGGGGTATGATTCCAACTTTTACCTATTGGATATGATGTTGGCTGTGGGTTTGTCATACATGGCACCTATTATTTTGAGCATGTTCATCGAATACCTAGTTTGTTGAGGGATTTTTGTCATGAAGGGATGTTGGATTTTATCAAATTATTTATCTTCATCTGTGGAGATGATCATATGGCTTCTGTTTTTAATTCTGTCTGTGCTAGGTCACATTTATTAATTTGTGTTTGTTGAACCATCCTTGCATCCCAGGAATAAAGCCTACTTGATTATGATCTATTAAGTTTTTTATGTACTGCAAGATTCATTTTGCCAGCATTTTGTATTTGCCTATAGTGTTTTCTTTCCTCATTGTGTCTCTGCCAGATTTTGGTAGTAGGATGATACTGGTTTCATAGAATGAGTTAGGGAGGATTCCTTGTTCCTCTATTTTTTTTTTTTTTTTTAATACTTTCAGGAAAACTGCTACCAGCTTGACTTTGGTAGCTCTTCTTTGTATTTCTAGTAAAATTTGGCTGTGAATCTGTCTGGTCTGGAGCTTTTCTTGGTTGGAAGGTTTTGTATTATTGATTCAATTTTATTACTCATTATTGGTCTGTTTGAAATTTGTTTCTTCCTGATTCAATCTTGGGAGATTGTTTCCAGGAATTTATCCATTTTCTATGGATTTTCTAGTTTAGGTGCATAAATATTTTCATAATAGTCTCTAAGGATCATTTGTATTTCTGTGGGATTAACTGTGATGTCACCTTTGTCATTTCTGATTGTGTTCATTTGGATCTCCTCTCTACTTTTTTGGTTAATCTAGCTAGTGATCTTTCAATCTTCTTTACTCTTTCAAACAACCAACTTTTAGTTTCACTGATTCTTTGTACAACTTAGACAGGTTAATTTTATTTAGTTCTGCTCTAATTTAGGTTGTTTCTTTTCTTCTGCTAGCTTTGGATTCAGTTTGTTCTTACATTTTTAGGTTTTTTTAGGTGCAAAATCGGGTTGTTAATTTGAGATCTCTCTATCTTCTTTTGTAGTCTTGATTGTGTAGTTGCTTTATAGGATCAATAGGCTGTGTGCTTGCATGTGCTTTTGGGGTAGCAAGAATTGTTCTTCAGTTTCCATGTTTAGAACTCCCTTAAGCATATCTCGTAGGGCTGGTCTTTTGATGACAAATTCCCTTAGCAATTGTTTGTCTAGGAAACAGTTCATTTCGCCTTTGTTTATGTAGTTTAGTTCAGCAAGATATGAAATTATTGACTGGTACTTCTTTTCTTTAAGAATGCTAAAAATATGCCATAATCTCTACTGGCTTGTAAAATATCTGCTGAAAAATATGGTAATAGGTAATTTGGCTTTTCCCTACTACCTTTAAGAATTTTCCTTTTTAAAAAAATAATTTCAACTTTTATTGTGGATTAAAGGGTTCATGTGCAGGTTTGATACCTGGGTATACTGAATGACATACAGGTTTGGGGGTCCCGGTGATCTCATCACTCTGGCAGTAACCAACAGATTGTTCTTCACCCAATTCCCCAATCCCTCCTTCCCTCCCCTGTTTAGTGGTCCCCAGTGTCTATTGTTCCCATCTTCACATTCATGTGTATTCCATTTTTAGCTCCCACTTATAAGTGAGAATATGCAGTGTGTGCTTTTCTGTTCTTGCATTAGTTCACTTAGCTAATGGCCTCGGGCTCCATTTATATTGCTGCAAAGAATATAATTTGGTCTTTTTTATGGCTACATAGTATTCAAGGGTATATATGTACCACATTTTTTAAATCCAAACCACTATTGATGGGCACCTAGATTGATTCTATGCCTCTGCTATAGTGAATAGGACTGCAGTAAACATATGGGCTCATGTGACTTTTTGTTAGAATGATTCACCAGAATCACTGTGATTCACCAGTTATCCCAGCACCATTTGTTGAATAGGGAGTCCTTTCTCCAGTGCTTATTTTTGTTGATTTTGTTGAAGATCAGATGGTTGTGAGTATGTGGGTTTATTTCTAGGTTCTCTATGCTGTTCCATTGGTCTATGTGTATATTTTTTTGTAGTGGTACCATGCTATTTTGATTACTTTAGAAGCTTACTTTAGTAGCTTTAGTAGCTTACTTTACTTTTGGAAGCTTGTCTTAGTAGCTTTAGAATGAACTTAGAAGTCAGCCAATGTGATGCCTCCAGCTTTCTTTAGTAGCTTTAATGTTTACTTTAATAGTTTTAGAATAAACTTAGAAGTCAGCCAATGTTATGCCTCCAGCTTTCTTTTTTGTTGTTGTTGTTGTTTAGGATTTCTTTGACTATTTGGGTTCTTCTTTGGTTCCAAATAAATTTTAAAATAGATTTTTTCTAATTCTGTGAAAAATGGCATTGGTATTTTGAGAGTGATAGCATTAAGTCTATAGATTGCTTTGGAAAGTATGGTTATTTTATACAAACTATATTGATTCTTCTAATCCATGAGCATGGAATATTTTTTCATTTGTTTGTGTTGTCTATGATATCTTTCAGCAGTTTTGTAGTTCTTCACATAGAGATCTTTCATCTCTTTGTCATATGAATTCCTAGATATTTCATTTTCTTGAGATTGTGTTCTTGATTTTGTTCTCAGCTAGAACACTACTGGTGTATAGAAATGTTACCAATTGTTGTACATCAATTTTATATCCTGAAACTTTACTGAATTTGTTTTTCAGTTCCAGGAGTCTTTGAGTGGAGTCATTAGGGTTTTCTATGGATAGAATTATACCATCAGCAAAGAGCAATAGTTGGACTTCAATATTTTTGCATTGACCTTGGATAGCATAATGACTATGTGTCTTGGGGAAGGTCTTCTTATATAGTATATTGCAGGAGTTCTCTGGGTTTCTTTTATCTGCATGTTGATCTGTCCAATAAAATTGAGCAAAGTTTTCTAAATTAGATCCCCCCAATTTTTTTCAAGTTGCTTACTTTCTTTTCTCTTCTCCCAGGAATGTCATTAAGTCATACATGTGGTTACCTTACATAATCCCATATTTCTTGAAGTCATTGTTCATTTTTTAAAAATATTTTCTCTTTATTTTGCAGACTGAGTTGATTCAAAGGACTGGTTTTAAGCTCTGAAATTCTTTCCTCTGCTTAATCTAGTTTGTTTTTAAGGCTTCTCACTGTATTTTGAAATTCTGTAGCAAATTTTTCAATCCAAAAGTTCTGTTTGTTTCTTTCTTAATATAGCTATGTCATCCTTCAAATCTTGGATCATTTTTCTGACTTCTTCGTGTTGGATTTTAACTTTCTCTTGGATCTCACTGAGTTTCTTTCCCATCCATATTTGAATAGTGTACCTGTCATTTCAGACATTTCATTCTGATTAGGAGCCATTGCTTGGGAGCTAGTGAGATCCTTTGGAGTTGATGAAATGCTCTGGCTTTTTGTATTGTCAGAGTTCTTATGCTTCTGGTTTCTTCTCATCTGAGAAAGCCAACACTATTTTTTTTTTTTTTAATTTGCTATCTTTTGGATGGTGCCTCTTGATATTTTATTGGTTTTTCCCCTCAGGAGTAATAACTGTGTTGTATGTTGTGTGTGGTCAGTTGGATTTGTCTCTGGCTGCTTTCAGGGTATCAAGGGTCTGTACAAGTTTTTTGGTTGCAGGTAGGTTTGTACAGTGACTTTCTCAAACATCACTTTTTGTAGCAATTTTGTTTGGTGGTGTAAGTCAGGCTGAAGTCCAGTAGGTGGCGCTTAAGAATAGGAACCAGCGCATAGGGGCTGGAGTGGAAGCAACAGAGAAGCATGAAAAGTGCCTTTTCCCAGTGCATGCACATTCATCTTCAGTGAGGTGGAGGCACTACAGAAGCCCGAGAAATGATCTCTTTTAGTCCATCTTCCCTGATCCAAAATGGGAAGAACCACAGCTGAGTCCACAAAGGTGCACCAAAGAGGGAGGCAGGATGGAGAGATGACTGCCCCCCACCTCCATTACTGGGCTTTGGTGGTGACACCTTCAGAAGCTGGCACCATGTTCACATTTTCTTTGACTCAAGAGAACTTTGGCAGGCGGCACTCCCCATTCAGGGGTGGATTGTGCCAAGGGTTAGATCTCCAGGGAAGTGAGCTCCACCTCCTTTCCACTCTTTGGAGATGGTAGAGCACTCTCCCCAAGCTGAGCAAGAGAGCAGGCTGGGGCACCCAGCAATGACATTTGGAGACTGGTTCTAGGTCACAAAGTTGTCCCTAGCTGCAAGTCTTACTGCCTTCAGCTTCCACGATTATCTTCCCCCTCCAGTTCAGTGATGGGAGAGAGCCTAACTGCAGCACCTACTGCTTAGGTACTCTCCACACGCAGTGCTCAATTCTGGCTGTGGAACCATCCCCTCATTCAAGAGCAAGCACTCCAGTTTCTGTCTCAAGACTAAAATACCTGCTGTAGCTGCTGCTGCCAGGTCACCAAATGCTGTCTATCTACTCTCAAAATGGTGTCAGTTGTTGGCTTATGACTGGGGAGGGTGAGGTCCCATTCTAGTGAGTAGGCAAGAAGCTTTGGGGAGTGTGGTCCACTGAAATCTTGGTCCCACAGCAGCCTGTAGCAGGGCATTGAGTATTGTCCTAGGTATGCACAGGAGAACCTGGCTTCCCTGTCCCTCTTTGGCTAGGTGGCAGCTAGAGTGCATCAGCCCAAAATCAAGACAAGGGTGGAATTTTGAACTGGGAGCAGAAAGGGTAGATCATGACCTAAGCAAGCAGTGTGAGCAAAAAGCTGTGGAGAATGCGGTCTGATCATGTTTCAGTCTCAGAGCAGCCTGCTGCAGAGCACTGGGTATGACAATATATATGCATGGGATAGCCTGGATTTTCTGTCAGTCCTTGGTCAGGGAGTGGCTGTAACCTTGTCAGCCTGAGCTCAGGTCCAAGGCAGGGCTCAGCCCACTACTAAGCACTCAAAATGGTGCCTTGGGGTGAAATCAGAGAGGATGGGACACCATCCAGACAAGCAGCATGAGCAAGACTCCGGGGAAGTGGGATCCACTTATATCTCAGTCTCAACAGTAACTTGTAGCACGGCAGCAAGCACCTCCCCAGGGGTGTATGGGTGCACCTATTCACCCCTCTCCCTCCTTGGAGCAGCACAGTGGCTGCAACCATGGTCTATGGGTCCACAGCATCTTGGTTCTGAAAATGGCTCCTGCCTGAGGCTGCTCCAGACTCAGATAACTGTGGGATACTGTTTAGGAACCCTTTCTGGAGCAACAGCTCTGCAAATTCTAGGCAGCTCCATGTGTCAGGCACGAGGACCTAGTGGGTGGATGGTTTCTCCCAGGCCAGGTTTGTTAAAGTTCATTTCAGAGGTCTGGGTATTTCTCTGTTACTGTTTCCCCACATGAAGGAGTTTCTGCCAAGTCTCAGTAAGTTCCTAGCTGGACAATCTGCCTCAAACTCTCTTCTTACTTATTTCTGGTGCTTTCCATCTCTTTTCTGATGAATCCAAACATTCTCTCCTAGAAGATATGTTTGAAATTTGAGTATCTACTTCCTATTCTGGCTCTTCCCCATGGTGAAAGCACATAGTACCTGCATTTTGTGGGTCATCTTGATCCTTCTTTGCTTTAGCCTTTTCTATGTATAAGATCATGACATCTCTAATAGTTTCATTTCTTCCTTTCCAGTATGTATGTATTTGGCTTCTTTTCCTTGTCTAGTTGCCATGTGATATGGCTTGGATCTATGTCTTCACCAAATGTCATGTTCAATTGTAATCCCCAATGTTGGAAGTGGGGCCTGATGGGAGGGAGGTGGTTGGATAATTGAAGTGGATTTCTCATGAATGGTGTAGCACCATCTGCTTGGTGCTGTTCTTGTGATAGTGAGTGAGTTCTCAAGAGATATGGTTGTTTAAAAGTATGCAGCACCTCCCCCATCACTCTCTCTTGCTCTTGCTTCCACCATGTAAGACCTCTCACTCCCTATTTGCATTCCTTCATGACTGGAAGATTCCTGAAGCCTTCCCAGAAGCAGAAGCTGCTATTTTTCCTGCACAGCCTGCAGAACTATGAGCCAATCAAGCCTCTTTTTAAAAATACATTAGCCAGTCTCAGGTATAGCACTGTAAGAACAGACTAATACACTAGGGTTAGAATTGTAGCACAACAATAAATAGAATGATACCCTTGTATTATTCCTGATCTTATGGGGAAAATGTTCAGACTTTCACCATTATGTATGACGTTAACTGGATTTTCCATAGATACCTTTGTCAGGTTGAGAAAGTTTCCTTCTATCTCCATTACAATCAGAAAACATTCTTTGTATAATTTTAATCATTTTGAATGTATTAGGATGTCTGTTGTGGCCTAAAATATGACCTCTTCTACAGAATATTCATTTGTACTTGTGAAATGTGTATTAGGCTGCTGTTGGATGAAGTATTCCATAGCTAGCTGTTAGGTCTACTTGGTTTACAGTGTTGTTCAATTTTCTATTTTCTTACTGATCTTTCTAATTGTTCTGTGCAGTAGTGAAATTGCAGTACTTCAGTCTTTATTATTTAATCGTCTATTTTCCCCTTAATTCTGTCAGCTTTTCTACCTGTATTGTGAAGCTCTATTATTAGATGTATATGTATTTATAATGTTTCTATCTTGATGGATGGACCTTTTTATCAATACATAATGTCCTTCTTTGTCACTAGTAACAACTTCTGCTTTAAAGTCTTGTTTGCTTCATATTATTGTAGCCACTCTAGATTTCTCTGGTTACTGTTTGCACAGTATGTATTTTTTCATCCTTCAAGTTCAACTTACTTGTGTCTTTGAAACGAAAGTGAGTTTCTTCAAGAAAACATATAGTTGATTATGGCTTTTTTATTCTTAATTTTTGTATTTTAATTGGTTAAAAGTTAACCCTAAAGTTAACTGCTAATATCCTACTGTTGACCAGAAGCCTTACCAATAACATACACAGTCAACTAACACATATTTTGTATGAAATGTGTACTATATACAGTATCATTACAATAAAGTAAGCTAGAGAAAACATCTTCATCTTCTTCATATTGCATAACCTCAGAAGGAAAAGGAGGAGTTTGTCTTGCTGCCTCAGGGGTGGCAGAGGCAGAAGAAAATCCATGTATAAGTGGACATGCACAATTTAAAGCCATGCTGTTCAAGGGTCAACTAAACCTATTTCTACCATTTTGCTATTTTTTTCTACATGTCCTATCTTTTTTGTTCCTCACTTCTTGTATTACTGCCTTCTTGTGTGTTAAACAGATATTTTCTAGTGTATCACTTTAATTCCTTTGTCATTTCATTCACTATATTTTTTGAATGTTCTTGGTGGTTGTTCTGGTATTAAATTTAACTTAATTTATAATTAAGTTGAATAATTAAATAAGATCTAGGTACAAGTAACTCAGAGGTCACCAATCAATTTCAACTTGAGAAGGAGTTTACCAGGACATGTCATTATCAAATTATCAAAAGAAATCCCAAATGGTTTTCAGTAGATTTTTCAACAGAAATACTGCAGGCCAGAAGAAAACGGTCAATGTAATGAAGAAACAGTCAATGTAATGAAGGAAAAAAGCTGCCTACCAGAAATACTTTACGTGGCAAACCTGACCTTCAGAATGGGGAAAGAAATAAAAACTTTCCTAGACAAGCAAATGTTAAGGTAGTTCATCACCACTAGGCCTTCTTTATAGAAACTACTAAAGGGAGTTCTTGAAGTTGAAATTAAAGGCTATTAATTAATAAAGTAAAAATAAATTGAAAGTTAAAAACTCAGTGGAATAAGTAATGTATAGTCATACTCAGAATTCTCTATTACTATAAGAATGGTATGTAAAGCAATTTTATTTCTACTATGAAAGTTAGAAGGCAAAACTATCAAAAATAACTCTAACTACAATAAATTTTTAAGGAATACAAATTACTAAAAAAAAAAAAAAAAGCAAGTTTTGGCATCAAAATAAAAATGTAAAAGAGAGGAAGTGAAAGTGTAGTTTTCGTATGCAGTTAAAGTTGCTATCACCTTAAAGTAACCTGTCATAAGAAGCAGATGTCTTATATAAGTCTCATGGTAGCCACACACACAAAGAAAATCCTATAGTAGTAGCACAAAGTGTAACAAGAAAGATCAAAACATATCACAACAGAAAACCATCAAACCTCAGAGGAAGACAGAAAGAGAAGAAGAAATTAACAAATGACCTGCAAAACAATCAGAAAACAAATTACAAAGCAGCAGAAGCAAGTACTTACCTATTAATAATTACCTTGAATGTGAATGGATTAATCTTTCCAATCAAAATACCTAGAGTAGATGAATATATTTTAAAAATAGGAGCCAACCATGTGCTCCCTACAGAAAACTCATTTTACTAGTAAGGATACACACAGACTGAAAGTGAGGGTGTATAAAAAGATATTCCATGCACATGAAAACTGAAGGAGAGCAGCAGTAGCTGTATTTATATTAGACAAAATAGTCTCCCATTTAAGAAAAGCCCAAGACCTGAAGTCTTCACTGCTGAATTGTAACAAACATCTTAATATTAATACTAATTCTTCTCAAACCCTTCCAAAATATGAAGTAGAAGGAATACTTTCAAACTCTTTTTAGAAGGCTAGCATTATCCTGATGCCAAAAGCTGGACAAGAACACTTGTCCTTGAAGTAGAAAGTATAAAATTACAGACCAATATTCTTGATGAATATAAATGCAAAATATTCTCAAATAAAATTAGCAGACTGAATTCAACAACCCATTAAACGAAACATTCACCATGATCAAGTAGTGCTTATCCCTGGGATGCAAGGATGGTTTAACATATGCAAATCAATACATGTAACACACCACATCAACAAAATGAAGGATAAAGTCATATGATCATCTCAATAAATGCAGTAAAAAAGATTTTGCAAATTTCAACATTCATTCATAATAAAAACCTTAACAGATTAGGTATAAAGAAAATGTAATGCAGTACAATAAAGACCATCTATTACAAAGTCACAGCTGATATCATTCTAAACAGTGGAAAATTAAAATCTTTTTCTCTAAGATCAAGAACAAGACAAAAATGCCCATTATTCACCACTTCTTTTCAACATGGTACTGGAAGTCTTATCAAGAGCAATTAGGCAAAAGAAAAAAAACAAAAGTCATCCTAAAAGGAAAGGAGGAAATAAAATTGTCTCCATATGCTGACAGCGATCATATATATATACATATATGTGTGTGTGTATATATGTGTGTGTGTGTGTGTATATATATCTTTAAGCCTTCACCGAAAAACTGTTAGAACTGATAAACTGAATTCAAAAAAGTTGCAGGATACATCAGCACACAAAAATCAATAACATTTCTACATATTAAAATTAAGAAAACAATTCCATTTACAATAGCAACAAAAATGCTAAATACTTATGTGTAAATTTAACCAAGGTGGTAAAAGACGTGTATACTGAAAAATATGAAACACTGATGAAAGTGAAGGAAATATTTTTTAATGGAAAGATATCCCATGTTCAAAAGTTGGAAGAACTGATATTGTTAAAATGTCCATACGACCCAAACTAATGAACAGATTCAATGCCATATCTATCAAAATTCCAATGTCATTTTTCACTTATCTAGAAAAAAGCACTCCTTCAATTCATATGGAACCATGAAATACCATGAATAGCAAAACAATCTTGAACAGAAAGAACAAAGCAGTAGGCATCACACTCCCTGATTTCAAAGCATACCATAAAGTGATTGTAATTATAACAGGGTGGTACTGACATAAAAACAGACCCATTGACAATGGAATGTGGTTTTATGGTTAATTGATTTTTGACAAAGGTACCAAGAACACACACTGGAAAAGGGGCAGTCTCTTTCAGTAAATGGTTTTTGGGAAAATTAGTTACCCACATGCAAAAGAAGGAAATCAGACCTTGGTTTCACAACATACACAAAAATCAACTGAAAATGAATTAAAGATTTAAATATAAGATCTCAATGTGGAAAACTAGTCAAAGAAAACACAGAGGAAAAGCTCCATGAAATTTGTCTGTGCAACAATTTTTTTTTAATATGACCCAGAAAGCACAAGCAGCTAATGCAAAAATAGCCAAATAGGATGGTATCAAACTAAAAACCTTTGCAGAGCAAAGGAAACAATTGACAAACTGAAGAGACAACCCACAGAATAGGAGAAAATATGTGTAAGTGATACATCTGATAAGAGGTTAATATTAGAAACACATAAGGAACTCAGCTAATTAACTCAGTAACAATAAGACAACTCAGTTAAAAAAGGTAAAGAACCTAAATAGACATTTCTCAAAAGTAATACATACAAATGGCCAGTGGGTACTTGAAAACTGTTCAGCATCACTAGTCATTACAGAAATAGAAATTAAAACCCCAATGAGTTATCACATTATACCTGCTAGAATGACTTGTCGAAAAGATGAAAGATAGCAAGTCTTGGTAAGGGCATAGAGAAAAGAGAATTCTTGTACCTTGTTGGTGGGAATGTAAATTGGTACTACAGAAAATGATATGGAGGTTTCTCAAAAAACTGAAAATAGACCTACCATATGATCCTGTAATTCTACTTCTGCGTGTATATCCAAAGAAAATGAAATCAATACGTGGAATGTATATCTGCACTCCCATGTTCATAGCAGCGTTTTTCACAATAGCCAAGATATGGAATAATCCTAAGAGTCCACTAACAGATAAATGGATCTTTAAAATGTGGCATATACACAGTTTGATACTATTCAGCATTTTAAAGGTGGGAAATTCTGCCATCTGTGACAACAAACTGTTGCTTCCGTTTGTTAATTATTTCCTTTGCTGTGCAAAGGTTTTTAGTTTGATGTCATCCTATTTGGCTATTTTTGCATTTGTTGCCTGTGTTTTCTGGGTCATATTAAAAAAATCTGGAGGACGTAATAACAAATGAACAAAGCCAAGCACAGAAATACAAATACTGCATAATCTCACTTATATGTGGAATGTAAAAAAAGTGGAACTCATAAAAATAGAAAGTAGAAAGATGCTTACGAAGACTGGGTGAGTGGAGGAAGGGAGAAGAAGGGAAGGTGCTGATCAAAGGGTAAAAAGTTTCATATAGACAAGAGAAATAGGTTTTGAGATCTATTGCACAGCAGGGTAACTATAGTCAGTAACAATGTATATGTAAAAATAAGAGAGTAAATGTCAAATGACTCACAGTAAAACATGATAGGTAAGTGAAGTGACAGCTATGTTGAACAACTTAATGTAGTACTTCTACATTGTATACCTGTATTCAAACATTTAATTGTAACCCAAAATGTACACAATTGTGATATGCCCATCAAAAAATAATATTAATAATAATAAAGTGCATCTCTTTAGTATTATAACATGACAACTCTGGTATTCAGATCACCTCTCCTCCCCAGAGTGTACTGTTACTGCATATAGTGCTTGTTATTTGTTTAGTGATATGGTTTGGCTCTTCGTTCTCACACAAATCTCACCTTGTAGCTCCCATAATTCCTATGTGTTGTCGCAGGAATCTGGTGGGAGACAATTTAATCATGGGGACAAGTCTGTCCTGTACTGTTTTCATGAGAGTGAATAAGTCTCAACGACATCTGATAGAAACAAGAGTTTGCCTGCACAAGCTCGCTCTTTGCCCACCGCCATTCATGTAAGATGTGACTTGCTCCTCCTCGCCTTCCACCATGATTGTGAAGCCTCCCCAGCCACGTGGAACCATGAGTCCCACTAAACCTCTTTCATTTGTAGCTTGCTTAGTCTTGGGTATGTCTTTATCGGCAGTGTAAAAACAGACTAATACATTTAGTTACTTTTTATAATTAATTCTCTACATTAAGAGAGAATTTTTTGTTATGTATTGCCACTGAAGTCACAGTTCCATTAGTTTAGAGGTCAGAGATTGGTCAGAGATTTTTTTTTAATGCCTAGAACACACACACAAGTCTCCTAGTCTTTACTGGGAGCCTTTGTGTACATGTTGGGGCACATGCCTTCAACACTCGACAAGGCCATTACAACTATGGCTCAGCCTTCACTTCCTGCTCATGCAGAGACTGAAGGTTAACAAAAAGTGAGAACTCAGGGCCTTCTCAGGAATATCCTGAGCATGTTTACAGTTCTAGGTAGGCACATGGCCTTTCACATTCCAAGAAATATGTCAGAGCTTTCCAAAGCCCTTATACACATTTCCTTTCCTAGTCATTCTTCTCAAGCTTTCAGTTAGTCAATTGTTTGACCCAACTTTTATCTATACCTCAGGCAGCAGTGACTAAAACATTTGGATATAAATTTTTACAGAAAACACCTCCACTTAGGTAGTGATTTTGGCACTGGGGATTTCCAAATCAGATGAACTAAAAACCAGTCTTTCAAGATAGTCTTCCAGGAACTAAAGTTCAAGTGCGTGTAAGCCTTTGGTTGATTTCCAGACTTCCAAAAAAGTTGATTCTGATAATTTTCACCATTTTTTTCTATTGCTGTTATGAAGGGGTAGAATTTCAGAGTCCCTTAGTCAGCCACTGTCACTACGACTCCACTATATGAATTTTACATAATTATTGTTCTTACCATTATTTTCCTTTTCTCCTATAATATATAAATCTCAGGAGAGATTTAAGATGAGATGCATTATCTTATTCATAACCATCCTATTGTACATTTTGGGTTACAATAAAAATGTTTTTGGGTTAATAAAATGTTTGAATACAGGTATACAATGTAGAAGTACTACATCAAGTTGTTCAACATAGCTGTCACTTCACTTACCCATCACTTCACTCCTGTGAAGTGTGAGGTGGAAGTGAATGTTCATTTTTTACATACATAATCAACTTATCCTGCATTATTTTTTGAAGTCTATCATTCTCCACTACTCTCTAGCACCACTTTTATCATTAAAATTAGTTTGCTTATGTGTGTGGCTCTGTTTCTGGATTCTCTATACTGTTTAATTAATGTGCTTGTCTATCTCTTCATTAATATTACACTGCATTTTAGATTTAGAATAAAACTTGATAACTGATGGTAACTTTTTCTTCTTTAAGATTGTCTTATATATTTTTGGTAAGGTATATTCCTGTATGAATTTTGGAATTAGCTTATTAATTTCCACCAAAACACCTGCAAGGATATTAATTAGGGTTCTGAATTCATAGATTAATTTAGGAAAAAATGACATATTTAAGTATTTCGTCCTTTAGTTCATGAACGTGGTATATCCCTACACTTAGCAGATATTTTTTTCTCTCTGTAATGTCTTGTAGTTTGCTAGCATATGGATCTTAAATATCTTTGGTTTGATTTATTCCTAGAAACTAAATATTGCTCAATGAATTGTAAATATCATTTTTTAAATAAAAATTCATTTTCTTATACTGGTAATATGTAAAATATGTTATTGTTTGTTCTACATGATCCTTATTCAATCAATGTTGTAAATGTGCTCATAGTTTTTTATCATTCAACTCTAGATTCCTTTGGGTTTCTAACCTAAATGATACAATATGTGAATATGATGTTTTACATGTTATATTCCAAATGTTATATTGCTTATTTATTTTTGTTTCTTTATTGCCTTGGCTAGGAAATCCAGTACAAAGTTGAAAATAGGTGGTGATAGTGAGCTTCCTACCTTTTTCCAGTGTCACTATTAATAAAATGTTTTTTTTTTTTTTTTTTTTT
>NC_045444.1:4428597-4493222 GCF_002776525.5 Piliocolobus tephrosceles | reverse complement strand
TAGCCCTTTGTCAGATGAGTAGATTGCAAAAATTTTCTCCCATTCTGTAGGTTGCCTGTTCACTCTGATGGTAGTTTCTTTTGCTGTGCAGAAGCTCTTTAGTTTAATTAGATCCCATTTGTCCATTTTGGCTTTTGCTGCCGTTGCTTTTGGTGTTTTAGACATGAAGTCCTTGCCCATGCCTATGTCCTGAATGGTACTACCTAGATTTTCTTCTAGGGTTTTTATGGTATTAGGTCTAACATGTAAGTCTCTAATCCATCTTGAATTAATCTTCGTATAAGGAGTAAGGAAAGGATCCAGTTTCAGCTTTCTACTTATGGCTAGCCAATTTTCCCAGCACCATTTATAAATTCGGTATTGATGGAACGTACCTCAAAATAATAAGAGCTATTTATGACAAACCCACAGCTAATATCTGACTGATTCTTAAGGGGAAAAAAAGTAAACCAAAAAAAATCAGCATTTCATTTCTAAAGATTAAGATGTGAAGTCCGTGATCCCTTTCGTAATTCCACTCTTGCCTATGATGATAGGTTTTCAAACACATCTACTTATAAAATGCAATCATTATTCAGTAATATGAAAATGAACAAAAGCTACACATTCTGAAATGCAGAAATTGTTATTTCCATGACTTAATTATTTTGCATTTACTGTTTCTTCAAGGTTAGAGATTTTCTTTTTATCCTACAGACATTTAGCAAGTTGTTTTCTATTATATTGATTTGATTAGAATCCTCAAAAAGTCATTTTAGCCTACTGGAAAATGTTTAAATGTAGACAGATACAAATGAATTTTAATTGTTTCTGGCAATATGTATTTGGGTAAAAGAGATTTTTAAATTCTTCCAATACATACTTGAATTGAGATTTTCATTCATTGACAGCAAAATAATTTGTTCCTCATCACATTAAAAACATATATCCGTTTCATACTCTCCTTTAAAATGGTTTTTTAATGATTAGGTGGATTTCTCTATATCTTGGATGCTATAGAAGGCATTGAGACTCAAAATTTTCCTTGGGGCAAAGTTAGGGGAATTGTGCCCTTTTATACTACAATCCTGTAGCTTCTGGTGACAGGGATTATGAATTCTACCAAGTTTTCTCTACCCTCAAACCTCCGTGAGATTAACACAAAAAGTTTCTCTAAATACTAATATTTTCCATCCCTACCTTTTTGACCATGACAGTGATTAAATTACTGTCTTGGAAGGATTAATCCAGGAGCCATGAACAGAGGGAGATGGGCAGGTCTGTTGTAATGAAATGTAGTGAAATGGGAAAATCTATTGTAAGCATTTTGACATAGGCCTTTCAGAGACTGAAGTTTATGAATTAGAGCAAATGGGATGAATCAAAGACTTTCTAAAACAGCAGGCAGAACTCGTAGATTTTTATCTCTCAAAGATTGATACAGCATAATCAGACATAAACTGCAGAGGTCTCAGTATTAGGCACACATAGCATGAGCCTGATGGCTCATCTCCTCATTTCCAGTAACTAGTGCTAGCCTAGCACAGAGTAGGATGCACAACAATTGTTTGATTAATTAATTTACAAATAATTTAAAGTGAATGACCACATTGTCACAATTCTTTTAATTGGTAATTTCTAGTTTCAGGTTTAAGAGAAAATATTTACACAAAATCGTAAAACTCAGCCCTTTAGAAAAACTACCAAAATATTTTGCAATTTCTTTCAGAAATTAATGTAGACAGTATTGAATGTTTTGTAGCAATCATTGCCAAAGCATGTCAGGACTTTTCTAGCTCCCTAAGACACTTGCTCAGAATACGGAAATGCTCAATTCAACAAACCCTGTCTGTCTTTTGATAATGCCAATACCAGCTTTGCTAAGCCCTGTTCCATGAAGAATGAATTCAGAATGCAATAGTTGCTTGAGTCTAAAAATTCTTTCAGCAACTTTATCAGTAGGACAAATTTCTTAGGTCAGAATTTCTCAACAAACGTTTGTTCATCATGATATTATCTGAGGCAACAAGCAAAACAAATGTGTTCTGGGAATCTCTGTGGATTTTTGAAATCCTTACTTAAAGAATCATAAAGTCTCTTTTCCCCTCTACCTACCTCCAGCGAGCATTTAACAGTCTATTGGGCAACGGAAATTAGAGCACTGTACCCCTAACTCTCCCATTGTTTACGCTGATAAAGGTATTGGACTGGACAGTGCTCCATAGAACACTCGGGGAAACTCTGATCTAAGGATGTCATGCACAATTATCTCTCGGAGTTTAACAAATGTTTATTGAATAAACACTTCGTATTCCTCAAAAGCTTGTGAGCTATGAGCCATGCAAAGACAGGCTAGAGTCATTCAATTATGTAATAGCGGTTAATAAATGACTAAAGGACATATTTACTGACTGACTGACTGTGCTGATGCAAGACCAGGCCACTGTACCTTTGGGGAAAGCATCCGCAAGCTGTGTAGGGAGCTGAAATGTTCAAGGCACCTGAGACAATTTTCTCTGCCCTAGTGAAACAGTCACTTCTATAAGTCAGTCTTGCTTCCTTCTGTAAGCATTGAACTATGGTGTCAAGATCACTTTTATATTGTGTAAATTATTCCCTGAGGCAGGTGGGAAATTCCACTTCAAGAAAAATTGCGAGAGAAAGATTTGTCTCCTGCTTCTCCCAGCTTGCTGCCTGACTGCCAAACACACACACACACACACACACACAGACTCACACACACATATGCACAGGCACACACACACATGAGACTGTCCACTCTCACCTGCTCAGGGAAAGTGCCTGTCTCTGGAGAAATCACTGCAGCACAAGGAATCCAAAGGTGGGACTGAGGATGGATGAAGGACTCAGCAACGCTCAGAACTAGAGATCCCTTCCCTCTCCCTGGCCCCTTCCATGACTGTTCAAAAAAGTCCCAAAGCAGGAAGCCCGTTAAAAACATCTACCTACAAACACAGACTGTGGAAGAGAAGGACGAAGAAAAAATCTCGCAAAGAAGAATCAAGTTTTCCACTCACTTTGTCATTCCCTCTGAGATCCTCACTGTATATACTTACAGACCCTGTTTTTACTTTGTTCTACATGGGAAATCCTGCTTTCTAAAGTAGAATGTTTGAGAAAGTGACCACTAAATGAGAACATGATGAAGAGCTGAGAGACTGGAGGTGTTGAAGACAAGCTTATCTACTTAATTTGCCGAGATCCTAGAAGACTAATATTGTTTTTCTTTATTGAAATGCTGGAAATTCTTACTGAGTCTCCTAGTAACCTCCTTACATTTTGCTTTAGGTTTAAAAAAAAAAAGAAAAAAAGGAATATTATTTTACGAAACAATTCTTGAGATGTTTATACTTTTCCAAAACAACGTAAGATACACAAAAATAAATACGGGGACAAAATTTTAATGATAGAGCCATAGAACTGCATTGTTGACACTAACCTTTCAGCGTCACTCTGAGACGGAGTCACTCGAAGACTCAGGATAGGAAAGGTCAGGGCAACCTCTAATAACATGCTTCGTTTGGAGTAGTACGAGGATATCCTCCATGAGCACTTGACAGTATTTCTCCCCAAGAACCTCTCCTCAGACCAGAGGACCAGATGGCTTAGGTCCACCCAGGACACCTTGTGTCAGCACACTGTAGGATATGATGCCCTACTCATCCTCCTTAACTTGCATACTAGTAGTAGCTAATGACCACATTTATTGTGTGAGGTGCTCAATGCTTATTATGTACAATCTTGTTTAGTATCCATAATCACAAACACTCCAAGAAATAGATATTATTATGCCAAATCCACAAGTAAGAAGATCAAGGATTTACAGATCCTCATTAACGTTAGTGTTAAAGGATGTAACTGCAACTGCAGTGTTCTTTCTCTTTCCCACAGCTAAGTTATAAAGCAACTGTATCTGCTCTCTTTTATTCACGTCTACTCAATTTTTTTTCCTAACCTCGAATTGACTCTTCTTCTAATGATAACAGAATCTTAGAATTACATATATAAAGACTATAAAATATTTAAACTGACATGCCCTCAAGTAACCATTATTCAAGCAGAAATTTCTTGTGAGAAATTCGAGGCCCAGAAATATTATGCTTCTTATCCAGAATCACCACCAGTCTTCACATCTTTAGACTGTCATCTGCAGGTCTCTTTTTTACAGTACTTGGCCATAATTCCTTTTCACTGGGTAACCGCTAAAATATTTCTTTTAAATATTATCCCCTTGCTACTTGCATCCTCCAATGGTGGCAAGCAGAAGGAATACCTTAGAGTTACAAGAGTAAATAAATACAGAGAACCCTGTGCTCCTTGTCTATGCCTTGCCTTCAGGAACATGGCATAATTCAGTCTGCATGCAGCCCTGAACTGAATCAATATTTCATTCCATTACTTTCAATGGGATTCTCATTGCCCTTCCTAGAATAATTTAATTTCTCTCACTTCTCAAATTAAATGATACCTGAAAGTTTCAGCTGATGAACAGCTCCTGTTTTACTGTAGGAGGCCTTCCTTCAGGTACATGGGGCATTCATCTTTTACTATTAGTGAAGGCCATTAGCTTCAATATAATGCCTTCTCTCTCTGACATCCACTACAGTACTAATACTCTCAGCCCCATAATGAAACTCATTTCCATGGCTCTGGATAAATAAAAGCAGATTGTCTGGAATTTTTTTGACCATGCATTTAAAGAAAGTACATTGATGAAATGGAGGAAGGCATTTATTGGGGGTTCATATAATTGCCTAATGTATAGTATTTTTTATTATTGTTGCTTACATTTGTAGTGCAATATTATATTAAGAGTGGCATTGAGGTAATTCAAATACTACACATGAAAAAAATAGAAAAGTATGCCTCATTAGAAATTTAGATGAAAGTAACCTCAATGTTCATGGTATTATTGGTTAACATTTATTGAATGCTAGACATTATTCTCAGTATGTTTTCAGCATGACCTAAGCTAATTTTAATGAGGTGAATAACTGGTGTAGCATCACATGGCTATTAAGAGGAAGAGGCTGGATTTAAGCCTGGAGAGCACTGTGCTTGTGTTCTGAACCTCCATACCATATTTCCTGTGAAATCCAACTCAAGAGAACTCTGAGCCACACATTCTAGCACAGTTCCCCAGCTAGGAAGATAAGCAAGGCCCAGCTGTGCTTGGCAAATCAATAGAGACAGTTTTTAAAAGTGCATGATGCATTCATGGTTTCCCTCAGACAATAGAAACACACACACCCACAAATACATTGAAACCACAGGAAACCGTAAGTAGCAATCTCCTCTTATTTCAGATTATCAATCAGTGAATGAGTCAAAAAATTTATTGAGTATCTACATACTATACATCACTGCGTATCTCAAGGGATTGTGCTTTTGCCTTATAACTTGAATTCATAAGTGTATCATATCACCTGTGGTATATGGGGTCAAGATACAAGTGTGCAAAAAGTTACTGTTGCTATGGTTGAGTGCACATAGTAGGTTATTGATGTTGGAGGTCGCTGCAGGTGCTAGTCACTCATCTGAAGCTGCTTATGAATTGAAAACAGTCAAAAGAGGCCAATAGCCTCTTTTTCAGTATAAGTTGTACTAAAGGGTTGATGGAGGACCCGTAATAACCCATGTATAAGGTTATCTGATAGAGTTGAATTGGAAAATGAGGTTTGGAACTGAAGCCAAGGTGAGGTTTTCAGCTACCTTGCCCCCAAGTCTAATCTCCCTTGGGTACTACCTACAGAAAAGGTTCTGTCCACACAATGCAGTAAGTGGCCTCATTCATAGAGGGTCACCTCCCACACACCAGGAACCTGTGAAACGAAGAGCCAGGCGAAGTAGCTGGACCACTAGTGTTCTCTAGGAGACAGGGCCTGCTGTTCAACTCCTGCGTGGTTTTGCACAGTGAGCTGGACTTTCTGACCAAGCTGTGACACAGGCAGCAAAAGACAGGGGGGCTAGAGTATATTTCCTAGTTTGAGGCACTTTCTTCTATAGAATATGGGCTGTCAGATCACTCTCCCTCCACCTTCTTGTGTCTGAAAAGGACATCACTACTTCTCTCACAGGTGGGAAGAGAGGCTGGAAAAAGACTTCCAATCTAGAGAAACAGGTTTGGAAAGGAAGGTGGCAGCTCAGCCTGTATGGACAATGCAGGCATGTAGGGCTGCATCAGGATGAGGAAAAGCACAGCAGACATGGGCTAACTTCCAAGAGGGGGCGGAAACAAGGCGAGTTCAAAGGAGAAAGGGATGGTTTGAGTGGAATCTTGGAAGATTTGGTAAGATAAGAAGACAATTATTGGCCAGACAGAAGAGGCAGAAAAGGTCATTCTAGACACAGAGCAGGATGAGAAAAAGCTCATAGGTCCAGGGACAGAAGCACCTGCAAAGGCACCTACACCCTGTCCTATAAGGTGGCAGTGGCCCCCTGAGCCCAGAAACCTCAAGATTTCCTGGGGAAGTCTCTTAGGGCCACAAGGTTGTGAGAGTCCGAAACCTAGCAAGTACATGGCCATCAGCACCCCTGCCTGGATTCAGCCAGGGTGGCTCATTTTTGTTGGAATTAAAAATAAATAAACTTTTATCTGAATAAAGTTTTCTGAAAGTTAAAAAATAAAAATTTTTAAAAAGACAACAAGACACCACATTCATGAGCTGAAGAGCCAGAGCCCTGAAAATAGCTACTGATGTAATAGGCATGCTCTGTGGTCGTAAATAGAGTATCTGCTCTTTGCAGGCAGGGGCTGTGTTCACGTTTTTTGGACGTGGCTTTGGCACTGTTTCCTGCAGATAGTGCTTGCTAAGCGGTTCGTCTTCAGCATCTCAGTGCCCTTCCTGGGATCACTCTGGGACAATTGTCTCTCTCCTCAACCCCTTTCAGACCTTCCTCCTTTTTACTACTTACATAGACTCCTGTTTCTCCATGCTTTCTTTACTTACATTTTCTTTACTTGTCTCAGTTGTTTCGCTCTTACAGAAACACACAAGCGTAATGACACCTATGTGCCAGTCCCGCTGATGCCCCACCCAGGTCTCTAAACAAATTTTTGTGCAGCTCAGAACAACATGAATATCCAGGAGCAACAGTGAGTCTACAGGCAGGCGGGTCTCATCCTCCAGAAACCAAGGGGAAGAAAAAAAAAAAAAAAACAGCTGGGAATGGAGCAAGAAAGCATATGAAATAAAACCATAATACTGTTGCAAGTAAGATAAAGGTCAATGAATTTCAAAATGTCAAATGACAAAAGGATAATTTCCCTTCCAGTTTGCGGTTAGTGTAGTTTAGTCACTGCCAAGTCTTAAACCTTTCTGACGTCGTGTGCATTTTTAGTCTCGTAGTAGCAGTTTATGAGCAATTTATTCAAGTGTATATTAATATCCTCATAAATGTCAATCAGCACCTTAAGTGATGTGAAAATTTTTGGTAGATAGGTTATATCTTGGGTATAATAATTGTGCATTGATTCAAATATATAGACGTCTGAAGTCCTATTGAGGGGTAGTGTGGAAGGTAGAGTTGCTGGGGGTTGTGGGTGGCTGGTGGCTACTAAATTTTTCGATGTTTCATACTCACAGATTCTTTAGGGATAATAAAAATGTCCAAGTCACAAATGATGGTGGTTCTCTGGATATTTAGCAAACTTTTATTGAGTTTCTATATATGGCAGGCATTGGGATATCTATATCTATATCTATCTATCTATCTATCTATCTATCTATCTATAGATAGATATAAATAGAGATAGAAATAAATTAGATATTTATTAGAGATAGATAGATATAGAGATAGAAAGCTGACTCTTTAGAGACTCTTTGGGAAAAAAACACTGCAAAAGCTAAAGACATTGTGGGCACTCAATACAATTTGTATTGATGTTATATTGTTGTAACTGCTAATCATAAAACAAATGGCAGTGTTCATGTGCCAAGCACTTGGCATGCATGATTTTCATTTGGGGGTAACCTGTAATCTGAGCATTTTGGGAGGCCAAGGTAGAAGGATCACTTGAAGCCAGGAGTTTGAGACCAGCCTGGGCAATAAAGCAAGACATTGTCTCTACAACAACAAAAACAGAAATTTTTAAATAGCCAGCATGGTAGCGCAAACCTGTAGTCCCAGCTATTTCGGAGGCTGAAGCAGCAGGATCATTTGATCCCAGGAGTTCAAACTGCAATTAGCTTTGATTGCACCACTGCACTCCAGCCTGGGCAACAGACTGAGACCCAGTCTCAAAACAAAGCAAAACAATCAGAAATGTATCGCTCACAGTTCTGGAGGCTGTGAAGTCTAAGATGTCCAAGATCAACGCACCAGCAAATTTGGTGTCTAGTGAAAGTGTATTCTCTGCCTGTAAGATGGCTCCTCTTGGTGTGTCCTCACAGGGAAGAAGGGGTAAAAAAGGTCCTCAGGCCCCATGGGTCCTCACACCCTTTTAAAATAGCACCGAATCCTATGCATGAGGGCAGAGCTTTCAGGGCCTGACTACCTCCCAAAACCCCCACATCAATATCAACACCTTGGAAATTACCTTCCAACATAGGAATTTGGGGGGACACTGACATTTAGACCCATAGCAGTGACAATCAGGGTTGGAGAGCTCTGTGGGATCAGATAATGAAGGAAATGAATTTCACGCTACAGAACTTAAATTTATATTAAGTAAGAAATGCAGCCAGGGAAGGTGGTTTACACCTGTAATCCCAGTTCTTTAGGAGGCCAAGGCTGGCAAATCACTTGAGGTCAAGAGTTTGATACCAGCGTGACCAACATGATGAAACCCTGTCTCTACTAAAAATGCAAAAATTAGCTGGGCGTGGTGACAGGTGCCTGTAGTCCCAGCTACTTGGGAGGCTGAGGCAGGAGAATCATTTGAACCTGGGAGGTAGAATTTGCAGTGAGCCAAGATCACATGAATACACTCCAGCCTGGAAGACACAGAGAGACCCTATCTCAGGGGAAAAAAAAAAAAAAAAAAAAAAAGGGGGCAGAAATGGAATGAAGGGGAAATGATATGGTTCAGCTGTGTCCCCACCCAAATCTCATCTTGAATTGTAACTCCCACAATTCCCACATGCTGTAGGAGGGACCTGGTAGGAAGTGATTGAATTATGGGAGTGGGTCTTTCCTGTGCTGTTCTCAAGATGGTGAATGAGTCTCAGGAGATCTGATGGTTTTAAAAATGGGAGTTTCCCTGCACAGACTCTTTCTTTGCCTGCTGCCATCCATGTAAGATGTGACATGCTGCTCCTTGCCTTTCACCTTTTGCCATGATTGTGAGGCCTTGCCAGTCATGTGGAACTGTAAGTCCAATAAACCTCTTTCTCTTGTTAATTGCCTCGTCTCAGGTATGTCTTTATCAGCAGCGTGAAAACGGACAAATACAGGAAGGGTTTTGATAAGGAATGCAACCTGGTTAGACCTTCATTTTAGGAAAATAATTGGTGAAAGAATAAATAGGGGAGGTAAAACAGTGAAAGGATTGAGACCAGATTTTAGCAATAGCATGGGGTTAGACGGTTTTGTCTGGAAGGGGAGTTAAGTGCTTTAGAATTCTGTTCCCTCTCTCTATTCGCAAAGAATGTATATAGTAACACGCTTTTCTAAGATGGTGGAAGATGAAGTGGTTGGTCTATGTCATGTTCCGCTCCAGTACTGGAAAATCTCACTTTATCCCGTTCCCCTTTACTCATTGAGCAGGAAGCAGTGTTTTCTGGGAAGACAGTCAGTGGGCTTCAATGAACAGAGGTCTTGGTTGTTCCCTAAAATGTTGAATGAGTGTCTCTCAGAGACAAGATGAAAGTCTTCAGAATGATTTGAGTATCTTCAGCTATGGCCCCCTAAACAATAAAAAGATTCTCAGGAACAGAAGACAAAGTAACTTCTAATACAGAACTCACATTATATCATCCCATACCATTAGAGCATATTTATATAGTGCTTTCACATGTATAGTATACTTATATGCTTTATAATGTTATTACAATTTGAATCTATGGTATTATGAATTACATATACTGTTATATATAATTCCATAAGCTCACATAGCCTCATGTACAAATGTTTGCAAACGTGAATGAATAGATTTAATATATTAAAACAATTTCAGAGAAAAATCTTCAAATAATAATATTTTAAATAATCAAGATTTAGGAAATTCAGCCCTTTCTTTCCCTGGAAAGGCAGTTTAGCAATTCAGCTACTCATATAAATCTTCTAACAATTTGAATGTGGAAAACTCTGTGGCAAATTTAGAATTATAATGAGTTTCAACTTCAGCTTCAGAGGAGAAGGAAAATTTTCTCGCTTAGACTGAACTTCCCTCAGGAAAAAAAAGAAAACACAATAATATTTCAACTTAGATTAATGAGATTAATAACAACAGAAAAATCATCAAAACAATTATAATACAGCCAATTAGCCAATTTGGGACAGAGGAGTATAAAACGTGCAGTTTTTATGTGTCACTGGCCCTATAGGACACAGAATAGGATGAAGTATGAACAATGACAGATATACCAACATTGGGCACCTATTGTGGATCAGAACAGAATTAAACAGAATTAAATTATTTTATATATTAGGATAATATATTGAATACTCACAGAAGCTCTATGAGACAGTGTGGAGTGTATCTTCTAAGTTTACTAGGAACTGTCTCTGAATTGTCCAACAATGTGCTAGATGAAACAGTAAGTGCTGCCCCCACCTGAAGACAGGTTATATTTTCCTGCAAGTGCTCCCTAGGTCTCCAAGTACTGAGCAGGTGGCATTTCTTATCATGGCCCTAAACAACTGGCATCTAATCTGTTATTACATTATAGTTACATACAACACCAAGTGAAGTCACAGAGCATCATGAATCACTGCCAGCTTTGTGTCTCCACTGTTAAGGTCATTCTCATGCTCACCCAGTTAAAGAAAGAGCAACAGAGGGCAGGGTCCCTTCCCTGGAATAAGTCACAGTGGCTCCATCTAGCCCCAACTGCATGCATCTCTGCAGAAAGCCAATAGATCTGGGTAAGCAAGTGCCTTTCTTGTTGACCCTTTACTTGGAAGTTTACCAGGAACTTGTTCCTTGTACCCATGCTATGTGTTACTATGAGCTTAGAGAAATGTAAGTAACCTATTAGAAATCAGTAGGAGGTATATGAGCTAGGATACAAACCTTGGTCTATCTAATAAGAAAGTGATTCTTGTTAGTAAGATTAACCAGTCGAAAGTCACAGCCTTACTAAGTTGTGAGGCTAGAACTTTGACCAGGTCTGCCAATTCACAAGCCACTGTTTGTTATCACAGCCCACTCTTCCTTAAAGGGTGAACTTAAAACCATCTGCACCATAATGACCAGAGGTGCTTATTACTATCAAAATTTTAGAGTCCTGCCTCAGATTTATGGAATCATAGTCTCTGATAGTGATGATCTCAAATCTGCAATTCCTAATAGGAACCTCAGGTGATCCTGATGACGTTGAAAGTTTAAGATGCATTGCTTTATAGAAATTGTCCTGAAATTGCCACAAGAACCTATATGTACATAAAGTACCCAGGGTGGTGTAAGGCAAGGGCCAGACCACACATCTTCTCTATGCATTGAGGAAGTCAATCTCTCAGGAATGAGACATTCATGAAGCCTAACTTCTTGGAATAAGTAGTAGGAAACAAGAAAAGAGGAAGGTTTTGTGATATCACAGGGGCTTTGAGGATCCTATCAAAAGATCCACCTGAATCTCCCATATAAGTGACTTCTGATACGTGAACTCAGAGAACATGATTGCCTAGTCAAGAGAGGTCCAAGGAAGTATACATACCCTCTTACAAACTTGACAAAAATACCTATACTTGCTTCAACCATGGTCTATTCTTAGCAACACTAAGGCAAGTAAGGAGGAGTACAAGTACAGGCTTTAAGGGCAAGAGCTATAGTTTTCTTCCTTCCCTGGAAAGTAAACAAAAAGTAACTTGCTTCTAACATTCAGGGAGAACCAGTGATGAACTCACAAAAATGTGGACCAGATGTGTGCCAAAGCAAGACAGGGTGGAGCTGCCACAGTCACTACGTGGGTAGAAGTTTTATGTAGTCCAAGAACCATGCTCTGCATTCACCTCATCTTTTATTCACCTCTTCCTTCCTCTCTTGTCTCACCAGAGAAAACTTGGGCTCCAATTCAAAAGGAAGCTTGGGCAGAAGCTTGTGATTGAAAAATATTTTACCTAATTCATCAGTGTTAAGTGTGTCAAAAAGCAAACCTTTCAAGCACTGCTATAAATCACTCTGCCTAAAACAATAGGAAATACGTTGCTCGAATGCAACAGCAATTGCTATGAATTCCAAACAGTCAAGCAAAAGACAAATGCAAGCCTTTGAGGGAGATATAATTTCATGGTACTTTTTGAAGACCTATAAATTTTCAAAAAAGTAAGTGGGACATATCTAACATGGTGGAAACCAAAGAAAAGATGATTAAAACTAGAAAGGATACGAATAAAAAGGGATTTTATTCATTCTGTACAGTGCTTGGTACATAGAAGATGTTCAGGAGTTTTTGTGATGAATTTATGAATAAATTCCAAGATTCTTGCAGTTATTACTGTGGTTTCTCAAAACAGTTAGCCTTCACCCTCAACATTATAAGAAATTACAGAATCACTGAAGGCCTGTAGAGTTGTCCATTTTATCACTGGACTGGCCAAAGACCCTCACATAGACTAGCTGTACCCATTCAAGCTTTGGTGATCAGGCAATTTACTTCCATTTTACTTAGTTGAGTTTTGTGTTGATTTCATTTTTGTGTGTGTGAATACATGCTTAGAAAGAAGATAATGATACTTCCTCCCAGATGAATCACCAATTCCGACTGGCAAAGAGAATGGGAGTGGCTGTGTCTATTCCTGTGATTGGGGTAATAAAATTTCAGTAAACACATTAGTGTGTCTTTCCTTAAGATGGCTATCAATACCCAAGCAATATTTAGGCCAAGTACAAAGTGTGCTCTAAATAGGAAGCTTGTAGAAGCTTCAATGAGGGTCCAGCATCAATAACAAATTTCATTTTCTGCTATAATTATGTTATCAAAGTGAAAGAGAGTTTAATAAACAAAATTGTCATAAAAATGAATGTTAGAACTGTGTATTTATGAAAAAGATATATGTACACATATATACATTACATATATACACATATATATAAAGATTTCTTTGTTTATTTGACAGTAAGAAAAGCACTGAATTTCTGTTTTGCAACCTTTAAAGTCTTTCAATAGCAAAGGGTCATTTCCTTAGTGCCATCTTTCCCAGTTTATCAGAAGATCTCATAAGTGTTTCCTTGACCAGGTCATTTTATGCCTCTATTTTTATTTCATCTTGCAGTTTATTAACTCCTCAAAGGCAAGATTTCTTGACTATGTTCTTTGTGGCTCCTTTTTTTTCATTTAATCCCTTTTTCAAAATGGTCATTGGTATTTATATACCAGAAAGCAATGGATATTTGTTAATATGTACATGCATACACACACAGTTTCTAAACAATGCTAATATCATCACCTCTGGTGATAAAATTAAGAAACAAATTAATAACTAGGCCCCCTTTTTTTCAGATAATCTGTTTACATCTGTGAGATGAAAATTCTTTCTCAATCTTCTATATAACTTTGGTCCAGAAATTCCATCCTCTTTCATCCTTGCTTCCTAACATGCAAAGTGTTTTTCTTTCTATTGGTTTTAACAATAAGTACTGAAGCTCTCCTAACTGTCCCCTCAAAACTGTGAACTATTAGTTGGTTAATATTTCAAAACTTTTACATGAAATGCCTTTATTTATAAGCCCATATATAAAACATTCACGTTTATATGTGTGTATATATACATAGATGTATACACACACGTATACATATGTATACAGAAAGAGAGAGACAGAGATACAGAAAGAAAGAATCTCTTAAAATCCATTTTCCACACAACAGAGAGAATGATCATCTAAATAAGAAAATCAGCCCTAGCACTGCTGCAAAGTAGCCTCCTGCTGGATCCAGATATTTTACCACAGCTCTCACGGTTGCCATTGTCCCTCCTGATCAGTATTATGTGGTCATTAGGAGTTCCTTTCTGGTCCTCATGCATAAAAAAAGCGACCTTATCTATTCCAGGTTCCTCACTTGAATGCTTTCCCCCTAGATTGCTACTTGGCTGGCATATTCTCAAACCTGAGATCTCAATATAAATGCCATTTCCTCAGAACTCCTCTCTGAAACTACAGTTCTCCCTTCTACCCCATCTAAAGTGGCCTCCCCAAGTTTCTATCGCATTACCTTAAATATTTCCTTGACATCACTATAGTTACCTTATGTATTGTTTTTATTGTTTACCCTCTTAAATAAGAGAGTAACAATATGTAGAGGTATTGTTAGTGTTGCCTATAACATATCACCACCAATCCTGACATACAGTAGATGCTCAATAAATATTTGATAAGTGAATAAATCAAGGAAAAACTGAGTTCATAATTCACATATCATTGAATAACTTGCTTTTTTCCCATGAACAATGAACTATGAAAACAGTCTTATGTCAGCACATATACAGCTTTTCTTTCTAGTTGCTGAATTGTAGTCCAAAATGTGGCTACATATCAGTAAATTAAGTACATTTCTATTGATGGATGTTCAGGGTTTTTTTAATCTCTTGTTATCAGGCACAGTCCTGAACTATACAGATTCGCATTTGTATTTGAATATTTTTGCACAACTTGTTCTGCAGGATAGATTTCTACGTGTGAAACTGCAATAAAAAGGTTTTTAAATATATGTAGATAAATTCAAATGGCCCTCAATGAACACTGTCAAAAACTACAAAGGGTCTGAGATTTTTACCCAGTTGATAAGTCAGCCTGACACAGGTTCATGGATGCTGGCAGAAGAGGACATGAGACTCCTGTTTTAGAGGCAAAGGACTTTGCTGTTCATGTCACTGCAGGCAGTCTGGTTTTTATGTTTGCTATGGTCTAAATCACCCCCCAAAGGCTCCACCTCCCAATACCATCACACTGGGAATTAGGGCTTCAACATATTAATTTGGGGTGGAAAACAAAACACACATTAACACTTATATATAACAGGCTAAGAATGTGATTGTGGCACATGATTTGGTTTGAAAACGATTGATCATGTCTCAGATTGCTTTCTGTTAGCTGTTGCAGCTGGTTCCTTCAGACCTTTTGATGTGTCATGGATGCTGTGGTTAGCAGACTGAGTAGCAGAGGAAGTGCAGGAAGACTCCAAGTAGCAACTATTATCTGTAAAAACCAAGTCTGGAACTCTGGGAGAATTCTCTTGCATTGCACCTTTGACCTTCTCCATGTGGTCAAGGAAACATTACACAGAGTTCTATTATGAGTACACCCTTGAGTCAACGAATGCAGGACAGCTGCTCTGAACTCATTTCCACGGGACCTCTGGGTAACCCATGTGTGACTTTGGATAACTTCCTTAACCTCTCTTGGTGTCTTTTTTTCTTCTACCAGAAACAAAAAAATAGTTTGAATAACCCTTAAAGATACCTTCAAATAAAGATCAGTGATGCAATAAATATGATCTATATTTTTACAGTTGAATTTTTTGTAGAAGCAGGATTACCCATCAGGGCAATAGAAAGGGGAGAAATACATTTTAAATTATCAATTAATCCAAGATAGTCTTTCTTCAACTTACAGTTGCTTTAGATACCCCCTTCAAAAGAATTTGATTTTCACTAGTCTTATATCCTCAGCCATCACCCACATCTCCCAGCCAAATATGATCCTGTAAGAAAGAAAGGAGTAGAGAAACCCACCCAAAGCATCCCACAGAGATGGAGTAAGGCAGAACTGGGCTCACATACCTCTTCAGCCACCGCAAACCAAGTTTTTAGTCTCTCTAAAATATTTTTTCCTCATCTACATTATGGGGTTCATAGAGTCTAATGGGGGCATCAGAATCTGTGAAATAATTGTGCTAATAATTATAGAATTATAGCTGTAATGAATGCTAGAAACCCTTTAAACATTGAGTCGTGACTTAGATAGAGAAGGTCAAGAAAGCTGGAAAGCAATTTCTGAAGGTGCTGAGATAGGAAGGTTGAAGAAGGCAGCATGCCAGGCTGCAGAAACATATGTTCAAGGGCTCAGGAAAGCATGGAATGCTCAAGGGAACAAGAGAAAGTGCAGTGAGCCTGAGGAAACAAGAAAGAAGATAAGGCTAGAGAGTTGGGCGTGGTTCAAATCAGGAGCCCATACAAGTATCATCCAAACCAAGACACACCTGAGAATAAATGGGGACAATTTTAATAATTATGCCAGGATAACAGGTATGAATCAGCACTGTCCATGGAAAATGAGAGAACTGAAGAGAGGGAAGCCTATTAGGAAATTATTGCAGAAACTAGATGAAATAAAACATATTATGAGAGAGATGTATTACTACTAAGAAATCTTGGGTATAGAAGGTGTAGTGGGTCTTGTAGAATGCAACAAGATTTTGGTGGTGAAGGAGTAGTAGATAAAAGTAGACTTCTCTTTCCTCTCTGGAAGGAGACCTGCCTTGTGTTCTAGCAGGGAATAGAGGAATCATGTGTATGGTCTAGCCTAACTAGCACATGAGCACTTTCATTAAAGAAATATAACAGATTCTAAACATCAACATTGGCACACCAGTGAACACTTCAGATCAATGTTCCTGCATGTGTCGATTGTACTTCATGAAATATTTGTCCAAGAAATGTAATTAACAGGACCCCCTGCAGGTTTCAGATGTTCATAATATCCCTCTAATTTTCAAGAAATCACAGCTTCCTTTGGCGTAGGAATCAACAGTCATTCGCAACCAGAGTTTATGCTAATTTCAGAGGCAAAGACAGCTTCAAGGTTAATCTATCCAATCTGTTTTGCTCATCTGTTTCCATCTAAATCTTTACTACAACTTAAGAGTTGGAAAGGAAAAGAGCAGAAGGCAGCGAGCAAAAGGAGGAGGAAAGAAGGAAGGGAGAGACAGAGGGAGGGAGGGAGGAACTATTATGTTAGGAGGGAACTAGGATTCATCCATGTATATTTATTTGTTTGCCCTCATGTTTCCATAAGAAAACATAAGGTAGGAACCAAACCAATGTGAACTCAAAGTGAACCCACTGGGCTTTGCTTCTAGGAAGAAATCCAAAATCTCCCATGGGATTGAGTAGCATAAAGCTGTATTGGCATCTTTTCTGGAGTCAGAACCCAACTTGTGAAAGGGAAATTTTAAATAGGCTTGAGAAAAATAAATGAGCATGTTAGTAAGACTGGGCACTTTTAGTAAGTGGAAATAAGAACTAGAAATGTACTTATTTTAGAACAATTTTTATGATGAAATATTGACCTTCTTGTTATCAAGGTCACAGTTTCTCTCTCTTGGTCTCTCTCTCTCTTTCTGACTCTCTCAGATAGGGTTAGCCCACAACCCAAGATGAGATAGGAAATGCTCTGACCCGTTCCATCTTCTCTCTTGGGGCTGCTTGACTGCCCTTGGCAGGGCCTACTCATGTCTGAGGCCTTTGGTGAAAACCTGGGTCCCACCATTGTCCCTTCCCTGAGATATTAGAGTAAACATTTCTTTAATAGCCTAATACCAGTGACCCACAAAGGGAAGTCCCGAGAAAATGTTTCTCAGGATTTACATTTTTTAATGAGGATAAAAAGGAAAGTGAAGGAATCAAATTTCAAATTGTGGACTATCAGACACTGTGGACTGGAATGGAAAAGTACACATATACATGCATATTTATATACATATAATATATCATGAATAGAGAACAAAGGTACAGGTGTCATCAGCTAATGTGATATAGGAAATACGAGTTCATTATCTACCGCTCCGGGACTGCCTGTACTGCGGCCAGGTAAATTGTAGCGGGAAAAACAGAAGTACTACTCTTCACTCTAAGGGAGCTTACATTTCTTGAAAACAACATCTATTACATAAGCAGATAAGCGGGTGCTTTTTTCTTTTTATAAAAGAAAAGAACAGAGTTCCAAAGAAGAAGGTGAGGGTGGAACTGGGCGCTTACTCGACTCTGAGTGGTAAGGAAAGGCATCCCGAGGACACAGTGAAGTGAGACCTAGGGTGGGGAGCTGCCATGCCAAATTTGAGGAAGTCCATTCCACTGTTCATATTTTGTTCATATTTCCTTCCAATCATTTATTGTGTACATGTATCACAGTTTAGGGCATCTTTTTTGTTTGTTTTGTTTTGTTTTTAGACCGAGTCTCGCACTGTCACCCAGGCTGGAGTACAGTGGCGCCATCTCGGCTCACGGCAACCTCCGCCTCCCAGGTTCAAGCAATGTTCCTGCCTCAGTTTCCCAAGTAGCTGGGATTACAGGTGCCTACCAAGCCCAGCTAATTTTTTGTATTTTTAGTAGAGATGGCATTTCACTGTGTTGGCCAGGTTGGTCTCAAACACCTAACCTTGTGATCCACCCACGTCAGCTTCCCACAGTGCTGGGATTACAGGCGTGAGCCACCGCGCCCAGTCCAGAGCATCTTTTATATTCTGTTTTCTTCCTTCCACTCAGTGCTATATTAACAGCAATTTATCAAATTGTAACTTTCATAAATCTTTCTAGTTGTTACTTAGTATTTTCTTAAATAACTCTCCTTAATTTACCAAACTATTTAGGACATTTTCCATTATTGTGAATAACACCTTGGTGAATGTCTTATCATATAAACAATTATATTTCAGATTATTACCTAGGATACAATCCTAGAGTTGGGATTATTGGATAGACTGTGACCACTAAATATTTGGTACATATTGCCATTTACTGTGTATGAGTCATTATCTCATAATACACTGACTAAAGTGGTTACAATATCTAACTTTTTTATTAAAAGAGTGAACATAAAAGCTTGCATTTTGATTTGCTTGGTTCGATGTCTTTCAATTGACTGACATACCTTAGCAGCAGATGTTTCCCAAGGTGCTAGCCGAAAGAGTCACCGGACAGCAGTTACACATCATGGCCCATGCTCACCTGTGGGACAGATGCTTGCAATTCCAGCCCTCCCAAGCCCATTGCACTGGCTCCTAGGGCCAGGCAAAAGCTCTCATCCAGGGTGGGATTCTGGATTGCCTGTGTCTCTTTTGTCACATCTAGGGAACTTCAGAAAGCCTGATCTCTACTTGCCTTTGAAAGATATTTCTAGGACTCTGACATGTTTTTAAGGAAGCAGGGATGGGAAACATTGTGAATGGTCACAAGTAGGGACTGCTGCTCCACCCCAGCTCTCACCCTCATGAGCCCCAACTCTCTCCCCACTTAGGGAAAGCACCTTCCACATTTAGCCCTTACCTGAGAAGTGTAGTTAGTGTCATTACCAGCCCAAAGTTTATATAAGACTTGCCTGTGGCCCGCTTATAGTAGGCGTCAGGTCCTCCACCCCCAGACCTAGAGTCACAATGTGGATCTAGAATCCTGAAATCTGCATTTTTCAAAATACTTCCCCATACAGGTAGAGGCTAATGTGTGTACCTGCTTAAGATCCATTGATTGAAGAGTACTCCATTACTCCTTAAAAGCTGGAAGATTTCCACTCCAAAGAGTGGACTTTGTGCCAATCTCTAAGCATTCAGTCAGTTGTTTGTCTTTGCAGCACTTAAAACCCTATATAAACAGACTCAAGCAGACCCAGCACACCATCATGATCCGCAAGCCCAGATTTGTAAAGGTACTCAGCTTAGGATCTCGGAAAATCCCCGTTTCCATAAACAAACAAAGGAAGGAAAGGTTTAACAATCACCCAAAGAAAGCCATTCAGTAGAGTCCAAAAATCTTTTTATCCTAATTATCTGAATAATTAATGCCAAGTCAAGCTAGGATATAATCATGTTTTCAAAGTTCATCAGACTCTGGTGTAAAAGAACACAACCAAACCAACATAGCTCCAAAAATCGTAATCAGAGATGTTAAAACGACTTACGTTCTGTCTGTAGAACAAAACATGTTCTTTAAAGCAGTAGCTTATGAAAAGAATCAGTAGTTAGCACGTAATGTATTTTCTTTTATAAAGCGATGGGGTATTTGTGATTGCATGCCCCGTTGTACAAAGTTCACAAAAACATTATCTGTGATCAATGCCGAGTATGGACAGAGAATTTTATATTGCCCTAAGGGAGGGAGTCTTGGTTGCCTTCTTAACAAGCCAAGGAACCATTTCTAAATCCTGCTGAAAAACACATCAAATGTTGGAGGGACGCTGCTTTAGTCAGCAAGTGTATAAATGGAAAATCAACATTTGAGCCCAAAACAAAAAGGAGGCTAGTATTAACAACTAATATATATGATGTTTAAAAACTATTTTGTTTCTAGCTTTTCAGTTAACACCGTTACTAAATTCAACTTACTGAGCTGTGTTACTTGCTCACTTTATTATGAACAGTGTTACTTGCTCAAAGGAGAACCTCCTGTGTGTGGCTGGTAATACAAAGCCTCTTCTCTCAATCTTCAGCTACAAGTGACTTCTAGTGGTCAGGCATTCAGGACGAACTCAAAGGCACATCTTAGCCCTCCCTGACCGACTCCCCACTTTCACTGGCATCCTTATTTCCACCCCGCTCCCCTCAACAAAACACTTGGATCTCCCATGAGAAACATGCTGAATTTTATTTAGAAATCTGTATATGTTCCTTTCCTTCCTTTTCACCTTTTTCTACAAAAAATGTTGAAACAAGTCAGGTTATATACCAAATCCACGGGGCCGTCCATAGCCATTGCTATAAGCTGTCCTCCCCTCAAGTGAAACTGCCAGCACTTACCATATGTCTCCTGATGTATTTACCCTGCATCATACACTACAGAGCTTCATTAAAAAGGGAGATGTTCAAGAATCTAGGTCCTAAATCCACATATTAATTATAAATTCCTTAGGCTTTGGATAACACCTGTATAGTGCTTCTTCATCAAGTTCTGTGTACATGGTAGGTGTTAATGTATGAAGAAGTAAACAGTAATTTAATAATAATGAAGTAATAGCAACTATCATTGTATTGTGCATCTATGAAGTGCCAGACACTTTTCTAAGCACTTTGTATATGTCATTTCATTTAGTAACCACAATACCGTTTATCGTTTTTCCCCATTCTTCAGGTGAGAAGCATGTGTATGAATAAGAGATAGATGCTAGTACACACCCTCAGCTTGGTGAGGTGCTATGCTGTGAGAGTCTTCTGGAACCAAACAGACTGAGAAGGTACAGAGGCATGTAGCCCCTTTTTCTCTCCACTGACCCAAAATGTTTTTGAGCCCCTCAAAGGGGAAAATATGACAGTAGCCAAGTCCACATGTGGGGCTAGGCAGTAGGGCAAGAGGAGAGGAAAAAAAACAAGAAGGAAGTTAGATTCTTAAGTTGAGAGTTAATATCTGTGATCATCTATAAATCCTTCTAGCTTTGTCATGTTCCTTGTCTGTGCTGGGGAAAAATGAAAGTCTCCACCAAATATTAAATCCAACCAAGTTTTCTTTCCTCCTTCCAGTAGAATCCTACTTCATCCATTCTTTTAGTTGTTTTTTTTTTTATATCAACTGAGTGCTTACTATGCAAAAGGTTTAATGTTAACCTATAAGACATGATTTCACTCTTCCTGGAGAGAAAGTGAAATTTGATAAAAAAGACATATAGAAAAACTGGAGGAGGAGAAAGGAAAGAACAAATCAATGCTGTTGGTAATGAGGAAAGCTTCCGAGGGGAGGTCATATCTCAGTTGGTTGTTGAAGGATAGTAAGAGTTTGCCAGGTAAAGTTTGCAAAGAAGGGTTTGCTGGAGAGAAATTGGCATGTCCAGAAGCTGCAGGTATGTTGGCCACCCATGGAATTCAGTGGAACACCTGTATCCAGGCATTTTCTACATTTCTACTCATAACAGAGGTGCTGTCTCTGGCTTTGTTTGGATAAGTAGTATTAAAAGTGTTGTAGGGCAAACATTCATATTTATGCTGTATTTAACTTTTCATTAATAATAAATTCAGATGAAGTAGCATTGTTATTAATATTGATCAACATTCCAATTGAAAGCACAGATGTCAGGGATTTTTTAAAAATGGGTTCAGTTATATTTAATAGTGCTGTTGATGAGAGGAAACCTAATGAAAACCAACAGATGGTCTATTTAATATCGCTCTCGGCTTTGAAACATGTGCCAAATGTGATACACACAAGGACTTGACAGGGCTGCTACTGGAAGCCTTTAATTACAACTATTTGCACTCCTGAGCCTGTTGAAATTGCTAAAATAACACTGTGACTCTAACACTGGCCAAGTTAGAATTTAAATAATACCAGTTTTGTGATATTGTTTGTGGCATTGTATTTCTAAATGACCTCTGTAGACAGTTTTCCTGGCAGTTTTTTGCAGTTTTTTGTCTCTCTCTCTCTCTCGCTCGCTCTTTCTTCTCTCTCTCTCTCTCTTTCTTCTCTCTCTCTCTCTTTCTCTCTCTCTCTCCTCATTGTTTTTTTCTTTCAATTAAACCCATGGCCAGGATGAACTCAGATAATCCCCTCCCATATCAGCATACTCAGTCTGGAACACTGAGCAGCATCTCCAAGGTCAAAAAGCATGGATCTCCTTACTATTATGGTTGACTCAATTACAGACAGCCCAGCTGACATAAACTGCCAAAGCAATGAGTAAGTAATTAATAATAATAATGACAATATCAATGACCCCTTTGTAAACCTTGCTAGTCACTTGGCAAATATTACCACCATTCCTTGTAACAACAGAAAACAGAGATAAAGACACTAAAGCTGAGAAGGGCTCAATATTAGGCTCAAGGTCACACAGCTTACAGGCAGTAACTGGGCAGGCTAATTAACCAGTAAGAGCAGGATAGAACAGTCAATTATGGCAGGATAGTATCTCATAAAAGAGAAAGAAGCAGAAGGAGAAGTGGGTGGGAAGGAGAAGGAAAGGAAGGAGAAGGGGAAGAGGAAGAGAAATAAGCAGAAGAAGAAAAAGAAGACCCGTAATATGGTTTGGCTGTGGCCCCACCCAAATCTCATCTTGAATTCCCACATGTTGTGGGAGGGACCTGGTGGGAGGTAGTTGAATCATGGGGGTAAATTTTTCCTGTGCTGTTCTCGTGATAGTGAATAAGTCTCACGAGATCTGACAGTTTTAAAAACAGGAGTTTTCTTCTGTACAAGCTCTCACTTTTTGTCTGCTGCCACCACATAAGATGTGACTTGCTCCTCCTTGCCTTCCACCATGATTGTAAGGCTTCCCCAGCTACATGAAACTGTAGGTCCAATTAAACCTCCTCCTTTTGTAAATTGCTCAGTCTCGGGTATGTCTTTATCAGCAGTGTGAAAATGCACTAGTACAGTAAATTGGTACCAAGAGTGGGGTGCTACTAAAAGGAAGTTCAAGATTAAGGCTCTGGCAGATTCTGTCTCCAGCAAGGGCCCTTCCCCTGGCTTGCAGATGGCCACTTTTTCACTGTTTGCTCAGGAGGTGATTCCATGGTGACTGAGCTAAGGGTGGAGAAGGAAGGGAGGTCAGATGTCTCTTACTAGGAAACTCACTAAACACTAATCCTATGGGATCCGGGACCCACCTTTATAACCTAATTTAAACTTAATCACCTTCTTATAGGTCCTATCTCCAAATGCAATCACATTGAAGTTTAGGGCCTCAGCAGACAAATTTTGTAAATACACAATTTGGTTCAGAGCAATTATCCTTTATTTGAATTCTCTCAAAACATAGACCAAGATATCAAAACTTGATAACACTATCAGAAAACTATAGCCAGATTCTTTCTAAAGATAGATATAAAAATTCCTAATAAATTATAATCAAAATAATACAGCATCATATTTTAGAATGTCACATTTTTAACTAAGTAAAGTATAGTCCATGGCTACTGGTTCAGCATTAAGTAAATTTCTCAATATAACTTATTATATAAACAAATTAAAGAGAAAAAACTATGTGATTATATCAACATGTGCTAAAATTGTACTGAATAAAATTTAGAAGACATTCCTAATTAAAATTCATAGTGACATGGGAATAGAAGAAACAGTCTAAACATGGAAAAGTCTAATTAACAATATCCAAGTAAAAACGTAGCAACAAAGGTGAAATATGAAAGTCATCGTGATTATAAAACAGGAACAGTAACTATTCCCATAGTCAAAAACCAAAAATATCTCCATTTGATGGCTTGCCTAAAAAATACAAAAGATTACTAAACGTGCTTGAAATAATAAAGCAATTTGGTAAAGTGGCTGAATCCAAGTTGACTAGATAGATTTTAATGCTAACAATTTCATGTTAGAAATAGGTATGCAAAAAGGAAAATCTCATTTTAAAAAGTAGTAAAAACTACAAAATATCATAGATTAAATTTAACTTAAAATTAGTAGGCCTATATGAAAAGAGCTATAAAAAGTTATAAAAGGACATAAACTAAAACATGAATAAATAGAAAGACATAACATGTTTCTGGATTGGAAGACTTTTAATATCACAGTATTTCCAATTTTATTTAAACCGATATGTCATCTTACTATAACAGTAATCAGGATCTCGGTTTTCTAAAGTGGAAATTTTTTTCTAAACTTCATGTGAAAAAATGAAAGCATGGAAATTTCCTAGAAAAAAATTGAAAGCAAATAATGAAACGTAATTTGCTTTTCAAAGTTTTAAATGTACACAAAGGTATTATAAGAGCAGTATTGACACAGGAATAGACAGATGAGTGAACAAAACAAAGAGTGGTACAAAACAATATGCATGATTGGAAATTAATCTATGTAAATGTGATATTTAAATTATTACGAAATTATTATTTTTAATAGCGACATTAAAATAATTGTCTATCCATCAGCTAAAACAAATCTTTTTCTATAAACATACAGATAGTAAATATTATGAGAAATAAAAGAGCCAAGGATCATATATAAACAATTGGGCATAGTTGTGTTCCAATAAAACTTTTTTTAGAAAAATGAGCAGCAGACCAGAGCTAGCAAATGGGCCATAGTTTACCAACCCCTAACTAAAAGAAATTTAAGTGAGTATTGTTCTGTCATAAAAATAAATTACAGATAGTTTTAAAACCTTATATTGTAAAAACAAAAACAAAAATATTAATGCTAACCATATTAAAAGGAGGAAAGTTTTAGAAGCTCAGTGTAAAGAGGCCTTGTTTGTTTTAACTTTTAAGTTCAGGGGTACATGTGCAAATTTGTTTTACAGGTCAACGTGTGTCATGAGGGTTTGCTATATGGACTCTTTTGTCACCCAGGTATTAAGCCTGTTACCCGTTAGTTATTTTTCCCGATTCTCTCCCTCCTCCCACCCTCCGCCCTCTTGTAGTCCCCAGTGTGTTATTCCACTGTATGGGTCCATGTGTTACCATTGTGCTCATATTTATAAGTGAGAACATGCGGTATTTGGTTTTCTGTTCCTGTGTTGTTTTGCTAAAGATAATGGCCTCCAGCTTCATCCATGTTCAAATGGAATCAAGAGGTCTTTGTCAATAGATCGTCCTCTCAGGTAACAGAAAGGAAATGACTTACACATTTGTTACCTAACTATATAAAAGTAAAGCGTAAGAAGCGGAACGAAATTGAAAGACAAACTACAGCCTAAGGGAAGTATTTGCTGGAACATATGACAAGCAAACAACAACTATATGTAACATGTAAAGAGTTCTTGCAAACTGATAAGTAAAATTAAACGGATCCAACTGATATATCTGTAAAGGATATAAGCAGGCAATGCTCAAAAGCAGAAACTCAAAATACTCATAAACTTAAGAATGCATGCTCTTCATAAGTGAGGTCATGTCACTCCTCTGCTCAAAACCTGGCTGTTTTAGGTCATTGGGAACTAGTTCACTGGCTATAACCCCAGCTTGGGGTGGCTCATAAACTACAGAAATGTATTCTTCACAGCTATGGAAGCTAACAAGTCCAAGATCAAAGTGCCAGCATGGTTGGCGTATAGTGAGGGGCCTCTCCCAGGTAGCAGATTGCTGACTTCTCAAAGGCTAGAGAACTCTCTGGGGTCCCTTTCAGAGGGCACAAATCCCATTCATGCAGGCTCTGCTCCCATGACCTGATCACCTCCCAAAGGTCTTACCTCCCAATCCACTACAATGAGAGTTAAGATTTCAATCTGTGGATTTTAGGGGGACACCTTCAGTCCAGAACACCAGCCATGGCTCTCATTTCACTCCAAGGGGAAAGCAAAGACCTCACTATACCTGCAGGCCCCATTATCTCTTGAACTTTTCCCCTGCTAACTCCCTCTTGCTCCTTCCTTCCAGCCATAGTGCCTGCTGTGCTGCTTTTGAGAAACACAGGCATGCTCCTAATATGGGCTTTGCAGTGATGCTTCCTCTACCTTGAATGCTTCTCTTTGAGATTTCTATATTCCCTCACTTCTTTCAAACCTTCTCAAATGTCTTCTCAAAAGGCCCACCTCTGACCACCTCATGTAATACTGAATACCCCCATCACCACACATGCACCACACAGACCACACACACCACACAGATATGCACACACAACATATACATACCACACACACATACCACACACACACATACACCGTACCACAGATACATACAACACATACAGGCACATATACAAGAATACACACACACACTCCTAGTCCTCCTTACCTTGCTCTATTTTTTCTTTTAATATCATCTTCTAGGTTTGAGGTCTCTCACCTTGGCAGGTTGCTAACAACCAAATTAACCTCAGTGAACATGGACTTGGAAAGAGCTGTTCCCAGTCAGCCATCACAAGCCAATACAGGCCTGCTCTAGCACATAGTAGGTGCTCAGTAAATATCTGTGGAATGAACAAACGCTAAACCGCACTTGTAATTATAAAAGTAAATTAAAACAAGATACAGCTTTCATAGATCAAAATGGCAAGCATGTTATAAATGAATAACTTTAAAACCAATAACTCAACAATCTTCCTTTTAGGAACTGATTCTATAGAAATAAAAATTTCAGGGCCAAAAGGAGGCATGTATCTTAATACATTTATTCCAACAACACTGTTTGTAATAGCAAAAAAACTGGAAATAATTTAAATACCCACATGAATAGAAAAATCATGAATGAATTAGGGTATATCCATCTTACTAAATGTTTTGTAGCCATGAAAATAATGAGTTGTATCTTTAAATATCAACCTGGAAAGCTATCCATGATATGTTTTAAGTGAAAAATGTAAGCTGCAGAAAAATCTAATTGTGTTAAAAATATTATAAGATCTAATTGTGTTAAAAATATTAAGAAAATCATTATAAATATGTACTTTACTTGCAATATCATAAAACATATTGAAAACAATTTAGAATTAAATTTGGAATAAACTTATATAAAATGTCATACTGTTTTCCTTTTATACCTTAAAAAAGCCAGAAAGCCTTTTGTAATAATCTCTGCAATACCCAGAATAGAATAGTTTCCTGCCTAGAGAATTTATCTGTAAAGTCTCTGCCTTAGGAAAAGGACCTTGTTGAATTACCTTCAGATTCTGCTTTCAGCATCCTCTTTCTCATTGTATTATTCTTAGACTCCTTTTTTTTCTACTCCTGTTCACTACATAGCTCATGCCTTCTAGGCTTAGGCATCACAATACCAAAAAGCTTGCAACAAAATGACTCTTGGCTTGCGACAAACTAAGTGCCAATTTCTCATCATTACCTAAAAATACAACCCAAAACTACGTTTCCAAAAGGAATCTGAAAGAGAACTTTTTAAAAAAGAAAGTAATTAATAATAACGTAGCTACTATTTTGAGCCCCAAATCTGTGGGTTAGCAATGATGCGAAGGTCAAAACTTAATGAGTTTGGTGAGTTTGGGAATTTGGTGGGTGAAGATTGAGGGTACAAGATAAACAGAGAACTCAGACACAGTAGGTCATATTAAGGAGAACAGATGATACTCCAAGGGCAACAGAAAGCTATAAACAGGTTTTGTGTAATGGAATAACCTACTATGCCTTGTGTTTCTAAAAGACCACTTTGGCTGTTATGTGGAGAATCAGATTCAAGGAAGCAAAACAGAATTAAAGATCTATTTTGGAGTCATCCACTGGGAAACAATGGTGATTTGACATGGATAAAAGAAGTAAACAGATGCCAGATATCCCATAGAGCACTTACAGTAGTATTCAATGATGGACTGGATGTGGTAAACAGAAAAAGACAGGAATCAAAGATAATCCCACATCATTCCCAATGTCCTGAGGTACTCTGGTATTCAGAGGTCTGGCTGAGAAAGGGAAGTCAGCGACAGGGATTGAGAAGGAGAAGGTAGTCCTATCTTCAATAAGCGAAGAATGGAGAAAGTCTGGCATGGTGTAAAGAAAACTCGGAGAACATAGAGCCACAAAAAGCAAGAAAATAGAGTGTTGCGCTGGAGTAGTTAACGGTGTCCAATGTCGCTGAGAAGCCATGCAATATAAGGGCCAAAAATGACACTGGATTTGCTAAAAGAAGTTAAGGGCACTCCTGGCCCAGCAGTCAGAGTAGAGTAGTCAGGTTATTGGCAGAGTGACACAGAGAAGAGAGGATGTAAATGAGAAAGAGAGTGATGGGCATCACAATTCCTTGAGGAAGATGTGTTAAAAAGAAAGCCAGAGACATGAAGCAAAAGATCGAGGGGTATATTAGATCACTGAAGGGTTCATTCACAACTAGATCACCCCGGAGCTTATTTTTACATTAATAGAAATGATCCACAGAGATGAAGTGAAAGATGTAGAAGAGAGAAGAAACTGCAGAAGCAAAGCCTTCAAGTGCAGAAGAAAAGCTCGAGCCAGATACCAGGTGGAGTTGCTACCCATGGCCCAGGTCACTCATGCCAACAGGAGAGACATGGCCTGTGTACACAGGCAGCCATGGTGGGAAATTGAGCAGAAGTAAGACAGAGCCTCCCAATGGGGACTTTTCTTTTCCCATTGAAACAGGATGCAAGGTCTCCAGTGAAGGGTAGCAATTGGCCAGCAAAGGAAAGTGTTGAGGAACCATTTCAGAAAACGGAGGAACAAATTTTTGTAACAGGGAAGTGCACCTGTTGAGATGAAACACTTGGACAGCTGAGATCACTCATGAAGTCTGACTGGCCAGCACCCTTGTGTGTTTCCCTGCAGACACATTCAGCAGTCCAGGCACTGGTTGGAGGAGGTATTGTTCACTCTGTTTTACAGGCAATGGATCGAAGGCTCACAGATGCTGCGTAGCTTGCTGAGCCCACCCAGTTCACAAGTGATGAAGCCAGGATGAAATGCAAACACGCCTGACTTTAAAGTTCCTTCAATAAAATAACAATAAATAATAATGATAATAATAGTAACTTCTTTCTGCTTTCCACTAAAGTACTTGCAAATATACAGATGGTAAAGGAGGGTGTTTTTAAGGATAATTCCAAGGTCATAACAAATGTGCTTCAGCAGAAATGAGGGGGCAAAGGTATCAAAAGCAATCCATTGATACTTTTGGAAAGCAATAATCCCATTACATATTGATGACTCTTAAATCTTTGTTGAAGGTTTATTTTTAGTGGACTTCTTAATTGCTTAGTAACAATGAGATAAAATGGTAATCTATAAAAATAACCTGAAAGAAGGCATGCCATAAGTTTGGCAATATTTGTTCCAAATAAATTCCTAACCATCAACTAATTAATAAAACCAGCAATGATCATAGCCTTGAGTAACAAAAACACCCAGCATCTAGCAGCAAAACAGTGTCAAAGAAAACAAAACAAATGTCCTGTGGGAAATGTCTTTAAAAGTTCATCACCTTTTTTTTTTTCTTTGCATCAACCTGAGCAAATTGTATATGGCAATCAACATCCAAAAAGTCTAAATGTGGCTCTTGAAAAAGTAATGCAAGAAAACAAGATTTTTTTCCTACTTGAACAACAGAAAGGAGAACAGAAATAGTGGGTTGAGTTGGACAATCGATGCCAAACAAATCTAATTGCTTTGTGGATAACACTGCATAATAAGTAGATGGAGCAAGGACAATGATGAATGAGCACACTTGTATGAGATTGTGTGTATGTGTGTGTGTGTGCATGCACACATATATTACACAGAACTTCATATAATCAGATACTTATAAATGTTTAGAACATGTGAGTTAGAGTTATAAAAGCTCATAAAAGATTTAATTGAAGTCAATTTTATAGGCATAGAATCAGATTAATTTAAACATATTTGAAAGACTACTAACATGAGATATTATAACTCAGGGGAAAACCACAGGAGTATATTTAATTTGGTCAGTCAGATGTGAGGCTTTATCTAATAACCCAGAAATTTGGAAATAGATTTTTATACTGTTAACTTGTAACATGAAATATGGGTTTTCTTAGGAGTAGAAATTTAACACCCAAAGGAATCAAGTAAGTAAGCATTAAGAAATGCAAACAAGCAATATCCAATAAGACTACTTGATAGACGTGTAAATGCATTAACTCATAAAGGTTCTGAGTCAACCATCTCAATGAGTTCAGAGCATTTGTTATCAAAGTCATCTTAGATATAATGTGATTATATCATTTAAGCTTATAGCAATAATAATAAAATAGCCACTATTTGTCACATTTCTACACTATGACTGATGCCATCAGGCTCTTTATAGTATCTTCTCATATAATGAAAACAATTGTATTATCTTCATTTAACAGATTAGGAAACAGAGGCCCTGACAACTTGAGCTGAAGCTGCTTGCTGGAGCCAGAGATCTAGCAAACAGTGAGATGAGACTGAACACTTCCCAAACTCTTGACTGTTTCCACCATTCCTCTCTGGCACCCCCGAGTCCATAGCAAAAGGCCATGCCAAAGGGCCGATGGCAAGGAAGCAGATCCCATCATCCCTGGTCATCCTGATGCTGCCAGGCTAGACTGCTGTCCCCTCCTTGCCAGTCCCAGCGTCACTGACACAAAGCCGCCATGTTCTCTGTCCTCCTTTATCAGGAATTGGGACTAGTTAGGAGGAAAGTGAGAGTCCCTAAAACAGAGCCTCATCCAGCTTTGCACCTCCACCTCCTCTGCCCCGCACTCCAGGCCCACACTCGCTCCCACTCAGCTTCCTAGTAGCCTGTAGGCTTCACTTTACCTAGGTTATATCTGTGTATGTATGTGTGTGTACATATGTGTGGATGTGTATGTGTGTACTAGAGTATATGTGTTTGTGTGTGTCTATGTGTGTATGTGTGTGTGTTTGTGTGTGTGTAAGTGCACACCGGGGATGAATTAGAAGCATAAGAGACAGCGCTGATTGGTGCAAAAGGCCTTTTACATTTAGAAGGGCCGGATTTGAACCTTAGCTGCATTATTTATTACTACCTCTCGGACTACTTCTGGCTCCTTTACTCCAGCAATTCTCAGTGGGGAAAATGTTGGCCCAAGGAAACATTTGGCAATGTCTGGAGATTATCTGGGCTTTCACGAATGGGAGGGCTGCTACTCATCTCCAGGGATAAAGACCAGCATGCTGCTAAACATTCTGCTATCCACAGAACAGCCCTGCACAACAAAGAAGGGTCCTGCTCATTGTCACTCGTGCTGGGGTGGAGACGCCCTGCTTCACCCTGAGAAATGAAGCCACCTGCAAGAGTCTTTTCTCTCATTCAGCTCTCTGGCAACCATCTCTTCTAGTCTCAGAGCTTCAGCTGCCTCCTACCAGATTAAGTTTCATGCAGTATACATAGCTTTAGCCAAATCACATTCATTCTGAAAAATCTGTGAAATCCAAGCACTTCAGCTTGGTATTCTAGGGCTCTGTGGTTTTCTGCAGTGGATGTTTCTGATCTTATTTCCTATTATTCTTCTCTCTATGCACTATGGCAAAAATATTGAACAACTCACTGTTCCCCTCATCCTATACCTTGGGGGTTTTGCTCCTGCTGACCTCCCACCAAGAATCTTCTTCTTTTTTTGCTACTCACCAAAATCCCCACATTATTCAAGGTTCCACTCTACACACCCTGACCTGATTCCCTCTCTTAGCAGGAGGAATCCCTCACCAGTACTCCCCCTTCACTCCATCTGGTCCTTGGCCACCTCACTGGCTGGGCTCACCTGTGTATTAGAGTTGTCCTGTGCATGCCCCACTAGACGTACAGCCCTTGATTGAAAGATCTCATTTTTTTACACGATAGGCAGTGATAATTTATCATCAAAAAAAGGAATGAAGTTAATTAATGTAAGATGGTTTTTAGAATAAAACAGAAGGGGTATTAATATATTTCCACATTCGTGGCACAAAGAAAATGTTTAATAAATATTCATTAAACATATGTGTAAATTCATTGATCAATTAAATGAATTTATCGATTGCTAAGAACACTCACTGCAACTCATTTGATGATTTGGTTAAGGCACACCATATGTCAACTTCACTAAAATAATTCCATATTAATTTTTTGAATTTGAATGTGGATTGACTGTCTGTTGGGAAAGGTTGCATGCTGTGGGACACCTGCTTATAACATGGGTACAAGACCAGCTCTTGGAAAGCATCCATGGCGCTTTTTCTATGCTGTTATTTTGTTTTAACTTTGTAGGTAAACCTGGATTATATAATCCTTGTAGGACCTAAAAGAGATGCCTCTATTGTAAAAGAGATGAATGACCATTTGCCAAGCTTCACTCAGGATATGAGTTGAATTTAGAGACAGATCCAGTAAGGCCACAATTTGTAGCTGCTGAAAGTGAATGTTAGGACTCTACAAATACAGCACTGCCTACGCATCTCACCAGTCTGTTAATCCCTGTCCTGAGCTCTCAGCAGGGAGGCACCTTCTGAGAATGGTAATGAAATTCCCCATTGGTAATGAAACCCATCCTAAAAGGTCATTTCAACCAAGTAACAATGAGTGGGCTAGATCTGGTTGGACTGTTGACGCTTTTCTACCTTCTAAGGCATGCGTCATGTGTTTCAGGCATGCACACCTCCATCCTGTCCTCTGCTGTTCAGATTTCAACAAGGACCAGGCATGGCGGCTCATGCCTATAATCCCAGCACTTTGGGAGCCTGAGGTGGGCAGATCACCTAAGGTCAGGAGTTTGAGACCACCCTGGCAAACATGGTAAAACCCTGCTTCTACTAAAACAACAAAAATTAGGGGGATGTGGTGGTCCATGCCTGTAATCCCAGCTGCTCAGGAGGCTGAGGCAGGAGAATCGCTTGAACCTGTGAGGCGGAGGTTGCAGTGAGTAGAGATCATGCCACTGCACTCCAGACTGGGCAACAGAGTGAGACTCTGTCTCAAAAACAAAAATTCAACATGTACTTCTCGCAGTGATTCAGGCTTCAACATTATCCCATCCATCACATTAACTGCTAAAACTCAAAATCTTACCAGGCTGTAATTTCATTTAAACTTGGGAGACACATTTATGCTAAGATACGAATGATAGCCTTGGAACCCATCCCAGGTATTGCTTTGCTAAAGGAAAGCTACTTCATTCACAAAAATGTGCTTTCATCTTAATTTCTTAATTTCAATAAAGGAATTCAGGTAGCTCTAAAGGAGACATTTTGGGAGAGGGAGATCTCAGCTTATCTTCAAATCCTCATGCTAAAACCAACCACACTAATTTTATGAACCATAGAATGACTTAATCAGTGTGTTCATGAACACTCACATGTATTCGCCCCATTCCTGCTAAAACGAACATCTCAAAATCCAAATCCGTGTCATCCCCCTACTTAAAATCCATCACTAGCTTACTAGTGTAAGCTTACTATGTGATAGAAGCTCCTCATTGTAAAGCTGAAGGTTCTTCTCAATGGGGTTCCCACTTCTGACCTCCCTTAACCTGTTCTGATGTCTAGCTTCACTACACCAAGAAAATTCTTACCTTCAGGACTTTGCACAAGCTTGGAACTCTGCCTGCCCTGTGTCCCATTCAGACCCTTCTGAACCAGCAACTCTCATTTGTCCTCAAGGCTCAGTCTAAGGGTAACTCTCCCTCTGCTGGACCAAGAATCACTACTTGTCTTTGTCCAACCAGGCTACAATAAGAAAACACCATAGACTGGGTGATTTATAAACAACAGAAATTTACTTCTTACTGTTGTGGGGGCTGGGAAGACCAAGATCAAGGCGATGGCAGTTTCAGGGTCTGATGACACTTCCTCACAGACAGCACCTCTGTCTTCCCATGGCGGAAGGAGCACGGGAACTCTCTGGTGTTTCTTTTATAAGACCACTAGTTCCATGTGAGGGCTCCACAGCCATGATCTAAGGTCCCACCTCCTAACATCATCTCCTTAGGGTGAGGATTTCCATATATAAACATTCAGGCCATAGCCACACCCATGCCCTTTTTTTTTTTTTTTTTTTTTTTTTGAGACAGAGTCTTGCTTTGTCAACCAGGCTGGAGTACGGTGGCACAATCTCGACTCACTGCGGCCTCTGCCTCCTGGGTTCAAGCGATTATTCTGCCTCAGCCTCTGGAGCAGCTGGGATTACAGGTGTGTGCCACCATGCCCAGCTAATTTTTGTCTTTTTAGTAGAGATGGGGTTTCACCATGTTGGCCAGGCTGGTCTCAAACTCCTGACCTCAAGTGATCCGCCCGCCTCGGCCTCCCAAAGTGCTGGGATTACAGGCGTGAGCCACCATGCCTGGCCTGCCCTTCCTTTTTTAAAGCTCCTTTACCACCTGGACTGCAAGTTCTTTGAGTTCCAGGTGAGTATCATCATGTTTCTCCAGGTGTTAGTTGCATGTGTATAAACACTTATTGAGTATATCAACCAATCTCTCAATTAATAAACAGAAGTTTTCTAAAATGAATGAACCAGATGAAAGTGGGATTAGATCTCATTTTTCAAATAAAAAAACAAAACTGAGGATGAGGAGAGCAAACAACATATCATATATCTAAAAAGAACCTGAAGTAAGCCAGAACTACACATGGTTCAAGCCCACTGTTTGTTGAATAAATGAAACATGTTTTCTACATAGTAGAGCCTGGTGGTTAATGCCCAAGAATTTGGAAATGCCAGGAGTGACATCTCAACTCTGAATTCGCACAAGTTGCTTAAGAAAATCAAGTACCTACTTTAAGTATTTTAAAGGATCCTAGATCTGATGCTGAGGGTGAGTTTGGAATGCAGGGTATGTAAGATGTAGAGAAGAGGAAAGGATTTGAAGAAGAAGAGGCAGAAAAGCAAATTCCGGAAAAAAACATTGCTATAGAATGAGCATGCCATGATTATAGGCAGCTAAAATTGCTGGATGTTCTTGTAAAATCATTAAATTCTAATTAATATTGGATTAGGTTTGCCACAGTGTGATGCACCCCAGTGCGTTTCTTCTCAGATCAGAAATGCCCAGTCCCCTCCTGCTGGTCTCACAGATGCTTGTCAAGTATGCTCAGGTTCTTGTTTGGGATGTGAATTTGTAAAGCTTCCAATCCATAGACAACAAGTGTTGAAAACTCATTCCCAAATGCCGCCTCAGAGATAAACAAAGTTGTTAGGTTCCTTGATGGTCTGACATTCAGGGATGAGCTAATGATTTCCACTCTCTTTGGGAAAAGAAATGCTGCCGTGAAGAGCTGTGTTGACGGCTGGTCACAGGTTGACTGCTTTTCTGCTTGTGAATGCTCCAGAAAGCATCTTTAAGTCAAATAATAATCACTTTTTGAGCTAAAATTTACCAAGCACTTTTTGCATAAATTATCTTATTTGATCCTTGCAACAACTCTGAAAGTTTAAGTCCTAAAATATACTCTCTGCAAGCTAGAGAACCAGGAAAGCCCATGTTATAATCTGGTCCAAGTCCAAAAGCCTGAGAGCCAGGGAGCCAGTGATGTAACTCCCATTCTGAGGCCAAAAGCCTGGGAAGAGTGAAGGGGAGGGCCCGATGGCATAAGTCCCAGAGTCTGAGGGCCCAAGAACAAGGAGCTCTAAGGTCTGAGGGCAGAAAATGGATGTCCCAGCTCAAAAAGAGAGAGAGAATTTGTACTTCCTCCACCTTTTTGTTCTATCTGGACCTCAGTGAATTAAATGATGCCTACCTTTGCTGGTAAGGGTAGATATTCTGTTGTTGTTGTTATTTTGGTTTTTTGTTTTGTTTTGTTTTGTTTTTTGTTTTGTTTTTTTTTTTTGAGACAGAGTCTCACTCTGTTGTCCAGGCTGGAGTGTGGTGGCGCCATCTCGGCTCACTGTAAGCTCCGCCTCCCGGGTTCATGCCATTCTCCTGCCTCAGCCTCCCGAGTAACTGGGACTACAGGTGCCCGCCACCACGTCTGGCTACTTTTTTGTATTTTTAGTAGAGACGGGGTTTCACCGTGTTAGCCAGGATTGTCTCGATCTCCTGACCTCCTGCTCCACTCCCCTCAGCCTCCCAAAGTGCTGGGATTACAAGCGTGAGCCACCGCGCCCAGCCAAAGGGTAGATATTCTTTACTAAATTTACTGATTCAAATGCTAATCTCTTCCAGAAACAGTCTCAGAGACACATATGCAGAAATAATGTTTAACCAGCTATCTAGGCATCCCCTAGCCCTGTCAAGCTGACACATAAAATTAACCTTCACACCATTTTCCTCATTCTACACCATCTTCCACCTTCTCATCCTTTCCCAACTCATCATGGTATTGCTAAGTCTGGTTGTCTCCTCTCCACCTCTCTTAAATCCCAAACTTTTCCAGTCTACCTCCAAGAGCATCTTATAGCATAAAACACCTCCAACATCACACTCATTCTTCAGAATTTGTTCATCTCATATTCTCCCCATTCACTACTCTACTGAAACTGTTTCCCAAACATGTATCAAGAAGAAATGTGCAAATCCTGGGTCAGCTGGGCTTTTCATAGCCCCTACCAGGGCTTACTGTCCTCTCATGGGTCAGTCCAACTTGCAACCCATCCTGAACTCCACTGCCAGATCAGGCTTTCTCTTGTGCATCTCTTGGTACATTATTGTCAGTTTAAAAACTATAATGCTTCCCTGGAGCCAACCAAATTAAGTAAATATTTCCTAACTTGAATCTCATGTTCCTCCAGACTACCCCTTCAGACTTACTGCTTTTGTACCAGGAGAAAAAAATTATATTAGTTTTATGGGACGAACCTACCTTGTTTATTTTTTGCAAAGTATCATCAACATGAATTTTCAACTTCGTGTCAAGAGCCTCTCATAATATGCTCAATAGGAAGTGTTATAAAGACGGTAGCTAAGACGCGTGGAGAGAGTCTCCAGGGCCTGTGCAGATGTGGGATATATTTAGACATGGAAGAACATGCTCGCAGTGGAAATCCCCACCTTGGTGCATCTTTCTCATCTCTAAGTGGTACAAGTGTCTCTCAGCTGGAGACACCATCTTGCTGCCCCTGCTTTTAGCAGGCCGCCCCTCCTGTGGAGAAAGAAACTCAGAGAACAAAGTTCAACACCTGGATGCTGGAAAAAAAAAAGAAGCTAATTATTTGAAGCATCTCTTCTGTACCTTTTCTTTCTCTTATTAATGCTGAGGATTAGTCATTGCTGGTTTGCTAATCTCTGGCTTCACAGTAAACACAAATATTAAGATCTAATTCCATATCAACTAGGTCTACTAAACGTTTCAACATTTCACGTATGTTGACACCTTATTCCACTTACTCAATAACAAAGGGAAGGAAAAAAGTATTTTTATGTAGTATAGTGATGCAGTTTTCAAAAATGCTACTTGTAAGTAAGAAGATACAAAAAGGTTTGAAGAAAATTCATGTCTGTTATTCTGCAATGAAATACTGCATATCCTCTACAAGGATGTTCAACATCAATGAAGGACAATTTAAATATGAAAAACTGGCCGGGGCGTGGTGGCTCACGCCTGTAATCCCAGCACTTTGGGAAGGCAAGGGAAGCAGATCACAAAGTCAGGAGTTCAAGACTAGCCTGGCCAATATGGTGAAACCCCGTCTCTACTAAAAATATAAAAATTAGCCGGGCGTGGTGGCAGGCCCCTGTGGTCCCAGCTACTCAGGAAGCTGAGGCAGAAGAATCACTTGAACCTCTGGAGGCAGAGGTTGCAGTGAGCCAAGGTCATGCCACTGCACTCCAGCTTGGGTGATAGAGTGAGATTCCCTCTCAAATAAAAAAAAAAAAAAAAAAAAAGCTATGCTTCATTATTCATGGTATTGACCTGGCTATTCTATATTTTCACCTCATACCTGAAAAGAGGAATGTTAATACCCTATCCGAGTTAAAAGGATGTCAAGTTCCCTAGGTCACCCTCCATGTGGCAGGAGTAGGGATGGTGGTAGAAAAGTTTGGCTGTAAAAGGAGCACAACCTGTCTGTGAATGAGTGTATGGAGAGGCAGTGTGTAGCCAGCAAGTCACACAAGTATTCACTCCACCCCAAATTCAATGTCCATGACTTTGTGAGACAAAAATTAAGGAGTCTTAACTAGAAAAAAACTTTTTAAAGGTCTACAGAACTACTGTTTAGATTAGTAGTTTTTCATTGCATGGACATACTCTATTCCTATGTCTGTCTGTCTTTTGTCCTGTGTTCTACTTGTTCATATTTTCTACATGTAAAAAAAGGCTGACAAAACATATGGTCATGTCCAAATCTGATATTTTGTAATATAAACACAAATACACCACACACCCACACACGTGTACACATAGGCACACACGTACCATGGACATACACACTTTCACATACATCACATACATACACACCACACACATGCACATATGCCACATACATGCACCCAGACACATACACCCGCACATATTCCCCACACATGTATGCACAGCACACACAACACCCATGATCACATGCACCTACGCATACCACACACACATGCATGTGCATACACACCACACACCTGTGCATGCAAATGCACACGGCACGCACATACACATACATACACACACACACACACACACACACATACATGCACAGTATACTTTGGAAGTCAGAAGATAAGAAAAATGTTGTTAACACCACTAATATTTCCAGTAGTTTTATATTTGCTAGTATATTTCAGGTAATGTTTAACTGACTTCTCTAGGTTTAACAAATTCCTGAGGGTGTGAGGATGGAAATAAATGCATTGCATGTCATGTTTTGCTTATGTACTAAGTGAATGGAAGCTGGAGAAAACAAAGAAAACATGAGAAAGAAAGACAGAAGGACGGTATGATTAGGGCCAGGGCCACAGACCTGCCTCTGTCACTGATTTGCTGGGCACATTCTATTTCCCAACCTCAGTTCCTTCGTTTGTAAAATGTGGAGACTGGATTAAACCATAAAGTGAAGTCACTGTTATGGACTGAATTGTACCCCCCTCCACCACCAAATTCATACGTAGCCATAATCTTCAATGTGCCTGTAATTGGAAATAGGGTCTTTAGAGAGTCAGTTAAGGTAAAATGAGATCACAGTGGTGAAGTCCTAATCCAGTAGGACTGGTATCCTTTTTTTTTGAGATGGAGTCTCTCTCTGTCACCCAGGCTGGAGCGCAGTGGCACGATCTCGCCTCACTGCAACCTCTGCCTCCAGGATTCAAGCAATTCTCTGCCTCAGCCTTCCGAGTAGCTGGGATTGCAGGCAACCACCACCATACCCGGTTAATTTTTTTGTATTTTTAGTAGAGATGGGGTTTCACCATATTGACCAGGCTGGTCTTGAACTCCTGACTTTGTGATTCACCGGCCTGGGCCTCCCAAAGTGCCGGGATTACAAGCGTGAGCCACCGCGCCCATCCTGGTATCCTTGTAAGAAGAGAAAGAGACACCAGATGCACGTAAGCACAGAGGAAAAACAATATGAGGACACAGGAGAAGGTGGTCATCTGCAAGCCAAGGAGAGAGGCCTCAGAAGAAATCAACCCTGCCAGCGCCTTAATCTTGGACACCAGCCTCCAGAACTGTGAAAGAATAAATGTCTGTGTTTAAGCCACCCAATCTGTAGTATTGGTTATGGCAACCTTGGCAAACTAAAACAATTCTAACTCTAACAGTGTTGGATTCTGGTACTGTGAACATAAAATGATTTTATGTATAAAGATCAAAATATATTAATGTGAATTTAAAATAATATTGTACAAATGATAAGCAAATTTAAAAAAAAATTCTACAAAGTAATCATCAGCTCTCAGAAGTTTAATCAAATATCAATAACAATTTCTAAAGGGCCTTAATAGTTTATATAGTGTTTTCACATAAATTATTTTATCTCATCAACTAAAGAATTAGAAAATGTTGTAGGTCAGAGGATTAACCCCAGGTCCCAGGGCTCTGTAACACAGAGATTAGCTCTCTTTTCTTCATAAAAGAACAGAGGAAAAAAGTTTTCCAAGTAAGTTATAGTGAAAATGGGAGGGTGGGAATGAGGAGCCATCAGAAAAGGCATTTAAAGGTAATGGCTGGTTCTCACCCTATTGTCCCTCGTCCCTTTAGTAAGTGCTGTCTGCAGGGCACTGTATCAGCATTACTGGAAAAAATGCAAAGGTCCAAATCTTCATTTCTGCCCTCAGAAAGATGATTATCAATTAAGAAAATAAGATATGAACAGGAGACGTAAATAAGGATAGAAAGTATGTCACAAACGCGTGTCATCTAAAAGAAGTGAATGAAAAGTAACTATTGTGGAGGAAAATGATAATTTCAGACTTTTTGCTATGATATTTGGGGAAAAAAGATGAAATCTAAGTTTTAAAAAAAACCATAGCCTACAGGTAAGGGGAGAAGGACTGACCGGTAACTTGTTACTTCAAGTGGCTGGAAAATTACTAACCTAACCAAGGGCCTGCTTAAAGTTATTTGAAATAACTTCCTTAACCCCAGTGATTATAATTGCATTTTTGCCATGTTTCTGTCATGTTTATTATTTAAAATATGTTTAATGCGTCTGTTTGGGGACAGCTTAACAGCCTGGGAATCTGGGCTTTATCCAATTACCTAAGTTTAGCGCATTGGCCAGAGACGTTTCCATTATTCCAACATTGTGATTTCCTCTAGATGACCTTGCAGGGGTGACAATCACCTACTTGGAACAAAAAGCCATCTATGGTAACAAGGGGACGTTTGGCAAAGTTACGGCCATCTCATATCAGTACTTGTTTGCAATATGTTACCTATATTTGGATCCCAAACCACCTTCACTCTCTGTCTGGGAATCTGAATGTTTTCCTCAACATTTGGCTAACTCTTTGGTCCCCTACTTGGTTTCATCCATCAAATGTGATTTCTACCTTCTCTGCTGAGCATGTATTACTGATCTCACTGCTGAAACCATGTGTATAAACTTTACAAAATTAATCAGAGAAGAAGGGATGGGGAGAAAGGAAAAAAAAACAAGCTTGTAGCACACTCACATTGATCACTAGGTCATCTGCTCTCTGAGCTGCTTCCTCAGAGTTGTTTCATGCCTCTTGCCTCAGAATCGCATAGACCCTGTTACAAGATTATAGTTCCCCTTAACTGCTCTGTAGATAACAACTTGAACAATACGAAATGTTAAGCTTTCCATTTATTTCAAGTCCTGCTTAACAGTGAAACTACTGATGTCAGCTTGTCTGAAGGACCCAAAAGAAGCTGACTCACCAAAGAATGCAGTTTCCACTTCCTGATGATTTTATCCCTCTTATCCTGATCTATCAAGAGGCCCAATTTTTCAGGCCCTCACCCTCCACAATCCCCTTAAAAGCCTCAGCTCAGAACTCCTTGGGAAGATGGATTTGAGGGTCTCCTCCCATTTCCTTGTCAGTGCCCTTTGGTTGTTAAACTCTTTCTCTGCTGCAAACCCTGCAACAAAGAAAATGTATTGTCTGTTACTGCACAGTGGGTATATGAACCTGTTGGTCCTATAGCATGACCAACACACAAGGTTGCACTTCTATCTTCAGACAAAACAATCCACCTGATTGCATACTTTCATGATTAATCCTACATAGTTCAAATCACATTTCGGTAATTCTAGTCATGTACAGTACAGATTGATTCTCAGCATTGACATCTATGGCTAAATAATCATAATACTCTATACCCAGCTAAAACAAAAAACTTGCACCAGTAAAACGTTATCCCTAAAGGCAGTTAGATGGCAGAAAGGACATGTAGAACGTCTTCTGTTTCCTCAAGTCCTAATGCCTCCCTTGGCTGGATTCCATAGTACATCCTAATTTGCAAGGCTGAAATAAGGTGATTCATTTATTAAGGAAATGAAGCCAATCATTACATTATAATAATTAACTTTTTGAAAATAATTATTTAACTTTAGTTTAAATTTATCAGTCACCAGGGAATACCTGAATTCTGATTACCATTTTAAAATATTGCTTGGAAGGAATTTCTTTCTTTTTTTTTTTTTTTTGAGACGGAGTCTTGCTTTGTCGCCCAGGCTGGAGTGCAGTGGCCGGATCTCAGCTCACTGCAAGCTCTGCCTCCCGGGTTTACGCCATTCTCCTGTCTCAGCCTCCAGAGTAGCTGGGACTACAGGCACCCGCCACCTCGCCTGGCTAGTTTTTTGTATTTTTAGTAGAGACGGGGTTTCACCGTGTTAGCCAGGATGGTCTCGATCTCCTGACCTCATGATCCGCCCGTCTCGGCCTCCCAAAGTGCTGGGATTACAGGCTTGAGCTACCGTGCCCGACCAGGAATTTCTTAATACAGGTAATCAAATCCATTTTTTTCTCTAGTTTGATCATAGTTCCATTACTGGATGAGTTAAGAAGGTCTCATAATTAATTACAGTCTCACAAATACTGTCCATGCAATTTTGCTCTTCAACGACTATTTCCTGGTCTAGAGAAAGGAATCCAACTGTCATAATGACCCAGTAATTGCAATATTTGACTGATATGGAAGGAAGGGAAATTACTCTAATAGGAGTTTCCTGAGTCTCTGGAAGTTTGGCTACATAATGGTACAGGTGTCTTCTAAGTATGGGTATTGGCAATGACAGGATGCTATTCCTTTTAGACTGCAGAATATTTCAAAATAAGTTATGATTGACATATTCTTGAGTTTGCAAAGTTTCTTAATTCTTCATATCTCTTTCCACTTCTTGCTGCTTATGTTCCCTCCTTTCAGCCCCTCTCATATCATTTAAACTGTTTTCTCCTAAAAAAATTTAAATATTTCCAAATGATACAAAATTACCTTTGCAGTGTATTCATAGCCATGCAAAATTAGGTAAAAAATGGTTAGAAAAAAAAAAAAAAACTAAAGAAAACAAACATGTTTATAATGGGTTTTGGGTAGGGTTTCTTCTTATTTTAAAAAATTTTCTATAATCAGTAAGCATCCCTTTTGTGGTGATGATAATAATAATATGATGATGATAATCATAATAATAAACCTAATAAGAGTGGAAAGAACATGAGCTCAATAGATTTGATTTAAATTTTTGCCATGCTAAATAATCATAATACCCTATATCCAGCCAAAACAAAAAATTTGCACCAATAAAATCATGAGACCATGAACAAGACCCGTGACACCCCCAAAGCACTGTTATGTTTCATCCAGTTTGTTACACAATACCTTCCTTCCAGAGCTGCTGCCAGAATTAAATAAAATTATCTCTGTAAAGTCCTTTACATGATACACATTACTTTCCTATACAGTAAAATCTTCACCATAATGAGAGAAGAAATTTCACTGAAAACTAAGCTAAAAACACACTTTCTGAGTAAAAACTATGATGCCTTTGTCTCTGCATAAGCATGCAGTCAGAACGTTAGACACCAAACAGGAAACGCCTTTCCAGCTGATTGCATCACCCAAGTCAATCACAGCAATCACAAAGCTTATGACTACATTACCCTGACAGACAGGTGTGGGTGTTATTGGCTTACAGCCATGAGCAAGATTTCAGATTTTTTTTTACCTGGATCCAAGGTAGTCATGAGACACTGCAATAGTATGTCCAGTTTCTCAAAATCTTGTGAAAATAAAGCCCCTTAAAACTAATAAAGGACATGTTTATGATACATTTGCCATAAAACTAATTAACTGAAGCATCCAAAGTCTTCTTGCTGTCAGCACCAGTATGATCTGGTATAGGAAATCAACTCTCTGATTCTGTAAGAGAAGTTCTTTCTTTAAGGCTGTCCGTGTTGACATGGTTTGGCTCTGTTTCCCCACCCAAATCTCATGTTGAATTGTAATCCCCGCATGTGGAGAGAGATGATTTAGGGTATCTGGCGGAAGAAATTTCTAAACAGCAAAGCACTCAAGAGTTGACCACACTTTTTCTGAAAATGTACAGTCATACGCATTCAAAAAGAGATGATCTGAAATGGGAACTTGGGTTTAAAAGGGAAGCAGAACATAAAAGTTTGGAAAATTTGCAGTCTGAATAAAAGTGTGGAAAATTTGCAGTCTGATCACATGGTAGAAAACAAAAACCCATTTTCTGCGGAGAAATTCAATCTGGCTGCAGAAACTTACACAAATAACAAGGAGCCGAATGTTAATAGCCAAGACAATAGCTGCCTAGTGGAACTATCAGAAGAGGGCCACCGTTGTCCGGATCCCAGGGTGGCAGGTCCACAGACAGCTTGCATCGTGTACCTGGAAAAACCACAGGCACTCAATGCCAGCCTGTGAAAGCAGCCATGGGGCTGTATCCTGCAGAGCCACAGAGGTGGGGCTGCCCAAGGCTGTGGGAGCTCACCCCTTCCATCAGTGTGTCCTGGATGTGAGACATGAAGTCAAAGGAGATTATTTTGGAGCTTTAAGATGTAACGACTGCCTTGCTGGGTTTCAGGCTTGCATGGGGCCTATAGCCCCTTTGTTTTGGCCAATTTCTCCCTTTTGGAATGGGAGCATTTACTCAATGTCTGTATCCCCACCCTATCTTGGAAGTCACTACCTTGGTTTTTTAGCCATTTGAGGAACTATGAAAGCTCCACTATAAACCTCAAGTGTGAGATTTCCAGTGAATAAGGTGGTTTATGTAAGAACTTGCAAAAAAAACTTCTTTAAAGTATCTCTTGACCAAAAATGAGTTTATTTAACAAATACGATCTGAACAGCTCCCACACGGCAAGACATGGAGACACAACACAAAATTAATGCTGCCCCAATAGTCAATCCCTAACAAATCCTGTCTCTTTCACTTCTACTGTGCATCCTCGTTTTTCACTTACATTGCCATCTCCTTGGTCTAAGCCTTCACCTTCTCTGACTTAGAGTGATGATAGCAGCCTTCTAGCTGGTTTTCTTGTAACTGCTTTTCATCCTGTCTCCAGAATACACATCCTCCAGGAGATCTTCCAAGCTCCTCCCAACTTTGCCTTTGGTGTTTTCCCACAGTCTCGCCTCTTGCCATTTCTAGTTCTGCATTTCTACTGAACCTGAACTACAGGCGACACGTAGCGCTGTGCTCCGCGCATCCTACCTGCTCAAGCTTTTGGTCTCCTTTGTGTGCCCTTGACCCATGCCTTGCTTGGATAATTCTTTTTCATTGCCCCAAGATTCACTATATTAATCATGTATTTTCTGTATTCTGATGCTTTGACATCTGGGACCTTGCTGACCTTGGAGGGACCCTCCTCCCAGGGCTGTGCAATTCCTAAAAATAATAACTCACCTGCAAGTGAATCTTCCATATGCAAATCAACCAATCCAGAGTCCACACCCAACCACCTCCTCTACTGGGATGTCACTCAAATTCACCGTTCCCCTGCCCTCATCACCCCAGAGCCAGATATCAGACCATTAGGGACAGCCCCTACAACTTAGAGCCTGCTGAAATTACCCAAACTTGCCAACCCTAAGTCAATGTGATGTTATCTCTAGGAGCAATATGGGAAGGGTCAGAATCTTGTAGCCTCCAGCTGCATGACTCCTAAATTATAATTTCTCATCTTGAGGCTAATTGGTTAGCCCTACAGAGGCATTCTAGTCCCCAGGCAGGAAGGGGGTTTGTTTTGGGAAACGGCAGTTATCGTCTTTGTTTCAAAGTTAAACTATAAACTAGGTTTCTCCTAAAGTTTGTTTGGTCTATACCCAGGAGGGAACAAGGACCGCTTGAAGTTGGTTAGGTCAGATCTCTTTCACTATAATAATTGTTTCAGTTATAATCTTGCAGTGGTGGCATCAGTAACAAACTATCCTTTCAATGACAGTTGTCTTCTGATATGCTGGCCTCACTATACTTGAATAATAATAGGATCTACATTTTAAAGTGCTCACCTCCATTATCACCTCCTCTGGGAAACCCATCCAAATCCTTTTTCCCTACAGAGAATGTGATACAGTACATCTCATCTATACGCCCACAGACCCCACACTGCCCTCATGAGCACTCCCACCACATTGCAATGAAATGGGCTGAAAATGTATCAGCTTCCCCTTCAACTGTCTGGCCAGAACTGTATCTTGTATATAAACTTATTGCCAGAGCCTAAAATAATGCCTACCCCCTACAGTATGGCAGACTCTCCGTGCATGTTTGTTGAATTTAACTGACCTGGAAAATGATCCCTGCCCTCAAAACATCAGTTTGGAGAAAGATACAGAGCAGCAACCAGATTGTTCCAGTGCAGCATGGTAAATACTAAGAAAGAAATAAACCCAGGCCACTTTGAGAGCTCAAAGGATGCTCGAGGGGCTCTTGACCCATGACACCTTAAAAGGCTTCATTTTGGTTCGACTTTTAGCCTCAAAAGCTGAGAGTACTCCTGCCTTAGACAAAGCCTATGGATTATTCCACAGTAAATTTAAAAGTACTAATAGAATAAAACATAGCAGCCTCAGAATCAGTTAATTTGGAGGTCTAGACTACTGGATTTGAAGATCTGGCATATTTACAAATAAATTATTGCATCAGTTAAGTGAGCGATCTCAAATTTCACCTTCTTAATGTCTTTTTACTGTGCCCTGTCTCCTTCCGTCTGCCATTTCTTTGTCATGGGTCATGATGGCCACACGCCTTCCCTGGGTAGGAAGGACCAAAGAGTGATGAAGTGACTGAGTTAAAGTCCAGCTCAGCCATTACTCTCCTACCTTGGACAAGTTATTTAAACTCCCCTGATATTTTTCTCTGTTCAATAAATTATCATTAACTGATAGTAGCTACCATTCAGGTCATAGTAAGGATTAAATCCACAAATCCATATAACATGCCTGGCACACATTAAGAGCTCAGTAAATTTCAGTCATTGCTGTTCTTGCCATATCATCCCCATCGTCTCCTCATCTCCAGCTGCACACAAGCCATCAGATCTTTCCTCTCTATGGATGCCTGTCTAACATATAATCCTGGCCATATTTCTATCCTGCCTTTAAAACTTCTCCCAGAGCTTCTAAAATGAATTCTAAGCTCCTTAATAAGACATCAGAGACCCACAGACAGCCCCCACTAATCTCTGCAGCCTCTTTTCTCATTGCAGTTCCAGCCAACGTGAGCTTCTCTACTTTAGGCTGATGAATACACCAGGCTTTTCCAAAGTTCCACCTGTGCACTCTGGCTCAGCTGTCACCTTTACCCAGAGGCCCTCACTGCTACCCTTTTCCTACCACTGACAAAAATTGGCAACATTGGCTGGGTGCGGTGGCTCACGCCTGTAATCCCAGAACTTTGGGAGGCCGAGGTGCATGGATCACCTGAGGTCAGGAATTCAAGACCAGCCAGGCCAACATGGTGAAACCCCATCTCTACTAAAAATACAAAAATTATCCAGGTGTGGTAGTATGGGCCTGTAATCCCAGATACTTAGGAGGATGAGGCAGGAGGATCGCTTGAACCCACGAGGTGGAAGTTGCAGTGAGCCGAGATCGCACCACTGCACTCCAGCCTGGGCAACAAAATGAGACTCAGTTTCAAAAAATAAATAAATAAATGGCAACTTCTCTACTTTACCCTCTACCAATCTCTGTGATAGCACTTTTGACATCTATCAGTATTGATTTATAAACATATGTGCCTTCCCCCAGTAAACTATAAGCTTAAAGAGAAAAGAAACCATGCCTCACTCATTTTTATGATGCCAGTGCCTGAAATGGTGCCTGAAATATAGGAGCCGCTCACTAATTTCTCATAGAAATACAAATAAATTAGATGAGTAAAACCAATTAGTGAAAATACCAAAATTCATTTCCTGTTTAATCTACTAGCTCCTTCTGGAAGTTAAACAAACATAAATAATTTTTATTATGATCAGATCTGGGCCTATATGAAGAGAAGATGTGTCGAACTGAAACACTGACTGGGCTTGATTCATTGTATTTTATGTACAAGAGCCAGTGCTTCCCCTTCTGAACCCCATTCTCCTACCCAGGCCGCCTCCCTCCCTGGCTCCCATTGCTGCTCATAGAATGACAGCATAGATAATTTGATTAAATATATCTTTTGGTTGAATTGATCTTTCTACAGTATATAAATGTAAGAAAAGAAAAAAACAAAAAAAGCTGATTTAACTGGTCTACACCTTCAGATGCTATTTAATTAAATATTTGGCAGATATCACTGGGATATGGCCACCTTATTGCTCCTTTCATCTTATTTCAACACTATCCATCCCAACTTCTTGTCAAAGTTTGACAAACCGACTCACTGACCTATCACTTTTAGGGAGATAGTCAGAGTTTGTGATTTAATAATTCACTCTACTCTCCAAATACATAATCATTATGTCTTAAAAGCATGTTATTCTGCATTGTAATTTTCCATAAAATTGAAAATGATAGTAAGCTATAATACCAATTGTGGTCAGAGCAAATACAAAAGTCTGGAGCCATGGAGTGCTTCAAGCAAGTAACCCTAAACCAAGGAGGAAATACATGGCTTAATTGGATTGCCATCAGTTACAGTTTAATGCTGAGCTGCTTCTAATCTCTGTGTGTGATAGAATTTTTCATTCTCATTACAATGTTATTATTGTTTATTTTAGATAAGTCTGTAACTGATAGGTATACAAATATATGTTTTTGATGCCCTTTAGGCCTCTTAGATAAAAGTACTTACTGGAATGCCTTTCCAATAAACCCTTCATTAAAACTAACTCTTCGTATAATCTCATTAAAACTGATTTTCTGAGACAAAAAAACTTCTTGAAAAGACACAGAAAGCCACAGGTTCAATTTTTAAATAAATTATTAGGTTGATTACTTAGATTGTCATCCAAATGTATTACACAACAAACAAGCTAACTCTGAATACTTAAAAAAAAAATACAGGAACTGTGATGGGGGCGTATGGAGTTTAATTACTCTGATGGCTTGGGTGGGATTGGAGTAATGCTAAGAAGCCTACTTCCCTAATGAAAGTCTTTGATACCCTTTAGCACTGCTAAATACCTGTAGAAATAAGGCTGTTTATCACAGATGCTTCTTGTTTTGTTTGGGATTTTTGTGTGTTTTTCTCTGTTACATAACCCACATGATAATATAATACCTGACTAAGCCCTGTACCACATTACAATGTTTTACTATCAATTTTTGCTGCTTAACTTAACCCCATACTCTAAGAAGGACATTGTCCTTTCTTCAGAAAGAATTTTAAATAATTGTGGTTTTTGTTTGTTTGTTTTGTTTTGTTTTTGAGACAGTCTGGCTCTGTCACACAGGTTGGAGTACAGTGGCGTGGTCTTGGCTCACTGCAATCTCTGCTGCCTGAGTTCAAGAAATTCTCCTGCCTCAGTCTCTCGAATAGCTGGGATTACAGACAGGCATGTGCCACCACATCTGGCTAATTTTTGTATTTTTAGTAGAGATGTGGTTTCACCGTTTTGGCCAGGCTGGTCTGAAACTCCTGACGTCAAGTGATCTGCCCACCTCGGCCTCCCAAAGTGCTGGGATTACAGGGATGAGCCACCGCGCCCAGCCAGCTGAGTTTTCAAATTCAGGTCACTTGGCACCAAGGCAACCTGGTGGTTAGTTTGGCTCTGAGGCTGTATACCATTCCTTAAAATCAAACTTCTGCCATGTGATGCACAAGAGAATGCACATCACAACCTTCTAGCTACAGGGCACACACAATGGACCCCAGGTGCTGTGCTCAGAAATCCATCACCACATTTTTGCCACGCCTATACTTTCCATGGGCTGCTACAAGATTAGCTCCACTCAAGAGTGGCTATTGTTATCCTCAGTCCATAGATGAGGAAAACTGAGGCTTAGAGAGTTTAAATAACCTATCATTCTGAGCAAACTATCACAAGGACAGAAAACCAAACACTGCATGTTCTCATTCATAGGTGGGAATTGAACAACGAGAACACTTGGACACAGGGAGGGGAACATCACACACTGGGGCCTGTCCTGGGGTTGGGGACAGGGGAAGGGATAGCATTAGGAGAAATACCTGATGTAAATGACGAGTTAATGGGTGCAGCAAACCAACATGGCACATGTATACATATGTAACAAACCTGCACGTTGTGCGCATGTACCCTAGGACTTAAAGTATAATAAAAATAAAAATAAATAAATAACCTATCAAAGGAAATGCAGCCATTGGAAGAATTGCTAGTACTCTCATTTGAATTTTAAAAATTGGTGTTATTATCATCATCTTTATGTTTATCAGTACTGTAACTTGTGTAACTTTCACCCTAAGGCCAGAATTGGCTTCTGAATGTCAATGAAAATATTTGTATTACTTAGAAGGCAGTGTGAATAGTGATCACTGGAGCTGTCCAGTGCAGTGACCCTGCTATTACTTGCCATCAGCCCCTCCCTGACTAGCTTGGGTGTGTGTGTCGCCTCTTCCTGGGCTACCGTTCAATATGCTCGGCAAGCCTGCTGGAACTCCACCTGCCTGGGCCAGTGGTGACCTGCTATCCATTTCTGTAGCCTCTATATGTTGAGCTCTATGTCCTCAGTCGCATCTCATGCAACACCAGCACCTAGGTCCTGCATTAGGAGACCCAGCAAGAAACAGACCCCACTCAAGCAGGGTAATATTTCACATACTTAAATGATGTGAATAAGGTTAAGAGGAGCCAACAAGGAACACTGAAGCACCCCAGGGCCGGCAACAGCAGGCAGAAGCTCCACCCCTTAGCCTTGAAAGGCAAAAAGAGAGAAAACACTGTAGACCTTGGTGAGGGTGATTGCCATAATTTTAATAGCAGCTGTAGATGTTCTCTCTGGTTGGGATCATGGGACAGGACAGAAGGTTATGCCCTTCTCAGCTTAGCAGGGAGGGAGCCAGGTGAATACACACTCTCCCTCTCTCTGCTTCTACCTTCTCATCTTCTGAGTGAGGAAGTCATGGAGCAAAGAATCTTGGCTAGAGTATCCCATAGAAGCCAGTTTCTTGGCAAACAGAAGAGGGTAGAAAGAAGGCTAGAGATCGAATCTGAAGGGCAAAAGAGAGTACCACACTTCCATGTACCTTTTCTTCCCTTCAAGACAGATCTAGTTTATATTCTAGGTTTCTCCCCTCTGAACTGGTCTGTTCCATGGCTTCCTAAAATTCTGTTGAGATAGGCTCACCAACAGGTAGTAGATAATTGTGATTTTTTTTCTATTTGTATCATTTTCTTCCTTTTTTGGGCAATAATACTCCAAAATTATTTTGGAGAGTCATTGTACCCAAATTCCTATTTCATGTGACACGTGGCTAGTGGAAGCACCCCTAGTGGAAGATATTGAGTCCATTTTTATGCATCAGGATCAGACTAACCCAAAAGGAAACATTTTAGTTGTAGCCAAGTCAAGTAAGTCAAAACCAGAGATCAGTTGACATAAAATTCTGGTCAGTTTTGAACTTCAGCTATCAGGAGTTAAGTCCCTCTACTGTTCCTCAATCGTAGCTCTTATATAATTAACCCTCTGCACTGCAGGATGTGGTAAGCCTATTTCCCTTCTAAGACTCTGTGGGCAGAGAATACACTGTTCTTCTTTATATCCCTAACACCTGGCACAATAGCAGATGCTCAATTAACACTTGCGAAATAAACAGAAGAATAAATGAAGACATAAGAAAGTAAATATCATCCTAGGGTTCCATCTAGAATACAAGCCATCCTCATAGAAACTTCGTTGCTGTCCCTCAGCCTGTGTATCTAATAGTAAGAGAAGAGTGATGATAAAAAGGATAAAGGATAGATGATGACAGAGATTAGCGAATGAGTTTGTGGCTTTGTATGGATAGTGAAATGATTGAAAATCGTACACCTTGGTGAAAACTGAAAAGTTCTCACATTTTAATCACCTCAAAGAAACTACAAACTTGACAGTGAAGAATGCACAAGATTAACCAACAAACAAGGTTAACTAATGAAGAATTATTTTTCTAAGAGAAGAAGAAGAGTCCCCCCAACCTCCACAACCTGGACCACCTCTATTGTTTCCTAACATATCCCCTGGTCCACCCAAGTTGTCATTCCCATAACCCCTCCATTCTAATCTTTCTTCTCAAAGCATTGGATGCTTTTCCCAACTGTTTCTTGTAGATCCTTCAAGGTCAAGTTCAACTTACAGTCCCTCTGAGGAACTTCCTCTTAACCCACCTCACCTTATTCATTTAGAGCTCAGCAGCCAAAAAGAGGCACTCGTCAAGGACAATTGTCTAAGACATCACCATAGTGATTCAAAGATAAGATGGCAGAGTCCAATTATGTCAAAGCAGATTCACCTTTATCCATGTATTTGGGCCTCAGTGGAAAATTACATTTATTCAGTATGACTCAATGTTTTCTTGCTTTGTTACATTATTGCTTCAACTGCATAATATTTCTCATCCTCAAAACAATGAAGTTTAGTTATCAGTTTTTGGAAAGCAGAAAATATATTTTATAATCCTCCTTTATCCTCCCTTTCCCCTATTAAATGTAATAATTTTGCTCAAGCAAGCCACACTAACAAATCAATTGTTTGGTGAGTTTCAGTGGCACTAATGATGCTATACAAAGAACAGTCACTTAGTATCATGACGTCTCCTTCAAAGGATAAGAATGTGCTTCAAGAAGCTTCATTTCACTCAAACTCTATGAACCTATCATCCACAAATGAATTATATATATACACGTATATATATGTGTGTGTGTGTATGTGTGTGTGTGTACATATATATGTATATAATATATATATATGAATTGCTGATAATGTGTAAGTAATGGATGTTAGTCAGGATAGCCTAGGTTGTGCTGCCATAGCAAACAGTCCCCAAAATGCATCTACTTAAAACACACAATTGATTCTCCTTATGCTGTATGCCCCCAGTGGGTTGGTGGGGGTTTCGTAATACTAAAAGATTGGGTTCAGGGAGGCTCCACTATCTTATAGAACACCATCTGTGGTATGCAGCCTCCTCTATTGCTATAACAGGCAAGAGAAAACGAAATAGCAAATTGCACTTGGGCTTTTTTACTACTTTAGTGTGAAAGGGAGATGAAGCGCCTCCTGATAGTTCATTGGCCAGAAGTGACTACATGGCCCTCTCTACTTGAAAGAAAACTGAGATTTCATTGTGATTTTGATTTGTATTTCTCTAATGACTGTTGATGATGAGCTTTTTTTCTTATGTTTATTGGCTGCATAAATATCTTCTTCATCTCACGCCAGTTAGAATGGTGATCATTAAAAAGTCAGGAAACAACAGATGCTGGAGAGGATGTGGAGAAATAGCAACACTTTTACACTTTTTGTGGGAGTGTAAATTAGTTCAATCATTGTGGAAGACAGTGTGGCAATCCCTCAAGTATCTGCAACTAGAAATACCATTTGACCCAGCAATCCCATTACTGGGTATACACCCAAAGGATTAGAAATCATTCTACTATAAAGACACATGCACATGTATGTTTCTTGCAGCACTATTCACAATAGCAGAGACTTGGAACCAGCTCAAATGCCCATCAATTATAGACTGGATAAAGAAAATGTGGCACACATGCACCATGGAATACTATGCAGCCATACAAAAGGATGAGTTCATGTCCTTTGCAGGGACATTGATGAAGCTGGAAACCATCATTCTCAGCAAACTAACACAAGAACAGAAAACCAAATACCACATGTTGTCACAGACAAGTGGGAGCTGAACAATGAGAACACATAGACACAGGGAGGGGAACATCACACACCAGGGCTTGTCATGGGGGTGGGGAGCTAGGGGAGGGAGAGCATTAGGAGAAATACCTGATGTAGATGACAGGTTAGTGGGTGCAGCAAACTACCATGGCACGTATATACCTATGTAACAAACCACCACATTCTGCACATGCACCCCAGAACTTAAAGTATAATTAGAGAGAAAAAAAAAAAGAAAGAAAATGGAGAAACAAAGAAGAGTCAATAAAATATTTGTTGACTATTACTGTCTTTTCCACTTAGTATAAAAATTGTTCTCAGAATCTTCTAGGTAGTCTTTTATGGCTTAATTTCAGGAACATGGTAGACACTAACCTATGAGAGACTACTAAAGAAAGAAGAACCAAGGAGATGAGAACTGCTGACCACTGTTACATGAAATATTCCTTTTCAGCCAATTTCCTTTCTTCTTTTCTCTAGTACATTCACTCTTTCAGAAAGACAAAGATAGTGGGGTTTGTCTCCAAAAATGGAGAAACTGGCCCCATCTGAGAATGGGGAATAAATTCTTGGATAGAAACTGTTTAGAAGTATAGTGGGTAGGATATGAACTAAATATTTCTAAATTTCTTCTAGATTGATTTAGCAGCCACTCAGTCAAAATAGCCAGCTAGTGTGCCAGATACTTTGTCTCTGGATGGACTAAATCAAGTAAAACCAGATTCCCACCAAAAGCAAAGGAAATGGGTAAATACACAAAATCAAGTGCACAAGGCATTATCCCAAAATATTGCAAAGAGTTAAGAACTGAAAGAAGAAAAGAGGATCAGATCTGCAGGTGGACATGAAGGTGAGGGTCTAGAAGGACTTCATAGTGCAAATGACATTGGAAGAAATTTATAAGGTATTATTCCAAGCTTTAGGAAAATGTTCTATTAATTTTTTCAACCTTTCCTGACCACAATGAACTTATTTCTGAATTCCTCTTTTCATTTATTTGCTTAACAGAAGTGACAGGAACCCATAGGGGTGCTACATTTACCTGCTTCCAAATCAATTCAGCTTTGCCTTTTCCAGCTGTTGTGCTGAATTTAAGTCTGCAAAGTCAACCTGGAGGCATAGGAAGCCAAGGCAGTTAAAGCCTATTCATCTGACTGCTCCTTTCCCATTTGATGGTTGAGTCAGCTTTTAAAATAATGCTTCTCTTATTTGTTATTCTCCTTCTTTAGCACTACTGCCAGCTGTACTTTCCACTTCACATGAATTTTGGTCTATTCCAATTTTCCACTTCTCTGACTCTAATCCCACAGTTACAAATGGAATCCCAGGCTACACTAATATCTCTTACTTGCTGGCACTGAAGAGATCAATATTTCAAAATACCATATGTTTTATAGATCAGCTACTGCATGCATACAAATACTGTGATGTTTGAACCATTACAGTGTTTGTAAGTTACATAAACCAGTTGCTGAATAAAGGCAAACTATCTCTTGTGGTTAAATTTCCAAAGGTCATCATGATGGCTGACCAATGAGCCAACTGTTGACATGTCTTTTGCCATTTGAGAATTTGAGACATGGAAGAGGGTGAGGAATAAAAGAATCACCAAAAATGCCAACACTATGTTGGGTAATTTAATGCTGAACATACTCATTGGCAATCAAACATCTCCGGGATCTTACATGATGTTTTGCTCAATTGCAGCACTCAGTTCCCCAGAGATTTTTGCTACATCCTTTCCTTCACTTATTCATTCAGCAACTATTCATTGAGCAACTGTATTTCATGACCTGAACTCTCTTCAAGGGATATAATGACAAATAAATCACCCAAGAGTCTCAAGGTCTGCCACAGTAGTAAAATATGTATGTGGGCAATGGAATATGATAAGGAGAATAACAGAAACATATAGTGCCTTGTGAATGGAGGGAAAACCCCAGCCTAAACAAGCCCAGGAGTCTTCCAGGAGGAAGTGAGGCCTGAGCTGTGTGTTGAAGGATGAATAGGAGTTAGTTGGTAAAAAATTTCAGAATGCTTATCTTAGAAAGAACAGCACATGTAGGAAGCTGCCTGTTTCAATGTGACCAGAACAATTCATGACAGTGGGCATGTATTAGATACAAACAAAAAATAAGAAATGATCTGTGCTCCAAAAATATTAGTTTTAGGAAGGACTATTGAGGGCAGGAACTAGCACTTGTGAATAACCCACTGTGTACATATATGCAGTTGACACTTCCACATATGTTCTTTAGCTTGACCTAAGGACTAACCCTCAAGGAATATTTAAGTAAGGTCCTGCCCTCCTCATTTTGTAAGTAAGGAAATTAGGACACCAAAATATTAAATATTTTTCCTTGAATCTTCGTGAAGTAAATCATAAAATTAGACTACAAGTCTTGGGCTCTAAAGTCTACAAAATAGACCAAAATTCCAACAGAATGATGTATGGAGCCAGACCAAGGGACATAAATTCTGAGACACAGAAATGTGAAGGAAGGAAAAATGAGCATTCATAGATTGAATATGAAACACTTGTGTAGTTGATAAAATGTGAACTTGAAATATAGGATAGAAATTCACCAGAGAAGAAAAGAAGGAACACATCTTTACTGGCAGAAAATAAATAGGTGCTTACAAAGTTAAAGTCATTAATTTATGATTGGAGTTAGTTCTCTTGGTGTGCTTTGCCCTTGTCAAAGGACATTGGAGTATTGAAAAAATATTTATTGAGTGCCTATGAGACATGAGGCCTGTGTCTTGTACTTTACAAGCCCTCTCTCTTTTAACCCCCATAACAAACCAATGAGCCTCAATATTTTCTCATCCTTGAAATCGGAGTGAATTCAAAGAAAAAACACATGTCAAATGCATACACAGTGCAGTGCTTGGCATAGAGTAGATCACTGGTTCACAGGACCTTGACTTGCAGGTATGGGAACCAGGCCTCAGAGATACCCAATACCCAGCCTTCAATCACACAGCCAGAGGAGAGGAAAAGAGGACTTTCACCCAGGTATGTCCATCACACACTTTCACAGTCTTTCAATGAGCCATACAAACTCCTTTGGCTAGGGTTAAACTGGAGCAGAACTGTTTAATAAACAAAGTATGTACTCAATGAGACAAGAATACACTGTCCATAACAAAAACACTGTGGTTTGATTATTCCTCACCCTCCATTTCAGAAATCTTGGGCTTCCTGAAATTCCCAACAATTCTGATTGTTTAAAGCATAGATAATAGATAGATAGATAGATAGATAGATAGATAGATAGATAGATACATAATAAATAGATGTATATACTTTAGTGTAATTTTACTGCCATGCATGACCACTTCCAGGTGCTCTGTATTTTAAACCTTATCTGTAATTTGTATAATTAACAAGTAAACACTTTTAGATAATTTTAGCAACCACTGAGCAGGTGAGGTGTTAGAAGGCTCCTAAAGTCATCACACGCAGACTGTATCCTTTGATTTAGCAAAAGCAAACCATATGTAAGTATCAAAAAACATAAAACCACCAAGCTCCAAAGAGGCACTGAGGCAATAAAATGAGCCAGTTTTAAAGCAAGAAGAATAACCCCATTAAAAAGGAGTTTTAGAAATTAGGTATGGTAATATGGCCACAGACCGTAGGAGCACTAGTCAAATGAAAATATATTTAAAGAGTGGTTCTGGCCCCTGTGGTATGTGTACCCTAGGAGAGCCATCATCTCTTTAATAACTTTGCTGTATTTCTTCACCACATTATTGAAAACTGTTTAATGAGCAGTTTCCCTCAGAGAAGATACCAGATTCTCAGAAGCAGTTGCCATAAGAGATACTCTTTAAACCCTGATGAAATTATGTTTATTCTTTTACATTTCTTCCTGGGGCAGTTGAAATGGCAGTGTTTTCATTTTCTTTTTCTTTTAGAAATATATTTCTGTGTATGGAAAGAAGACATGTTCAAGATAGAAAATTTGAAAATAAGAAAGCATAAAGAACAGCAGAGATCAATGTGATGTCTCCTTCCAAACACGGAGGTAACTCTCAATATTCTGATATATTACTTTCTAAATTTGAATTCCTGCATTATTCTTATATGAGTCATATTAAATACATGTATGTTCATCACATTTTTATACTACAGTTTTGTATCTCACTTGGTTTTTTAAATTATCATTATCCCATGTTAATCGTAAGTGATTTTGTAATACAGACAATAGCTGCCTGAATGCTTCAACATCTTCCAGTCTTCTTAACTATTAACATCTGCACCTGCTACCAATCATTAACTCTAAGCCTTAAGGCAGCTTCTCTTTTCAGCTTAATTTTTGTGTGCAGGTACCATCTCTCTTCCTTCAGCATAGCTCTATGATTACACTTGTTGACACGAAAGTCAGAGAGCCAGATACCAACTTGCCCATCCACCACCGACTAGCTGTGTGATTTGTGATAAGTCGCTTACATTCCCTAAGCCTCCATATTTTTCTCTCCATGAAATGGGTGTGAATCCAGATTAAAAGTTAAAATGCACAACAAGTGTATAGCATAGTGCTTAGCACAGAGTAGATCATTGGCTTGCATTGACTTGTAAAAGTAGAAAGTGAGGAAAAACAGCAGGATAAATTATATTGATAATGGTAGTTATAATAACATTTCTCCAAACACTATTAACACAAGATTCTTGAGTATAGTGGACTTTATTTAAAGTCTGAAGATAAATTTACAGCATAAGTCAAGAAAAAATTCAAGCTTATTTCAGACTCTTCCTAAAAATTTTTAGAACATCTCCCAAAGATATTTCTTACTGGCTGTCTTTTCAAATAACAGTATAGCTTTGAATGATTGCAGAAAGCTCTTCTGAATTTTTACTTCAAAAATTTCCTACATCCCTTTATATTGACTATTTTACTTTACTTTCTTCTTTTTTCTTTTTTGTAAGACAGAGTTTCACTCTGTCACCTAGGCTGGAGTGCAGTGGTGCGATCATGGCTCACTGCAGCTTAAACCTCCCAACCTCCCAGACTTAAGCAATCTTCCTTCCTCAGCCTCCAAAGTAGCTGAGGCTACAAGAAGTGCATCACTATGCATGGATATTTTTTTCTGCAGGGTCTCATTATGTTCCTCAGGCTGGTCTTGAACTCTTAGACTCTAGTGATCCTACTGCCTCATCCTCTCAAAGTGCTGAGATTGTAGACATGAGCCACCACACTGGGCTGACAATTCTATTTTCTTTTCTTTGTGGATTATTTCTTCGCGCTTCTTATTTCACTCATTTACTGGAGTTTTAGTGCATTTCTTTTTTATTTATAGGTGTTATTTTTATGTCATATTACATATTACACGTTATATTATAATTGAATATTTTAGCATTCCATTTTTATTTCATTATTGATACTTTAGTAACTATAATTTCTTTGCAGTGTTACTAGTCGTTTTACCAGAAATTACAGCATGTATCTTAAACATAAAATAATCCACTTGGTCTTGATATTTTACTACCTCATGTAAAAATTGTAGAAACCTAATATAGTTCAATTCACCACCATCATCCTTAGCACTATAATTGTCAGACACATTATGCCTATAAACATGATGAACTCCATACTATGGTGTTATAATTGTTGCTTTAAACAGTCATTTTTTTTTTCTTGGAAAATTAAGAAAAGAAAAAAATCTTAAGTCTTTTATATTTACTTACATATTTTACCTTTTCAGTGATTTGGTTCCTCACAGAGATTAAAATTACCATCTGGTATAGTTTCTCTTCAGCCTGAAAAATATAACTTCCTTTAGCTCTTCTTATACAATAAATCAGCTAATGACAAATTTCCTCAGTTTATTTTTGTTTAAAATATATTTTTTATTCTTTTTTATTGATAAATAATAGTTGTATACATCAAAAATGTCTATTTCAGCTTTGTTTTGGAAAGATGGTTTTGCTGAATGTAGAATTCTCTGTAGTCAGTGTTTGTCATTTAGCACTGCAAAGATGTGTTCCATTTACTTTGTCCTCCATTGTTGCTGATGAGAAGTCAGTCACCATTTGTATCATTGTACCATGTGTAGTGTGACAGTTTTCTTTAGTGGCTTTCAAGGTTACCTTTTTATCTTTGTATTTCAGCAGTTTCACTGTGATGTTCCTGGTGTTTTCTTTGCATTTATCTTGCATAAGTCTCACTAAACATAAGTTAAAAGTTTTCAAGCATTTAAAAGAAAATTTCCTTTGCCTCTCTTTCTGGGACTTCATTACACATAGGTTACTGCTTGGTAGTCTCACTTGTCTCTACAGTTCTGTTCATATTTCTTCACTATTTTTTCTTTCCAGATTTTACATTAGATATTTTCTTTTGACCTACCTTCAAGTTTAATAGTTTCTTCTGCTGGTAAATTCTTCTAGTAAAATTTTATTGCAGTTACTATAATTTCCAGCTTTAGAATTTGAGTTGGTATTTTTCTCTGCAATTTCTATTCATCTGCTAAGATTACTCATCTGTTGGTTTATTATATGTATAATATTCTTAAGTTTTTGAGCATACTTATAGTAACTACTTTAAAAGGTCTCTGATAATTGCATCATCTGGGTTCTCTCAGGCCAGTTTATACTGACTGTTTTCTTTCTTGAGTATGGATAACATTTTCCTTGTTCTCAGCATATTGAGTGATTTTTTAAATTGAATCTACCCATTATAAATGACACATTTGTGAAGACTCTGGAATATTTCATATTCTTCTAAACAATGATTTTTGGTCTAGAAATAGTCAATTTGACTATACTCAAAGTCCAGACTCCAGTTCCCCTGTGGTAAAAAAAATCAGCTGAAATCTCCCCTTAGTTCTTGATATGGTTTAGCTCTGTGTCCCCCACCCAAACCTCATCTAGAATTGTAATCCTCATGTGTCAAGAGAGGGAAGTGGTGGGAGGCAATTGAATCATGGGGGCAGTTTCCCCCATGCTGTTCTCATGACAGTGAGTGAGTTCTCATGAAATTTGATGGTTTTAAAAGTGTGGCATTTTCTCTCTCTCCCTCCAGCCATCATGTAAGATGTGCCTTGCTTCCTTTTCTCCTGTTGCCATGATTGTAAGTTTCCTGAGGCCTCCCCAGCCATGGGCAACTGTGAGTCAATTAAACCTCTTTTCTTCATAAATGACCCAGTCTTATGTAGTTTTTTATGTAAGTGTGAAAATGAACTAATACAGAAAATTGGTACAGAAAATTTGGGGCACTGCTATAAAGATACCTGAAAATGTGGAAGCAATTTTGGAACTGGGTAACAGGCAGACACTGGAACAGTTTGGAGGACTCAGAAGAAGACAGGAAGATGTCGAATGTTTAGAACTTTATAGAGACTTGTTGATTTGTTTTGACAAAGGTGCTGATAGTGACATGAACAATAAAATCAAAGCTGAGATGGTCTCAGATGGAGATGAGGAACTTATTGGGAACTGGAGTAAAGGTCACTCCTGCTATGCTTTAGCAAATAGACTGATGGCATTTTGCCCTTGCCCTGGAGATCGTGGAATGTTGAACTTGAGAGAGCTGATTTAGGGTATCTGGCAGAAGAAATTTCTAAGCAGCAAAGCATTCAAGAGGAGACCTCACTTTTTCTGAAAGCATAAAGTCATATGCATTCACAAAGAGATGATACAAAATGGGAACTTACGTTTAAAAGGGAAGCGGAACATAAAAGTTTGGAAAATTTGCAGTCTGACCATGTGGTAGAAAACAAAAATCCATTTTCTGGGGAGAAATTCAAGCCATCTGCAGAAATTTGCATAAATAGCAAGGAGCCGAATGTTAATAGCCAAGATAATGGGGAAAATGTCTCCAGGGCATTTCAGAGATCTTCATAGCAATTCCTCTCATCGCCGGCCCAGAGGCTTAGGAAAGAAAAATGGTTTTGTGGGCTGGGCCCAGGGCCATGCTGCTATGTGCAGCCTTGGGACACGGTGTCCTGTGTCTCAGCTGCTCCAGCTCCAGCCATGGCTAAGAGAGGCCAATGTACAGCTCATGCCATTGCTTCAGATATTGCAAGCCCCAAGCCTTGGTGGCTTCCACGTGGTGTTGGCCCTGTGGGTGCACAGAAGAGTTGAGGTGTGGGAACCTCTGCCTAGGTTTCAGAGGATGTATGGAAACATCTGGATGTTCAGGCAAAAGTTTGCTGCAGGGACAGATTCTGCATGGAGAACCTCTAGTAGGGCAATGCAGAGGGGAAATGTGGGGTTGGAGCTCCCACACAGAGTCCCCACCGGGACACTGCCTAGTGGAGCTGTGACAAGAGGGCCACCATTGTCCAGATCCCACAGTGGTAGATCCACTAACAATTTGCACTGTAAGCCTGGAAAAGCCATAGGCACTCAGCACCAGCCCATGAAAGCATCCACAGGAGAGCAGCCATGGGGGCTATACTCTGCAGATCTGAGCTGCCTAAGACCTTGGGAGCCCACCTCTTCCATCAGCATGCCCTGGATATAAGACATTAATCAAAGGAGGTTAGTTTGGAGCTTTAAGATGTAATGACTGCCCTGCTGAGTTTTGGACTTGCATGAGACCTGTAGCTTCTTTGTTTTGGCCAATTTCTCCCATTTGGAATGGGAGCATCTACCCAATGCCTGCATCCACATTGTAACTTGGAAGTAACTAACTTGCTTTTGATTTTTCAGGCTCATAGGTGGAAGGGACTTTCCTTATTTCAGATAAGGCTTTGGACTTGAAAAATGGGTTAATGCTAGATGAGTTAAGACTTTGGGGGACTGTTGGGAAGGCATGACTGCATTTTAAAATGTGAGAAGAACACGAGATTTGGGAGGGGCCAGGAGTGAAACGATGTGGTTTGGCTCTGTATCCCCACCCAAATATCATCCATAATGATAACCCCCACAAGTTGAGGGAAGAGCCTTGTGGGAGGCGATTGAATCATAGAGGCAGTTTCCTCCATGCTGTTCTCATGATAGTGAGTGACTTCTCACAAGATTTGATGGTTTTAAAAGTGTGGCACTTCCCCCCCATCACTCTCTCTCTTGCTGCCATGTAAGACATGCCTTGCTTTCCCTTCACCTTCTACCATGATTGTAAGTTTCCTGAGGCCTCCCCAACCATGTGGAACTGTGAGTCAATTAAACCTCTTTTCTTTATAAATAACCCCGTCTCAGGTAATTCTTTATAACAATGTGAAAACAGAACAATATAGTTGCTTTAGTTTTCAGTTGCTGTATTTTTTTTTAAGAAACCCCCCTGCAAAGTCTCCCCCTTGCAGGCAGAGTTCTTGGGTGGATTTTGTTAGTAAATTATTGAGTTAACACTCTCTATGGTAGCCTTTCTTCCAGGTACTCTCCTAAAACTTGGTCATTGTTCTGCTAGCCTGAACTCTGACACCTCACACCAATAAGGCAGTAGCTCTCTGCAGATGAGGCAGCATACAAACTGAGTATGGGGCAGTAGAGGCTTGGGGGGCCTTTAGGCCTAAAGCTGCCAATTTTCCAATTTCATTCCTTTTTCTCCATATGTGCTCTTAAGAGCCTTTAAATAGTTGTATTTTTCAAATATATTTTCTACATTTTAAAAATATAGACAGGTTGTTTCAAACAAGCCACTCTGCCATTACCAGAAATCATACGTCTTATGTGACTATTAAGTTTTTTCTTCCTCTAGTCCTTCTATGCTTGAGTTCCACTGAAGAGTCACTTTCTCATATGTGAAAGAATATTCTTTGCTGATCAGTGTGTGGACTTTTTTCTCCTGCTAGAGTCTCAAAAAACAATGCAGCTATGTAATTGCTACAATTTATTAACCTTAACTCACTTTTACCTCCCAAAATGGCAGAAAGTCATCAGAATTTATTTTTCATGTCTAGTAGTCAGCAAGGAGGATGGGAAAACTGTGAAAAGGAAAAAATTGTTTTGAAATCAATTCTGTCCTCTTCACAGCTAACTATTGCAAAAGTTCAATAGTCTCTTTCATTTTACTTTCTTAAATAACCACTTCTCTTACTGAGAAGAACCTATTGCCCAGGATCTGTCCTTTCTATTGAACCTGGAGGCTGTTTCTGAATATCTAGAGTCTTCATGGTCTTCAATGTTCAGCCACCATTTTATGCTGTAACAAAAATTTCTTGGTTGGAAAATCTTTGAGAACATAAACTGTTCACCAGTGTACCTGTTCCTAAATTCATACTTTTTTGAATTCTGGTGAGTTCTATTCACATACAAAGTCGAAACCAATAATACAGAAAATATTATTTTGGGAAGGAGAGGGAAAGTAAGAGTTGAAAGCTAGAATTTATAAATGTCAGGAAGTTAGAACAGAAGACACTTGGGTATGTAAATAGATATTCAATATATTAAATTCAGATAATAATATTTGAGTTCTTCAGAAGTATCTGGCCTATAGTAGGTGTTAAATAATTATTTGTTAAAGGAAAATTATTTATTTAAACTAGTGAATGATAGAGTATCTTTATTCATGCTATCTACTGTGATTCATTTGAAAGACATTTTTATTTAACTTTTCTAGGAAGAGAGACTAAAAGTTTGTATCACAACCTCTGAGACTACCTCCAACTCTAAAATATATATGTATCTATCTATCTATCTATCTATCTATCTATCTATCTATCTATCTAT
>NC_045444.1:4353291-4428587 GCF_002776525.5 Piliocolobus tephrosceles | reverse complement strand
TATCTATCTATCTATCTATCTATCTATCTATCTATCTATCTATCTATCTATCATATATCATCTATCTATATATGATTGTGTGTTTCTAGATCAAAACAAGCTTTACAAGGCCTCCTCCAGGCATGCCATGATAAGTCTTTGCCCATCTCTATGACAACACTTCACACTGTTTTGTAATAATTTATAGAGTTGTCACCTCCATCAGACAGTGAACTGAAGGATGGGAGCAGTGCTATAATCATTTCAGAAGATCTCAGCCATAATTACTGCCTGCTATACACAGTAGAAACTCAGAAAATGATAAATGGGTACATGTGAGACTTTTTGTACATAAATGAATGGTTTACTTTTTATGTAAATTATCATCAAAGGTTTTTTTCTGTATCATATTAATATGCAAAATTAGACCGCTATTGAGAATGTACAGTTTCAACACTAATTTATTGGCTGCCTCTTAAGGGCCAGGTACTAAAAGGGCACAGAAGATGTAAAAATGAGGACATATGTCCATGTGCTAATAGCACTTACAGAGAACAACGGCTTCTGTTGCCTATTTTCATGTTAAGCAAAAATTGGCACAGGAAGTAAGGCTACTATGACTGGAATCTCCTTTGGAATTCTTAAGATTAATATAATAGTCATAAATAGTCATACTAGTCTTTTTTAATATTTGATTGTTTTAAATGTAATTTCTACTGAAATATTTATGGCTAAGATATATCAGCAGGAAATGCTCTTAGGCTAAGACTTTCTGAGGGTTGTTTTCAATATCTACTTTTAATCCACAAGCCTATAGAATACCAGGAATTATTGTTCACCACATTCTGCAATATTCAATTATGATAGATTTACTTCCAAAATATAAATTGTAACATCTCAATTTTACCATAAGATGAACCAGATGAAGTAAGTAAGGCACACATGGTTGGCACATAGAAAAAAAACTGATGTCTCTTCTTATTTCTAGGATTTGGTAAAAGAATAATGGATTTATACAATGAGTCAAGATTGCCCAAAGACAACTTTTAGATTACTGAATTGCATAAAGAAATGACTAGTTGCTTTAGCTGATAAGCTCTGCTCTGTAGAAAGAAGTAGCACCAGTTTAGTAAACTCACGGAAGCAGAACGCATTGGAGCACCTAACCAAAGTGAAGTTAGGAAACAAATGTTAGAATTTAAAATTCTGGAGAAGAGAGAATTGGGTCATTCTTATATTTTCTAGAACCAAAGACACAGCAGAATGTGAAATATCCCACTAACATCTACCACCTCACAGCCATTGCCCTTGTCTCTTCTAGTGTAGGTCTAGCTCCATTGTTTTAATCTGGACAATTTTAGTAACGTGTTAGCTCAGTTCTTTGTCCACAGTCTCAGCTTCCTCTTGTACGTACTCCAGAGACCCACCAGAGTGGAAGGAACATGTCGTTTTCATGCTCAAGTTCCTTCAGCAACTCCATCAGAGAACAAAGCCCAAAGACAGCCTGGCATTTAAATCTTTTTATACATTCCCTCTTTGCAAGATCTTTAAAAATAGCAACATTAATAATAATAATAATAACAGCAACTATATTCTGTGCATATTGTTGAGACATTTCACATGGCCACATTTAAACATTTGTCTGTTTGCTGTTTCATTATATTTGCAGCCCTTGCAGCACAGATACGTTTTTTCTATCAGTTCTATAAACAATATTACACAAAGTGTCTAGCAGTGACTGGATTAATTAAGGGGCCACCAAGTTCCAAGGCAATTTAAGAAAGAATTTTAACGCTGCCATGAAATCCAAAGCACTTGTTCACGTTTAACAAGCTGTGCAGTGAAGGGAAGGCGATGAAATTTGGCACTGCAAGGGATGGAACAGACACTTTTTTTTCACCCGAATGATCACTAGATGCGGTAAAAACAGAAAACTCTTTTTAGCTTTTTTATTTTTTAAGACAAAGTGATGGGAGATCTTGTGTTTCTGCCTAATGCTAATTTTCTGACTCAAAATGACCAAATCACTTTTCAGGGCTAGTGAAATTGTTCAATGGAATGTCATTATGCTGGGAAATGAAATTAATGTGCGGTCCAAAAATAAAATCGACTTTCTGTAAAAATAGGGTGTTGGTAGACTCTAAAAGGATGTTTTAAAAGGATAAAATGACAGCAACCCCAAGACATTTTAAAAATGCAGTAATGTAGTTATTCTGATCATTTTTTTCTTCTTAAAATGTTTTTCCACATATATTTGGATCAAATGTCCACAATTATATTTTATTATTATTTTACATTTCCTTGTACATTCCAAATGGAGACTGTGTTCATTCCTTTACCCATACCATGAGCTAGCCCGAAACATTCAAACACCACACACTCATCTCCTACAAAGATCAGTTATAAACACCACATTGCACTCAAAATAATTTCTCAGGAAATTCTTGCTTGTTTGTAAACCTGTTTTAACTAAGATTCTGTTTCCACCCACTCCAAAATCTGGGAGTAGTGGCTTCCAGCTTGATCTTGTGGCCCTTCCAGACTTAGTGTTGACCCCTTATCTACTGGTAGCCATTCCCTTTCTGTACAGATAGCAGCTCTGCCCAACTCCCTTGACCTTCTATTGTTTGAAGAAGAAAGTGTCCCCTCTAATGTCAACACTGAGTCGCATGTTGCTGTAATAAATGTAACCGTCAAGATTCTTTGTCCTCAATGCACCTTTGACATGGTTGATCACTCCCTGCTCTTTGATAGCCTCCAGTTATTTGACTTCTGGGATGTCGCCCTCTCTGGATTCTCCCGCTACCCACCTTGACTGTTACTTCTATATCTTTTTTTTGCTGGTTTTACCTCATCTCCTTGACTCAGTCTTGGACATCTTTTCTTTTCTCGATGTACTCACCTTCTTCATGGTGCCATCAGTCTCATAGTATTAAAAGCTATCTATAGTCTTGTGTCTCCCAAATGGTGACTCTCCTTTCTAGTCTTTTCCCCTGGACTCGTGTTTCCAGTTGTCTGCTTTACATCCCCACACAGATATCTAATAAACATCTTAAATCTAGCATGTCCCAAATAGAGTTATTTCCAGCCTTCTGCATCTCAGTTTTGGCAACTCCATCATTTGCACCACTCAGACCCAGTCATCTGTGATTCTTCTCTTACTCTCCCACTCCACATCAAATCTCCCATCATGCCAATGTCACCGTCAAAATATATGCACAGTGGAAGACTTCTCATGACTTCTAGTGCTACCAGCCTGGAACGAGCCAGCACCATCACTGTCACAGATTATGAAAACACCTTCTTCTTTCTGTTTCTGCCTTTGTGACGGACCATCCTAACTTTTCATTTATTCTTAACACTGCTATCAAAATAGGTTATATCATCTCACATCCCCTTTTACACCCCTTCTGTAGCTTCCTGTGTTATTTCAAGGGAAAACTAAAACCATTACAATAGACTGCTAGGTTCTACACAATCTACATCTCCCCACTGCCCTCACTTGTATAACTCCCACTACAAACCCTCCACTGGCCTACACTGGCTGGCTTGCTGCTCCCAAAGCCTGTGCATCCTACCTCAGAGCCTGCTACAATCTGAATGTTTGTGCCCACCCCCCCACAAAATTTACATATTGAAATCTAATCACCATTGTGACTGTATCAGAAGGTGGAGCCTTTGAGGGGTGATTAGGTCTTGAGGGCTCCACCTTCATGAATGGAATAATCACCCTTATGAAAGAGGCTGCAGAGAGCTGTCTTGCCACTTCCACCATGTAAGACACAACATAAAGGCTCCATCTGTGAAACAGAAAGCAGCCCTTAACAGACACTCCATGTGCCAGTGCCTTGACTCTGGACTTCCCAGCCTCTGGAAGAGAAATCATTTTCTGTCATTTAAACCATTCAGTCTATGGTAGCTTTGTTATGACAGCCCAAGAGGACTAAGACAGAGTCTTTGCACTTGCTATTTCCTCTGCTGGACCACATTCCCTGGCTAATTTCCATTCCACCATGTTGCTCCTTCTCTCAGCTCCCCTACATCTTACTCCAATATCACCTTCTCACGTGTTCTTCCATTACCACCTCTAAAATTGGAATGCCTCCAGTGCTCCCTCTTCTCATGGTCTGCTTAGTTCTCTCTACAGCACATCTCACATATTATATATTTTAGCTTTTTTTTGCTTTTGGTTCTCTGCCTCCTTCTACCAGAACACAAACTCCATGGAACAGGGAGTATCGTCTGCGTCCTCATGGTTGGATCCCTTATGGTCTAGACTAGTGCCGGCTACATAGGTGCTCAGTAAATGTTTCTTGATTGGATGAAAGAACAGAACCACCTTATCTTGGCCTCAGGTGTACAAGCTTGCCATCTGCTAATCTGCCATGAGCAATTGAATCCAAATTAACATTTATATAAGCACCAATTATATTTGAGATGAATAAGACAAAAATCCTTGCCCTAAAGAAAATGGCAGTTTAGCAAGAAGATAACTGGTAGTAATAACCATAATAATAACAAAGATAACAGTTTTCATTTATCGGTTGTCTAATATATGCTAGGAACTGAACGAGGTTGTAATTCCTTTGCATCTAGCAACTCAGCTGCAGGATCAAAGGAGAGTCAAAGGAGGGAAGGAAGGCTTCAGATCTGGGCCATATGAATGCCTATATATGTATAGCATGGTGTGGAAAAAAAATAAAAGGGTATATTGACTAAAACATTCACATCAAAAGATGAATTTAGGCTTTGTACTTGAAGACATAGAGGGGCAGCACAGCGAAGCACATCAGTGTGAGGTTCAGGTGGTAGACCACCACATTCCAATACTTCCTCTGCCACTAGGTACGTGAGCTGGAGCAAGTCTCTTAACCTCCCTGGCCCCTGTCTTCTCATTTGTCAAAGTGGGAAACAATAGTCCTCACTACCTGTTTAAGGGGAAGAGGTACAATTAAATAAGTTAATATGAAAAAAAAAAAAAACATGTAAATACGTCCTTGACACCTAGTGAGTACTGCATCATGATCAATTATCATTCATTATAAGCAGTAAGTGCTTCATCCCTTTATTCACTGAACACATGTGGGGCACTAGCTTCACCATGAAGAGTGGTTTCTGCCCTCAGGGGCTGGCAGTGTAGGGAGAGGGACCGGGAGGTAACAGCAAATGCAGGGCAGCTTTGTCTGGTGAGCACAGGCCAAACAAAGGGCAGGGCCCACGGTCCAAGGTCAACAGCAGGGCTTCCAGGAGGTGGTGTCTGTGGAGGAAATGTGAGGATTCTTCTGGTGGGTGGAAGTGAGGGTTGGTAAAGAATTTCCAAGCAGAAGGAACAGGAGCAGAGTCAATAAAGACACTAGGATATGGCTTAAAGAAATGAATGTCATAAAATGTTAAAATATGAATTACAACATTAATGTGTCAATGTCAAGTCTAGTGAACATGGAATTAAACCCAAGAGCCTGTGCCTAGAAGAAAAGAAAGAGAATAAAGATATACGGGCCAGAAGGTCCTCCAGGACTTTCCTCTGAGCTTCCTGACAACCAAAATAAAGATGGTATTGTACAACACGATGACTATAGTTAATAACAATGTAAAAAATACAATAAGAAAATAAAGTGAAAATGGTAACAGAATTTATTTGGTAGGTTTTTCGATGCTCATGAAGATAAATCATGACAGCTCTTAAGAGGAAGCAAAATTTTACCTAGCACTCAGTTTTGGAAGACATGTCCTACATAAAACTTAAAAGGAACACAAGCAGTATTGTAGATGGCAATGCTAACCACAGCTCAGTATGAAAAGCAAGTGTGAGCCTCAAAATGCAGTTTTTTCTGATGCCTCAATGGAAGTTTAGGGCATAATACTGAACCACAACTGAGTGAAAGTCATCTAACTGAGGGAGAAAAAAAATGTGTTGCTTGCACTGTTTCTTTATCATCTCCTTAGACTCCCAGCCCACAGTTCACTCAGGAATAACAAGTGGAGGATGTTAGAGCTTCCCGACCCTCCCCTTCCCACCAGACCTTTTCAATTCCTGCCATGTTTTCTTAAGCCCATTGAGTGGCCAGTTTGCCAGTTTCATTAACTTGGTTCTAACCAACAGGCACTTACAAAATATCTTGTCAATGTTACTTAAACACATTTCCAACCGGAAACATTTTTATATTTGTTTTTGGTTAGTTTTTAGGTTGTAAAAACCCAAGACCTATACTATATTAAGCTACTGGAAAGAAAGTGCTACTATTCTAAGGATGTAGGGGCAGGCTGCTGGACAAGAGATGGGAAAGAACTGGAGTGCTGAGCTGCCCATTTCCTCTGGATCTCTCTCTCCTCTTTCCAAGCCTCAGTTTCTCTCTGCATAGCTGCTCCTTTTCCTCCATCTTTCTCCATTTCCTCACCCTGTAGTCAATATCTTGTCTCCTTCCACAGTTTATATGTCAGAATTTGCCAGCCAGGGCCCGAAAGGAACTTTCTGACTTCCTGCACACGGCTGTGGTGTCTCAGTATTTCTCAACTCAGAGCACCAGGAAAATCTGACTGACCCAGCTTAGCTACACAAGCTGGGTCTCGTAAGTCTTATATCTCCGGTAGGCTGCTTCTGCACACCTCTGGGCCAACCATGAGCTGCCGTGGTGAGACATGGAGAAACATACTGCACATCTGGTCTCTATTAACAAAGTGCTAATCTCTACCTAGACATTAGAAGAAAGGATGGTCCACATCAGAAAGCCCCTCCCAAAAGAGGGATCAGTTAGAGAAGCTGTGGCATTATGGAACATAAGGTGCAGAACCTGAAGCCAGAAGGATCTTTCAGAACCTTTTACATCTCACTGTGAATGAGGCTGCTGCCAATGTTATCCATGCATAAGGCATATGCTTTAAGAGGAATAATTAAGCTTATTCTATCCATGTCCATTTATTTATCCTTTTGGTAATAAACTGTTCCTTAATTCATCCTGTCATGTGTTAGAACGACTGTGCTGATGTGGAGAAATAGATTGTATTTGAATTACTGGATCATTTTCATTTGGCTCTTTGTTCAAATAATCTTCTTTTGTTTTCAAATAATTATAAATTATAGAAGAAACATTTCATTAAAACCTTAATGTGTGGAGAAACCAGTGTTAATCTGTAAATATATGCATATATCTTTATCTCGATTGTATCTACTATCAGTAAGTGGCTGCCATGGAAACCTTTCCTTACCCAACTTACATTGGAAAAATGTAAAAAGAAATTGATGGCTTAGGAAACAGAGCTTCCCATCCTAAAACTGTGGTGAAAACTCAATTTTAGTTTTGATCACAAAAGAGTTCAAAGAACTCTACACCTCATCCGTTCAGGCCAACTTTTGCCTTGCTTCTTTCTGTCTCCAAAAGCTGTTCTTCCAGAGTTTTAACCAAAAGGTATCCAATTAAATTCACTGCTGATTGGAGCAACAGTGTTTCTGTTCAAGTGTAGACATCAGAGGCTGTCAAATAAACCCATTATTCTAGAGGATGACAACGACCTCATAGATTCACCACTGAATAAATACAATCTACCACAAGAGTATTACTGGTTCCAAAAAGCCACTTCAAGCCACCTGCAAGACTACAGATTCTACTTTGGAAACTACTTGTAGGGGGAAAAAATGGAGCCAGAGGATCACTTAGTAGTAACACAGACTCAATTTTAAATTGCATTCAAGGAACCCATTTTGATACAAAGTGCTATTTTATGGGGAAATAAAATCGAAAACTCAGAAAAACTTATGAGGAGAAAGAACTAGGATTTTTAGCTTGAGCCAAACTACAGATGAATCTAACTAGTAAGTCCAGGCTTTTGTGCAGTATTTGCCTCTGCTCTCAACATGCTCACCACCAACCAGCCTCTTGTTTCACAATTTGTTCATCTCTTCTTTCCCATCGGAGACTTACACATCCCAGTTTCATGTTAAGACGTTCTGTCAATGATGTGTATGTTCGTCAGGGTTAATTTTAATCAGTAAGTGCTCTTCATGCTGAAGTTTTCATTCTAGGTTTTATACTGAGTTGCACAAAGAAAAAAAAATGCCATTAGCTTTCCAAGAAATTCTGATATTAGCATTGTGTATGAATGGGAAAATGTGATAGACACCTAAAAATTGCATGACATAATAATGCTGCTTATTTAATATGAGAGGTGCTGTGTGGAACACTCTATTCAAATAATCTCTTACATCTTACAATAACCCTGCCCATTTACCCTGTCTTCCTCCGTATAGGTAAGAAGTGGAGGCTTAGAAAGACTGAAGCTGATTTTCAGGTTTCAAAGCAGCTATTAGGTAGTAGATGTGGGGTTTGAATATTGGCCTATCTGACTTTATAGCCCAAATTCCTACTATCTAATATTACAATAGCTTCTCCTCCAATCTTTGACCTCTTAATTCATCCTCCACACTGCCATGTGAATATTCCACATTTCTATCTGACCATTTCAGACTTCATTGCTTAAAATTCACCAATGATTTCCAACCATTTGTGTGCTTCTTAACAAAGCCTGCAAGGCCACGCATGAATCAGCTCTCTTTTGCTCTCTTGCATCATTTCCCTTGCTCTCTTATAGTTGCGATCTCTAAGCACTAAACTCATTGAATTAAAACGGCAGGATTTTAAGAAGTATTATTGATCGCATGGCCTCCATACACCATAGGAGTAGAGTAATAGTCCCAACCAAGCCTGATTTCACAGAGAGTAGGCTTAATATATGTTTCAATATTAACATACCTTCACAAGAACCATCTTACTAAAATGCTTCCCACTCCAACAGTGGGAATCCCTCCATCAGCATGCTATGGGAGGTAGTGGAATTCAGTATCGGGAGAGACTCTAGCCCTTTGTGCTGGCCTTTTGTGTTCTTTGCTGGTGGTATTGTCTCATTTTTTAATATTCCAAGTAGGAAATAAATGTACTCCAAGGAGTTCCATAAAGTTCCATGCCCAAGCTTAAAAATTGTAGATATAAATACTTCAGATACAATGAAGCATGTATTATTTATCTTTTCTATGTATAGGCATGTTTAGATCCAGGGTTTGGATTTGTTAAAAGCTTGACATAATTAACCAAACAGAAAAGAAGCAAAGAAAAGCTGTGATGTCAACGGCCATTGAAAGCCATCCTCTCGCTTACAGATATTCCTCTGCAATAAATAGTGAAGGGAGCATAGCAAGAAAGTTTTCTGCCCTTCAAATTCCATTATCATAGTAGACTAACCTATAAATACTAATTTTTTTTTTGTTTTTGTTTGGTTTTGTTTTGTTTTTGAGATGGAGTCTCACTCTGTTGCCAGGTTGGAGTGCAGTGGCGCGATCTCGGCTCACTGCAACTGCCACCTCCCAGATTCAAGTGATTCTCCTGCCTTAGCCTCCCTAGTAGCTGGGACTACAGGTGTGCGCCACCATGCCCAGCTAATTTTTGTATTTTTAGTAGAGATGGGGTTTCATCATGTTGGCCAGGATGCTGTTGATCTCTTGACTCTGAACCACCTGCCTCGGCCTCCCAAAGTGCTGGGATTATAGGCGTGAGTCACTCTGCCCGGCCAAATATTAGTGTTATACAAAAGAAAACCTCCTTCAAGAGGAAGAAGAAGAAAGGAGAAAGGAGAAAGAAGAAGAAGAAAAAGAAGAACAGGAAGACAAAGAAGGAGGAGGAGGGGGAGGGGAGGAGGGGAAGAGAAGGAGGGGAGGAGGAGGAGGGGAGGAAGAGAAGGAGGGGAGGAGGAGGAGGGGAGCAGGGGGAGAAGGAGGAGGAAGAGGGGGAGAAGAAGGAGGAAGAGGAGGAGGTAGAAGGAGGTAGAAGCAGCCTGAACCTCAGGATGGTCCAATGATTGATTCTGTATATTCCTAAGTAATTTATGCTCGCCTCGGTCTTCATGTTACTTTGTTAAAAATCTGGTTATGTGACCAACTCCCTCACAAGATGACAAGCTCTGCAGACAAAGAGATGATGGGTTGAGCTGGGTGATGGAGTAAGAGCTATTTACTAGATTGTGACACTGAACCTCTGTATGCCTTATACACCTTATCTGTAAATGAGAATAATTTCACCCCCTAAGTAGAGTGCTGTGGAACTTTGGTAAAATAATATATTTACATAAAACCTTGAAATAGCATCTGGAACATAATAATATATGCTTGACAAGTGTTAGAAATTTACAAGGAGAAAATTAAAATTTTCATGTGATCTTCTATTCTATCTCAGTATCAGCAGTAACTCTCTGCAGTCTGACATGGTCAGATCATATGCATGACATTTGTCCACAAAACTGATTATAGAAAAACAGAGCACTCAATAAATTGTAGTGTGACCTTGCTTAGAAATAGAGAAGCAGTTTGCAGTGTCTACCAGCAACATCAACTAGTTGGATGACAACAGACTTGGCAAAGTGGACTCCACCAATCTTTTCTAAATGTTTGTCCACATACCGGCACCAAAAGAGATAATGTTTTTACCTCTATTAAACAGGAAATGGAATAAATTAAGTGATGTTTTCAGAAAGCTGAATTTATTCAAAGAACCATTCCTCGTTCTAAGATTATTTCTTTGTGACATTTTGATGTTGAAATGCCCTTTCTCTTAGAAAAAATGGTGAGGTTAGGTGATAGCAGGCTTATTTGTTTCATTTGTGGCTTGCTTTGTTTTGTTTGATTGAATTTTAACAGTCTTACCTGATAACATAAAACATTAGCAATCTTTTTTTTGGTCTCCACCTCCTCCCTTTTATTTTCTGAAATTATTCTGTTTTATGAAATCCCATAGGATTTGGGCAGAGTAGCACACTCCTGGAAGAATGTTTCCAGAATTCCAGGTCTTCTCTCCCATCTTACAGGCTCGGGAATCTGATTTGTTATTTCTGAGAGATGATATAATCATAACAATGATAATTAAACTATACTGAGTGGTTAGTCTGTATAAGATACTATGCTAGGTACATCACATTTTGTCCTCACTATTATCCTACAAGACAGGTTGCCCATAGTTACACAGCTAATTAGTAATGGAGCCATAATTCAATGTTAAGTCTGTCCTCTGAAATCTACGCTTTAACTACATTACATCACCTAATTATGGAACCCCAGGAATGTCCTTTTTAGTGACTTGAGTGAGAAGTAGAACTTTCCCATAGACCACATTTCTTAGGTATATGGTTTCTCCACATTTTCTATTTGGAGATAACCTACAAGGAGGATGTTAAAATTGTAGGCTTTTTGGTGAGCAATGAATTTGATATTTTGCATATAATATTTGGATACATTGGGTTGCGGATTATCCGAGAGCTGACATAACTCGAAGTATTCATATCTCAGCATAAGGTTAACAAGGGCAGAGATCTAAATATTCAAAATTCTTTGTTAAGATGTCTTCTGTACTTGGGTGCATCTGTGAGGAATTACTGACATCCGTTTTCGTTAGTTTTTTGCTTTTCTTCTCATATGCTAATGCCATAAATCTGTTTCTGACAAATCCCTCTTTGGTTCGAGAGTTAGTACCTTTGTGGTGACTTTTAATATGTCACTCTAATCCATTATAGAACGAGGAGGGAACACAGCATGGTGGCACCCAATCCAGGCTTTGGAAGTAGTCTGCTTTACCCCTGCCCTGTGGCCATGGGCAAGTTTCTTGGTCTCTCCAAACCGTAATTTGCACGTTTGGAAATGGTCATGAGACTACCTACTTCACAGGACGGGTAAAATGATCAAATGAGATAGTATTAGGTTGGTGCAAAAATAATTATGGTCCTTGCCATTACTTTTAATATGTAAAACACACATAGAATGGTGTCTAGAGTGCACTCAGTAAATGACACCTCTTGCTGCCGCTGCTGTTCCTATTGTTATTTATTCTCATATTACATTGTAACTCTCAAAAGAAAATCCTACACCCTCTATTTCCAATGCTTGAGAACATGCCACTGTTGTCCCTTTGGGCTGGTTACTTCCCTCTCTGAGGCTGCCTTGTCTTCTCAGGGAGGAATAACACAGGTTTCCAGGTAGGTTGTGTATCAGCCTGTTGACCGCCTAGAGAATTTCTGAAGTCTTTTATTTCATCTTTTCTGTCTTTTGTTGTTGTTGCTCAAGGTGTCAGTGTTTCTGCCGATAAAACATTCTCAGGAACCCCATGGGTCTCCTGTGTATGTCTAGAGATTTACTCCCTTAGACCACAGGCTCTTCCAGAAATCTTTCCTGGGTAATTCCATCTCTATCCCTGAATTCTGATAGCTGAGTCACACACCCAACCTCTTCAGTCAGCTCTCCGTGTTACATGAATACTCTGATCTCTCTTTTATTTATTTTTTTTTAGATGACATCTCGCTCTTTCACCGGGGCTGGAGTGCAGTGGCGCCATCTCGGCTCACTGCGAGCTCCACTTCCCGGGTTCACGCCGTTCTCCTGCCTCAGCCTCCCAAGTAGCTGGGACTACAGGTGCCCACCACCACACCCGGCTAATTTTTCTTGTATTTTTTAGTAGAGATGGGGTTTCACCATGTTAGTCAGGATGGTCTTGATCTCCTGATCTCCCAAAGTGCTGGGATTACAGGCGTGAGCCATGGCGCCCAGCCAAACACTCTGATCTCTTAATCCTTCCTAGGTACTAGCAAAATAACCACTTGTGTTCTTGGCTTTCTCTCCAAGGTGTGCGGTCCTGACATTGAATCACCTAATTTTAGTGTCTTGCAATCTGTTTTTTCACACAAACAGAAAAAGAAACAAGGTGACCTCATCAACACTTTGCTAAAAAAAATCTCCCCAGCTAAATACAAAGGAGCTTTATCACTTACCAGCTCTGCTTCTTATATAACTGCAAGATAAAATTCTAGTAAGTTTTCTGTCACCATACAACAAAGATTCCCTTTCTTCTGGTTCCCAATAACATGTTTCTCATTTCCTTTGGAGACCTCACCAACAACACTTTCAGCATTCATATTTCTACCAACACTTTGCCTGTGGTGATTCAGGTATTCTGTAAGACTACATAGACTTACTCTACCTTGCTCCTCACTTCCTTCTGAGCCCTCCACCAGCAGAGCCTTTAGCATCTATATTTCTACTAACAATCTATTCAGGAAAATCTAGGCTTTTTCTATCATGATCCTCAAATGTTTCTAGCCTCTACCCACTGTCCAATTCCAAAAACCACTTCTAGATTTCTTACAGGAGCACCACATTTGCAGGCACCAAAATCTATATGAGTTTTCTATTGTTGCTATGACAGATTAAACTAACATCAATTTATTGTCTTATACTTCTAAAGATCAAACGTTGAACATGAGTCTTACTAGGCCCAATTCAAAGTGCCAACAGAGCAGCATTCCTTCTAGAGTTTTGGACACTTGAAGAGGTTTTGGATACTCAAAGGGAGAATCCGTTCCAAGCCATTTTCTGCTTCTTGAAGCTGCCCACATTTTCTGGTCCATGATTGCATGACTCTAACCTCTGCTTCCATTGTCACATCTTCTTCTCCAGCTCTGATCTTCCTGCCTGTCTCTTACAATAACCTTAGTGATTACATTGGGTCCACCCAGATAATTCAAGATAATCTCCCCATCTCAAAGTCCTTATCTTAATCACATCCAAAGTACCATCTGCCATCTGATGCAACATATTCACAGGATGCAGGGATAAGGACTTGGAAATCTTTAGGGACCATTATTCTGTGTACCACAAGTTGTAAGAGTTCTATACAAATTCTAGATACTAGAATCCGATCAGGTGTATGACTGACAAATGTTTTCTCCCATTCAGTGGGTTGTCTTTTCACTTATGATAGTATTCTTCAATGCACCAAAAGTTTAATTTTGGTGATGAAGCCCAATTTTTCATTTTTCTTTGGTTGACTTTGTTTTTGGGGTCATAACTATGAGTTTTATAGTACTGGCTCCTACGTTTAGGTTTTTATATTCATTTTGAGTTAATGTTTTATATGGTGAGAGGCAGAAGCCCAATGATACTTTAATATCTCAGCACCATTTCTAGGAAAGACTATTTTTTTCCCATCAAATTATTTGTGCAGTCTTGACAAAAATCAACTGACTATAAATAAGAGAGTTTATTTTTGGACTCTCATGTGATTTCATTGATCCCTATGACTATATTTATGCCAGTACATCACAGTCGTGATTACTGTAGCTCTACAGCAAGTTTTAAAATCAGAAATATGATCCTCTAACTTGTTATTTGACAAAATTTTTGATACTCTGTATTCCTTATGTTGCCACATAAATTTGAGGATCAGCGTGTCAATTTCTAAAGAAAAAAAAAAAGCCAGCTGGAATCTTGAATGGTATTGCATTGGATCTATAGAAGAATTTGGAAAGTATTCCATCTTAACTAAATATTTCAGTCCATGAACATGGAATGTTTTTTCATTTCTTTAGAAACTCCTTAATTTCTGTCAATAATTTCTTTAGTCAGTGTATAAGCCATTTACTTCTTATAATGTTTTTCTCTATGTATTTGTTTTTAATGATTCTTTTAGTGACATTATTTTATTTTTGTATTATTCATTCCTAGTATATAGAGATACAATTAATTTTTGCACATTTGTTCAGCATCCTGCAATCTTGCTGAACTCATTTATTACATCTAATGGGATTTTCTTGATTAGCATTGTTTCCTTAGAATTTTCTATGTGCAAGATCATATCATTTGCAAATAGAGATAGTTTTGCTTCTTTTTTTCTATCTGGATACATTTTATTCCTCCTTGCCTAAATACCTGGGCTAGAATCTACTTCAATATTGAAGTAGCAAGAGTGGACACCCTCATTGGGTTTCCATTCTTGTAAGAAAAGCCTTTAGCCTCATAATATTGAGCATGAAACTATGTTTTCTTCATAGATGTTATTTATTATGATGATGAAGTTTCATTCTGTTTCTAGTCTGCTTAATGTTATATCATAAAATGGTACTGGATTTTGTCAAATGCTTTTTCTCCATTAATTGAGATTGTCCTTTTAATTAATTTAACTGATTTCATTAATTTTAATTAATTGACTCTTGTCCCTTATTCTCTTAATATAGTGTATTACGCTGATTGATTTTTGCATTTTAAACCAAACATGCACTCCAGGGAAAATTTAACCAGTCAAGGTATATGACTCTTTTACTTTATATAGTGTGCAATTATTTTGTTGAGGATTTTAATTTTTTGTCTTTTTTAGTAACATCATAATAATCACTTTATAGAATGGGTTGAAAAGTGTTCTTTCTGCTTCTGTTTTTTGGAAGAGTTTGTGAGGGATAGCATTTCATTCATTGCATTCTTCAAGTGTTTTGTAGAATTCACCAGGGAAGACATCTGGTCCTGGAATTTTCTTTGTGAAATGTTTTTTGATTACTAATTCAACTATTTGTTACATGTCTATTCACATTTCCTATATTTTTTGAGTCAGTTTTGATAGTTTGTGTATTTCTAGGAATTATCTATTTTATCTACTTTGTCTAATCTGTTGACATAAAATTTTTCCTTTTCTTTTCTTTTCTTTCTTTCTTCTCTTTTCTTTCTTTTTTTTTTTTTCTGAGACAGAGGTTCATTCTGTCACTCCGTCACCCAGTCTGGAGTACAGTGGTGTAATCACTGTTGCCTCAACTCAAACCCGTGGGTTCAAGCAATCCTTCCACTGCAGCCTCTCAAGTAGCTAGGACTACAGGTATGTGTCACTATGTCCAGCTAATTTTAAATTTTTTGTAGAGACAGGTTCTCACTGTGTTGACCAGGCTGGTTTTGAACTCCTAACTTTAAGAAATCCTCCTGCCTCAGCCTCCCAAAGTATTGGGGTTACTGGTATGATAACTTTTCATATTATTCCTTTGTAATTCTTTTTTGTTTCTATAAAGTCTATAGTTATATCTACTTTTTAAGTTTTACATTAGTAATTTGAAATTTTTTGGCCAATCTAGCTAAAAGTTTGTCAAATGTTTGGTCTTCTTCAAATAACTAATTTTTATGTGCTTTTTTCCCCCCATTGTTCTATTTGTTATTTAGGAGTGTTTTTTTAAATTTTCACACATATATAAACTTCCACAACTTCCTTGTGTTATTGATTTATAATACTATTCTAGAGTGTCTGAACAATATATTTTTGTATGAAGTCAGTCCTTGTAAGTTTATTGAGATTTATTTTATGTCCTAACATATGGTCTATCTTGTAGAATTTCAAATGCTCATTTAAGAAGAATTTATTCAGCTGTTGTTGGGTGGAGTGCTCTGTAGATACCTGTTACGTCTAGTTGCTTTATAGCATTTTTCAAATCTTACATTTCTGTTTATCTTCTCTCTAAATGTTCTATTCATTACTGAAAGTGTAATATTGAAACACCTATTATTGCTGAAATGTCTGTTTTTCCTTTTAATTCTGTCAGTTTTTGCTTCACACATTTTGGAACTCTTCTCTTAAATGCCTATATGTTAATAATTATTATATGTTCTTGATGCCTTAACCCTGATTTCTCCATCTCAATTCACTGGAAATGCTAGAAGGTTCTCAGCCTATTTTCTTAAATTTCTTATTTTATCTACATGCTGTCTTTAGGTAAACATATTCAGTTTCATGACTTTAAACAACATCTATATACCAATGACTCTGAAATTTATATCCCCAGTCCCAATCTCCCCAAATAATTCAGAGTCACATATTAAGCTGTTCATTCTCTGTCTCATAGATATCTCACATATAGCAGGCTCCAAACTGAACTTGTGACTCACTCACCACCCAACTTGTTCCTCCCTCTGTTCTTTCCCATTTCAGAAAGCGTCACCATCACCCAAGGGTATTCTCAAGCTTTAATTGTATTGATCCCTCTCTTCCTCTGCCACCACAGCCAATTCATCTATAAATTTTAATTCAAAACCATACCCTGAATCTACTCCTCACCACCTCTACCACCACCACTCCCTCTAAGCCAACGTCATCTACCATCTCCTCAATAACCTCCTACCTGCTCTCACTGCTCCTACACTTGCCCTCTCCCAATCCAATAGTCACATAAAAATTATTCTGATCATAAGTCAAATCATATGGTTCCCTTGCTTATAATTTCCCAACTGCTCCCTATTGCTTTGCACTTGGAATAAAATCCAACCTCTTCACAAAGCTGACAGGTCTTCTCATGAGTTAAACCTCATATTCTTCTCTGAGTTGGTCTCCTACCACTACCCGCCTTCTTCTTTTCCTCAAATATGCTCATTTTCTTCTCATTTTAGGTCCTTCGCTCTTGCTGTTCCCCCATCTTTGCTTGTTTGGCTCTTTTCATCATTGTTGTTTCATCATAGTCTCCACTTTAATATTGTCCCCCAGGAAATGTCTTTCCTGACCACCTAGTCTAAATTAGCTTCTCCCATTCACACACCAGATACTAACTTCCACAGCTCCATGTTCTATTTTCTTCACAGCACATGACATTTTTATTGTATTCATGGCAGTTCATCACTATCTGAAATAACATGTCCACTTACTGGGTTTTTTTTTTTTTTTTTTGTCTCTTTCCTCCCCACACCCTAATTGTTGTAAGCTTCATGAGAGTATAGATTTTCCATTTGTTCAACTTGCATTTCCGAAGCCAAACCTACATAGTAGGTGCTCAGTAGATATTTGTGGTATACATGGATTAATAAATCTAGGTTGTAGTAATGAATGGATTGTTTACTTGAGAGCCAATATCAGGACAAACATATTCCAACCATATTGTCTGTTTCTTGGCTCAGAAATCCAGAAAGTGTGGGTTGTATGTCCACGCCAAGAGCAAGGGCTGGAGTCATCCCAGAAGAGCCACAGGGACTGAGAGTGAAAGAGGAGTGGACGGACAAAACAGATTGAAATTGGATTTTCTGCCAGAGAAGGGGCAGGAAGCAGCAACAGACATACACTGTAAACACAAAACAAGACTATAGTTACACTCACTGCGATTAAAGTTATAAAGATTAAGCATGGATATGAAAAGAGCAACCAAAAATTATAAAAGTAAAATCATGAGGTTTAGGTATAGTGGAATAAGGAACAATTAATGTTCTCTCTAAAACATTATTGAATGCAATTTTAGTAATGGCTTTACAAGTCACGAGAGAACTAAACTCTAAGGGAAAGATGTTAAAGGAAGCAGATGAAAATGATAGGTGTTAATATGCCAGAAAATCACAGGGATGTTGTAAGCATCTCTAACACATTTTCAACTTCTCTGAAGATGCTTCAGGTATTAAAAGACCCAGGATTATAATCATTTATTACATTAAGTGTACATTTCTTGTAAGCCCACAAGCTCTAAGAAGATAAAGGCAAGGTCTAAAGGAATTTAAGATAAGAATCACTAGACCATTTCCTAACGCAATTGAGCAAAGTTCCTTGTCTCCCAGGCTTCTTCATGCTTATCATTCAATAAGCACACACTTGAAGGATCTATGATATTAGACACAAATGAAAGACATAATCTCTATATTCAAATGACTCATGGGTAAATAAACAATGAAAATAACCTGAGGAGTACAATAATAAAAGTAAAAATCTGGGAGCCGCAGGAGCATAATGCAAAAGCTCCATGCTTATTAAGGTATTGATAATATTCAGGAAAGGAAATGCCTGCACTAATCTTGAAGGAAAAGTAAGAATTCTCAAAACAATAAGCCCTCTCAGGGTTTAGAGAAAAGGGATGTCTAAATGTGTGGAGGAAGAAGGCTTCCCAAAAGAGACAGAAATTTAATTTGACTTGAAGAATGAGTAGGATGTGCAGAGGCAAACAGATTAGTTTCCTAGGGCTGCCATGGAAATGATCACAAATGCAAAGCTTAAAACAAAAATGTATTCCTTCACAGTTTGAGAAGTTAAGTCCAAAATCAAGCTGTCAGCAGAGCCTGCTACCTCCCAAGCGTCTACTGAGATTCCTTCCTTGCCTCTTCTACCTTCTTGTGGGTGGCTGCCAGCAATCTTTGGCATTCCTTGGCTCAAGGTAGCATCACTCCAATTTCGGCTTCCATCTTCATATAATACTCTACTTTCTGTGTGTCTGCATGTCTCTGTTTCTGAATTTTTCTTATAAAGACAGTAGTCATTGGATTTAGAGCCCACCTTCAACCAGTATGATGTCATCTAAACTAATTACATCTGCAAAGACTCTATTTCCCAACACTGAGGCTTCAGATGAATATGAATGTTTGGGAGCAGGGGAGCACTATTCAACCTAATACATCAGATGATATGAAAGTATAATTCTCAATTCATGGACCACCCAGAGCAACTTCTGTGAGATTTGACACTCATAGGTATATATTCAAAATATGTAACAAATGGTGCAGTAAATACCCCTAATACACACATACACACACACACACACACACACACACACACACACACACACACAATCCTAAATAAGCTAAACTGTAAAACTAGTTATTAAGTTTTACAAGTTGTAGCATAAATCATTTATTGTCCTACAAATATCCAAAATATTGGTTCTATTGGTGCGATCTTTTGTAGCACGACTGATACTTGTTGTCTGAGCCATATTTTGACATGGGGGAAATCACATCCAACTATTTTAGTGGCTTTCCCATTGAATCAATAGCTATTAGGTCACATTTTATCTTAAGCAGTAAAGATTTCCTCTTACAACTGTCAATATTCATTCTCCTACTGAACCCTCTCAGTTTCTACATAATGAATAATAATTGGACAACAGCAATAGCCCAATTTATCAAAAAGGCTAAAATTTAAAATTAAAGTGTCGTAGATATATATATTTGATAATTTTACTGTTGCTCAAGTTGTAACAATCATTTACTGGAATGTCATAGATATTTGGTCAAACCTTATCTTATTTGCTAAGAGGCAGTGAGGTTGTTAGCAATTAAGAGTATAGAGCCTATAGTCAGCAGCCTGCGGTCAAACCCTGGCTCTATAAGTAAATCTTAAATAACTTTTCTCTACCTCAGGTTTTTCACCTGTAAAAGAAGATAATGATGATATTTGTCATATTCAGCCTAGTTAATTATGCATCTCAAAAAGTGCCTGAAATAGAGCAAGTGAAATGTCAGTGTTAATGCTCATTTTATTAATAAACCTAATGCTTTTAATATCTGTAATAAGTCAGCTTTTTGTGGCTTTTAATGAATTCTTCCCATTACATGGAGATGAACTTCAATAGAATTGCTTAAAAGAGAGACCTAAAGCCTTGGCATCCCTCACCCCAAACCATCCCCCGGCGCAGCTCTTCTTCATGTCCTATCCCAGAAGTGCTTCCGTGGCATGCTGGTGGAGCTCATGATGCCTAATTGGCACCTGAACAGGCCTCCCTGACTGCCCACTCGCTTGGTTGTCCATTCTTGGATCGCTCAGAGCCCACATCTTTGGCTTGGTAATAAAACCTTTGTACTAAAAATAGCTGTATGAGGGGAACTTTAGGGAAACAGTAGCAATGGGGAGCAGTCACAGATGCAAGTGGTCATGTGGCATTTCCCACTGGGGGACCACTGAAATCACCAAGGGGACCGTCTCTCTCACCAGGGTTGAGGATCCTCTGGTCTGGGGCTCCACTGGATTGGGTGACAGATGCCAGAATTATTCCCAGGTGCTGTCCACCATGGCTTGATTAATCTGGACAACAATATGGGCAGGGTTCAAAGCAGCCCATCAGGATCTTAGGTAAGCCAATACTGTTGCCCAGGAAGTGGGGCTGCTAGAAGCTAATGACATTGTGAATGATCAACCAGAATAGATGCTAGTTGTAGTGCTGGAACACGGTCCTGGCAGCCGCTACTGTACTTGAAAGCAACTCGTTAGTCACCCTATCATGGTTATGACCAGGATGTCCAACGGATGAGCCAGATGGGTCTGGGTCTGGGTTCTCAGATGCTTTAATATATCAAAGCCCATGTTGCATATCCAAGAGGGGGCCTGTAGTGTGCAATGTATTTTAACTGTACTTGACCACAAAACTTTTCTTTTGTTAAAGAATCTCTTGGAATTCATATTCTATAAAATTGATTTTGTTAGATACTGGTGTAATAAAAAGAACGCAGGTTTGGGAGACATTTGGGTCTCAATTTTACTTTTATCTCCATCACATACCAGAAATATGGCCTCAGACATACTACTTGCTCTTTCTAACCCTCACTTTCATTTCATTTCTAAAAGGGGAATAATAAGATTCAGCTTTTACAAGTTATTATTAAAGCGTAACACTCAGAGAGAAAGAAAACTTTCAGAGATTGTATCAAAGGCAGTTTTGCTCTTCCTCAGTTTGCTCATTCTCTCTCCAGAGACTATACTTTCCAGGCTCCCTTGTCTCTAGTTCTGGTGCATGGAAAGTTGGTGTCTAGTGATGACTCCACTTCCAAACCAGGACCATGAAACCCTTCTATAAGCAACACAATCTTCTCCTCTCCTCCACCCCCAAGACCCAATGATTGGATGTAGTGGGTTCTGTCAGGGCAGAACCCTAAGGAAGAAGGAATATATCAGTCCTTTGACTCACTTCTTGAAAGGAAACCTCCCAGCCAAGAGTGCCCACTCAGGCAATGCATTAGCAAGAAATAAACATACTTTGTTTTGCACCACTGATATTTTGAGAGGCTTTGTGATATTCCTCTGGTATGGATGGAAATCTCAGGGTACAATGCTGGGTAAATAGGTGTAATAGGTGGTAGATGCTGTGGTTGCTATTGAGATTGTTGTTGTTGTTGTTGTTGTTGCAGAAATACACTCAGAAAGAAACAGATTCTTGCGATTCTGCCAAAATGTCATGGAAGTTGAATTCCCAAATACATTTGTATCTCTCAATGGGTTTAACAACTCTGTGTTGTATGACTGGAAAGTTCTGATTAGTCAGCTTGGGCTCCCATAACAAAGCATCACAGCTTGCCTGGCTTAAAAAACAGAGGCTTATTTTCTCACAGCACTGGAGGTTGGAAGTTCAAGATCAAGAGGTCAATGGTCTTGGTGTTATAGATGACCATCTTCTCCCCATGTCTTCATGTATGAATTTTAGGGAAACACAGTTCAGTCCAAAATAATCACCAGACTTCGACACTGTCTTCAAAGAGTTAAAGAAAACTTGTCAGATAACAGCCTCGTTTTCTTAGTCTGTTTTCTGTTGCTGATGACAGAATACCTAAAACTGAATACTTTATAAAGAATAGGAATTTATTTATTGAGTTATGGAGACTAAAAAGCTCAAGGTCCAGGGGCCACATCTGGTGAGAGGCTTCTTGTCAATAGGGATCTTCTGCAGAGTCCTGAGGTGGTGCAGGTTATATCATGGAAAGGGAGCCGAGCATGCTAACACGCTAGCCCAGGTTTCTCTTCCTCTTCTTAGAAAGCCACCAGACCCACCCCCATAATTACTCATGACCCAATCACCTCTTAAACACTCCACCTCTCGATACTGCCACATTGCAGATTAAGTTTCAGCATGAGTTTTGGAGGGCACAAATATTCAAACCATAGCACTCACACTCTTACGAGTGTTGATCACACATCAGCCAGCATCTCTACTTAAACTTATTCTACAAATGTCAATTTTACTCTCTCTATGCAGAGACAATGCTTTATTGTGGGATAAGGGAAAAAATAGCTGTAGCAAATATAATTGGTTTCCCCCTTAGTTATTCAACTAAAATTCGTGTGATGTATTCATTTAAACATGAAAGGAAGTGAATTTCAGACAAAATTCCTACTGAGCAGAAGATAAAGCAAACCCCCCATTATGATTCAGTTAGCCTTTAATTATCGTGTTCCATCTGATGTGGATATATGGCAGGCACTTAATCAGAGGAAAAACAGTGTCTCTGGCATTCAGGTAGATTTTTAGAAGCCTATCTGGAAAGCAATTTTTTAAATATATTTTTCAGTTTCCAAAATTATTGCAAAGCTAGAAAACAGGCTGGAAAGAATAATGAAATTGTGTATTGCCTTTAGAAATGGTTACATTCTAGAAAAAATAACTCATCAAGTAGATGAGTTAAGATAAGTAGAATTTATTTTAAAGGCATCAGGAGGATTCCTCATTGAACACGAAGCTACTATATGTATTGTTATAGAGTACACACTCATCCTGTGGCTTTACTCCCCCAGTCTCCCGATGCTGTTTCAGCAGGGTTATCTTCATTTATCTAGCAACTACAAGGAACAGCCCTCACCAGTAAGTAAAATCTTGAACTCACTGCTGCCTGATCACTCCCAAAGTCTCAGTTGGAAAAAAGGCAGATTTAAGAAGGATTGCCTGAGGGCCTTGTAGTCTTTTTGTTCCTCTCATCTCGGTGCTCTCAAAGTCTTTCTTGGATTAAGCCAGGCAAACAGAACCCTTCTCACCTGGACCATATTCTTTCGCTCCCATCCTGTAAAGTACAAAAGAAGCTATGGCCTCACGGGGGCAGAGCAAGATGGCAGAATAGGAACAGCTCCAGTCTCCATCTCCCAGCGTGAGCAACACAGAAGACCGGTGATTTCTGCATTTTCAACTGAGGTACTGGGGTCATCTCACTCGGGAGTGCCGGACAATCGGTGCTGGTCAGCTGCTGCAGCCTGACCAGCGAGAGCTGAAGCAGGGCGAGGCATCGCCTCACCTGGGAAGTGCAAGGGGGAAGGGAGTCCCTTTTCCTAGCCAGGGGAACTGAGACACACAACACCTGGAAAATTGGGTAACTCCCACCCCAATACTGCGCTGTAAGCACACCGGCACACCAGGAGAATATATCCCACACCTGGCCGGGAGGGTCCCACGCCCACGGAGCCTCCCTCCTTGCTAACACAGCAGTCTGCGGCAATCTAACCGCAAGGCAGCAGCGAGGCTGGGGGAGGGGCGCCCGCCATCGCTGAGGCTTAAGTAGGTAAACAAAGCCGCTGGGAAGCTCGAACTGGGTGGAGCTCACAGCAGCTCAAGGAAACCTGCCTGTCTCTGTAGACTCCGCCTCTGGGGACAGGCCACAGCTAAAAAATAACAGGGGAAGCAGCAGAGGCCTGTGCAGACGCGAACGGTTCTGTCTGACAGCTTTGAAGAGAGCAGTGGTTCTCCCAACACGGAGGTTGAGATCTGAGAAGGGGCAGACTGCCTGCTCATCTGGGTCCCTGACCCCTGAGTAGCCTAACTGGGAGACATCCTCCACTAGGGGCAGCCTGACACCCCACACCTCACAGGGTGGAGTACACCCCTGAGAGGAAGCTTCCAAAGCAAGAATCACACAGGTGCACTCGCTGTTCAGCAATATTCTATCTTCTGCAACCTCTGCTGCTGATACCCAGGCAAAGAGGGTCTGGAGTGGACCTCAGGCAATCTCCAACAGACCTATAGCTGAGGGTCCTGACTGTCAGAAGGAAAACTATCAAACAGGAAGGACACCTATACCAAAACCCCATTAGTACGTCACCATCATCAAAGACCAGAGACAGATAAAACCACAAAGATGGCGAAAAAGCAGGGCAGAAAAGATGGAAATTCAAAAAATAAGAGCGCATCTCCCCCTGCAAAGGAGCACAGCCCATCGCCAGCAACGGATCAAAGCTGGTCAGAAAATGACTTTGACAAGATGAGAGAAGAAGGCTTCAGTCCATCAAACCTCTCAGAGCTAAAGGAGGAATTACGTACCCAGCGCAAAGAAACTAAAAATCTTGAAAAAAAAGTGGAAGAATTGACAGCTAGACTAATTAATGCAGAGAAGGTCATAAACGAAATGATAGAGATGAAAACCATGACACGAGAAATACGTGACAAATGCACAAGCTTCAGTAACCGACTCGATCAACTGGAAGAAAGAGTATCAGTGATTGAGGATCAAATGAATGAAATGAAGCGAGAAGAGAAACCAAAAGAGAAAAGAAGAAAAAGAAATGAACAAAGCCTGCAAGAAGTATGGGATTATGTAAAAAGACCAAATCTACGTCTGATTGGGGTGCCTGAAAGTGAGGGGAAGAACGGAAACAAGTTGGAAAACACTCTTCAGGATATCATCCAGGAGAACTTCCCCAACCTAGCAGGGCAGGCCAACATTCAATTCAGGAAATACAGAGAACGCCACAAAGATACTCCTCCAGAAGAGCAACTCCAAGACACATAATTGCCAGATTCACCAAAGTTGAAATGAAGGAAAAAATCTTAAGGGCAGCCAGAAAGAAAGGTCGGGTTACCCACAAAGGGAAGCCCATCAGACTGACAGCAGATCTCTCGGCAGAAACTCTACAAGCCAGAAGAGAGTGGGGGCCAACATTCAACGTTCTTAAAGAAAAGAATTTTAAACCCAGAATTTCATATCCAGCCAAACTAAGTTTCATAAGTGAAGGAGAAATAAAATTCTTTACAGATAAGCAAATGCTTAGAGATTTTGTCACCACCAGGCCTGCCTTACAAGAGACCCTGAAGGAAGCCCTAAACATGGAAAGGAACAACCGGTACCAGCCATTGCAAAAACATGCCAAAATGTAAAGACCATCGAGGCTAGGAAGAAACTGCATCAACTAATGAGCAAAATAACCAGTTAATATCATAATGGCAGGATCAAGATCACACATAACAATATTAACCTTAAATGTTAATGGACTAAATGCTCCAATTAAAAGACACAGACTGGCAAACTGGATAAAGAGTCAAGACCCATCAGTCTGCTGTATTCAGGAGACCCATCTCACATGCAGAGACATACATAGGCTCAAAATAAAGGGATGGAGGAAGATCTACCAAGCAAATGGAGAACAAAAAGAAAGCTGGCGTTGCAATCCTAGTGTCTGATAAAACAGATTTTAAACCATCAAAGATCAAAAGACACAAAGGCCATTACATAATGGTAAAGGGATCAATTCAACAGGAAGAGCTAACTATCCTAAATATATATGCACCCAATACAGGAGCACCCAGATTCATAAAGCAAGTCCTTAGAGACTTACAAAGAGACTTAGACTCCCATACAATAATAATGGGAGACTTCAACACTCCACTGTCAACATTAGACAGATCAACGAGACAGAAACTTAACAAGGATATCCAGGAATTGAACTCATCTCTGCACCAAGCGGACCTAATAGACATCTATAGAACTCTCCACCCCAAGTCAACAGAATATACATTCTGCTCAGCACCACATCACACTTATTCCAAAATTGACCACATAATTGGAAGTAAAGCACTCCTCCGCAAATGTAAAAGAACAGAAATTATAACAAACTGTCTCTCAGACCACAGTGCAATCAAACTAGAACTCAGGACTAAGAAACTCAATCAAAACTGCTCAACTACATGGAAACTGAACAACCTGCTCCTGAATGACTACTGGGTACATAACGAAATGAAAGCAGAAATAAAGATGTTCTTTGAAACCAATGAGAACAAAGATACAACATACCAGAATCTCTGGGACACATTTAAAGCAGTGTGTAGAGGGAAATTTATAGCACTAAATGCCCACAAGAGAAAGCAGGAAAGATCTAAAATTGACACTCTAACATCACAATTAAAAGAACTAGAGAAGCAAGAGCAAACACAGTCAAAAGCTAGCAGAAGGCAAGAAATAACTAAGATCAGAGCAGAACTGAAGGAGATAGAGACACAAAAATCCCTCCAAAAAATCAATGAATCCAGGAGTTGGTTTTTTGAAAAGATCAACAAAATTGACAGACCACTAGCAAGACTAATAAAGAAGAAAAGAGAGAGGAATCAAATAGACGCAATAAAAAATGATAAAGGGGATATCACCACCGACCCCACAGAAATACAAACTACCATCAGAGAATACTATTAACACCTCTATGCAAATCAACTAGAAAATCTAGAAGAAATGGATAATTTCCTGGACACTTACACTCTCCCAAGACTAAACCAGGAAGAAGTTGAATCCCTGAATAGACCAATAGCAGGCTCTGAAATTGAGGCAACAATTAATAGCCTACCCACCAAAAAAAGCCCAGGACCAGATGGATTCACAGCTGAATTCTACCAGAGGTACAAGGAGGAGCTGGTACCATTCCTTCTGAAACTATTCCAATCAATAGAAAAAGAGGGAATCCTCCCTAATTCATTTTATGAGGCCAACATCATCCTGATACCAAAGCCTGGCAGAGACACAACAAAAAAAGAGAATTTTAGACCAATCTCCCTGATGAACATCGATGCAAAAATCCTCAATAAAATCCTGGCAAACCGGATTCAGCAGCACATCAAAAAGCTTATCCACCATGATCAAGTGGGCTTCATCCCTGGGATGCAAGGCTGGTTCAACATTTGCAAATCAATCAACGTAATCCAGCATATCAACAGAACCAAAGACAAGAACCACATGATTATCTCAATAGATGCAGAAAAGGCTTTTGACAAAATTCAACAGCCCTTCATGCTAAAAACGCTCAATAAATTCGGTATTGATGGAACGTACCTCAAAATAATAAGAGCTATTTATGACAAACCCACAGCTAATATCATACTGAATGGGCAAAAACTGGAAAAATTCCCTTTGAAACCTGGCACAAGACAGGGATGCCCTCTCTCACCACTCCTATTCAACATAGTGTTGGAAGTTCTGGCTAGGGCAATCAGGCAAGAGAAAGAAATCAAGGGTATTCAGTTAGGAAAAGAAGAAGTCAAATTGTCCCTGTTTGCAGATGACATGGTTGTATACTTAGAAAACCCCATCGTCTCAGCCCAAAACCTTCTTAAGCTGATAAGCAACTTCAGCAAAGTCTCAGGATACAAAATTAATGTGCAAATATCACAAGCATTCTTGTACACCAGTAACAGACAAGCAGAGAGCCAAATCAGGAATGAACTTCCATTCACAATTGCTTCAAAGAGAATAAAATACCTAGGAATCCAACTTACAAGGGATGTAAAGGACCTCTTCAAGGACAACTACAAACCACTGCTCAGTGAAATCAAAGAGGACACAAACAAATGGAAGAACATACCATGCTCATGGATAGGAAGAATCAATATCGTGAAAATGGCCATACTGCCCAAGGTTATTTATAGATTCAATGCCATCCCCATCAAACTACCAATGAGTTTCTTCACAGAATTGGAAAAAACTGCTTTAAAGTTCATATGGAACCAAAAAAGAGCCCACATTGCCAAGACAATCCTAAGTCAAAAGGACAAAGCTGGAGGCGTCACGCTACCTGACTTCAAACTATACTACAAGGCTACAGTAACCAAAACAGCATGGTACTGGTACCAAAACAGAGATACAGACCAATGGAACAGAACAGAGTCCTCAGAAATAATACCACACATCTACAGCCATCTGATCTTTGACAAACCTGAGAGAAACAAGAAATGGGGAAAGGATTCCCTATTTAATAAATGGTGCTGGGAAAATTGGCTAGCCATAAGTAGAAAGCTGAAACTGGATCCTTTCCTTACTCCTTATACGAAGATTAATTCAAGATGGATTAGAGACTTACATGTTAGACCTATTACCATAAAAACCCTAGAAGAAAATCTAGGTAGTACCATTCAGGACATAGGCATGTGCAAGGACTTCATGTCTAAAACACCAAAAGCAACGGCAGCAAAAGCCAAAATGGACAAATGGGATCTAATTAAACTAAAGAGCTTCTGCACAGCAAAAGAAACTACCATCAGAGTGAACAGGCAACCTACAGAATGGGAGAAAACTTTTGCAACCTACTCATCTGACAAAGGGCTAATTTCCAGAATCTACAAAGAACTCAAACAAATATACAAGGAAAAAACAAACAACCCCATCCAAAAGTGGGGAAAGGATATGAACAGACATTTCTCAAAAGAAGACATTCATACAGCCAACAGACACATGAAAAAATGCTCATCATCACTCGCCATCAGAGAAATGCAAATCAAAACCACAATGAGATACCATCTCACACCAGTTAGAATGGCAATCATTCAAAAATCAGGAAACAACAGGTGTTGGAGAGGATGTGGAGAAATAGGAACACTTTTACACTGTTGGTGGGATTGTAAACTAGTTCAACCATTATGGAAAACAGTATGGCAATTCCTCAAGGATCTAGAACTAGATGTACCATATGACCCAGCCATCCCACTACTGGGTATATACCCAAAGGATTATAAATTATGCTACTACTAAGACACATGCACACATATGTTTATTGCAGCACTATTCACAATAGCAAAGACTTGGAATCAACCCAAATGTCCATCAGTGACAGACTGGATTAAGAAAATGTGGCACATATACACCATGGAATACTATACAGCCATAAAAAACGATGAGTTTGCGTCCTTTGTAGGGACATGGATGCAGCTGGAAACCATCATTCTTAGCAAACTATCACAAGAAGAGAAAACCAAACACTGCATGTTCTCACTCATAGGTGGGAACTGAACAATGACATCACTTGGACTCGGGAAGGGGAACATTACACACCGGGGCCTATCATGGGGAGGGGGGAGGGGGGAGGGATTGCATTGGGGAGTTATACCTGATATAAATGATGAATTGATGGGTGCTGACGAATTGATGGGTGCAGCACACCAACATGGCACAAGTATACATATGTAACAACCTGCACGTTATGCACATGTACCCTAGAACTTAAAGTATAATAAAATAAAATAAAAATAAAAATAAAAATAAAAAAAAAGAAGCTATGGCCTCACACCGAAGCTTCAGAGAGAAACTGGGTGGGCTTGGAATATGCCCTGGGGTGAAGATTTTGGTGTGGGCCAGCAACGATGCAATGTTACATGTATTTACTGAGAGCATATTATCTGCTCTGCAAACTTCTGGCTCCATAGCATCCAGGATTTCCATGGACAGATTATTAACTTTACAAAAGCAAGTTTTATGTGCCTCATTCACTGGGCTTTCTCCAATGCCTATCACAAGGCTTCAATAAATTATCTTATTCACTCTCCACAACAACCCTGTGAGGTCATTATCTTTATCTTAGGGAAGAGGAAAATAAGGCCCAAAGAGGTAGAGACTTACCTGGGTTCCACCTCTAGTGAGAGGCAGACAGGAGACCAAGCCCAAGTCCAGCACCACCCTGAGATTCAAGCAAGAGCAGGGCCCCTGCCCCAGACCTGGCTCTGCAGGGACCCCACACTTTGTAGTGTCATTTTCCTTGAATATTTCTACATCCTCCTACAGTTCCTGGGGCTGGCTGGGACAGGCAGTGCCTTCTAGCAGTTATCCCTTACCTGTGCATGTCCTTCATAAGCTCTGGTCTCATCTCTCCTCTTTGGGATGCTCCTGATGTTACCAAGTAATCAATGGACTCACTGTCCAGTGTGCACAGAAGCCAACCCTGTCTCTACTAAACAACAAAAATTAACTGGGCGTGGTGGTGGGTGCCTGTAATCTCAGCTACTCTGGAGGCTGAGACAGGAGAGTTGCTTGAACCCAGGAGGCAGAGGTTCCAGCGAGCCAAGATCATGCCATTGCACTCCACCCTGGGTGACAGAGAGAGACTCTGTCTCAAAAATTAAAAATAAAAAATAAAAAATAAAATAAAGTAAGGATCAGTTTGCATGTGAAATACGAGAAATGGATGGGACAGAAACTAAGTTCGTTGTATCTGGAGGATTTATACGTATCTCCTTCTCCTTTGTGTGTAGAATTCTTCACAAGGTCAACTATTTATAATGGAATGTTTACAAAAGTAAACAGTTCATCAAAATTGGTTTAATTACTGTATTAGTCCGTTTTCACACTGCCATAAAGAAACACCAGAGACTGGGTAATTTATAAACGAAAGAGAATTAATGGACTCACAGTTCCACAAGGCACGTGAGGCCTCAGGAAACTTACAATCAATCATGGCAGAAGGAGAAGGGGAAGCAAAGACCTTCTTCACATGGTGGCAGGAAAGAGAAGTGCAAGCAGGAAAAATGCCAGATGTTTATAAAATCATCATGGCTCAGGCCTGTAACCCCAGCACTTTGGGAGGCTGAGGAGGGCGGATCATGAGGTCAGGAGATCGAGACCATCCTGGCTAACACCATGAAACCCTGTCTCTACTAAAAATACAAAAACATTAGCCGGGCGTGGCGGAGGGCGCCTGTAGTCCCAGCTACTCGGGAAGCGAGGCAGGAGAATGGGGTGAACCCGGGAGGCAGAGCTTGCAGTGAGCTGAGATCGTGCCACTGCACTCCAGCCTGGGCGACAGAGCGAGACTCCATCTCAAAACAAAAAAACAGAAAAACAAACATCAGATCTCATGAGAACTCACTCACTATTACGAGGACAGCATGGGGGAAACCGCCTCCATGATCTAACCACCTCCTGCCAGGTCTCTCCCTAGACAAGTGGGGATTATGGGGATTACAATTCAAGATGAGATTTGGGTGGGGACCCAGCCAAACCATATCAATTAGTTACAATATGCTTTGATTATCATCACTCTTTGAGACCAGCCTGCAGGGCACGACATTTGCTACTATCAGATACACAGCAGTGACAAGATGCAGGGTGACTCAGTCCCATTGGTCCACCTGTCCTAGCCTCAAGCTCATTATTAACCAGTCTGAGGTGTGCGGTGCCTGTAGGTCCGGCAGCACTGTCTGGTGTAGAGTTAGGAATTAGATCACTGTTAAAGACCCAGGCATTTTCTCCTATTAAATTACAAAAACCTCTGGATGAAAGGCCACATGAAACTTTATGTGTCATTAGCATCTTGAGGGATGCTTGTTTACGTATATCCTCTCAGGTGAAAAAACTGAATTCAATACTGGTGAAAAGCAAAAAGAAGTGTAAAAAGGGAATTAAAACTGTGGGAAAAGAAGGCGTTCCAAGGACCAACCTCGTCTGCTTTGTAACTTTGCCTTCAGAATCTGACTCTAGACAAAAAAAAATGGCTTGAAAGAAGTAACTTTTCAAAACTTGTTCTTTTCACCCCCAAATCAAAAATTAAAGTGATCTGATTGATATATTCTACTTTGCCTTTGGGTATGACCATCAAAACAACATAATTTCAGGGTTTGTTTTTTGTTTTACGTGTTTTAAGAATCCAAAGAATGAATTGTAATAAAGTGATTAACTCTTTGCTAAGTCTTCATCAAGTGCCCTTCAGAATAAAAAGAGATCAAATAGTAAGCTATTCTTAATTAAAGTGAATGAATAGAATTGATTTAATAAAATTATAATGTTGTTTAATGACTGTGGGAGATTGTGTTCAGGGCAGAAAACTGACATTTTGCCTTAATCGATGCACATTTTATTAAAATCAATGTGGTCTATTACATAAGGTCTATTGAAAGTAACTTTAATAAAGTCCAATCTATAAAAAGTAACCAACTCTAATTCAATTGAAATTTAACCTGATGGTAACTACAATGTTCATCCAACATATATTTATTGAGTTCTTACTATGTACTAGACACTGAGGAAGTGTCAATGAAAAGTCACTTTTTCCTTAAGGTACACAGTGTAGGATAAGTAGCTTACAATTTTGAGTTAGATTCAAGTGCACCTTGACTTGTAGTATTTCACTTACATTTTAAAGAATTATTTTTGTTACATTTTAAATAAAACTTCAACTTAGAAAAAAAAAGGAATGCTAATGTTCAAAGGGAGTTTTTGGTATTGAAAAAAAAATGGCTACTGATGCCTCACAGTATGCATCGCTTTTCTTCTCTTGGATTTTCCTCTCTTATGATAAAATAGAGATTTTCAGGTGAGTCTGTATTCTACATTTCCTTCCAGAAGGCTCAGATGCCCACCTCCAGGAAGCAGGCGGCATGGTACAGCCTGCTCTTAGTCTCTTGCTTTCTTCCTGATCGTGACTGCCCATTAAAACTTCTGTTTCCCTGATCCTGATTCTTGATTCTTATTGATATTGAATTTCACTCTACTACATTTGCTTTTAATGTAAGATGCTTTGAAACTGTTAAGGAACAAAGTGAAATATAACTTTAAAAAAAAAAAGTTTTTAACTATTTGAGGGCTAAAACAATACAGTCCTTATTTCCCTAGGGTCCTTTGCTCAGCTTGTGTGATATAACAGATAAGCATTGAATTCTTCTTATCTCAAATTCAGTAGATAAGTTTATTCATTAATTCCAATAGTATATACTGAGCACCTCCTATGTTCTAGGATTGCTTAGTGCTAAGGTTATAAACAGGAGTTAGACTGCAGTTGTTCAGGGTAGGCTAATTACTATAACAACAAAAAAGAAAAACAAATCTCAGAGGTCAAATATAACCAAAGCTCATTGCTCACAGTCCTAAGCTGGAGGTGTCTATGTTTCATTATGCCTAGTCTTCCAAGTGGCCCTGGGTATCAAAATCCATTTGAAAGATGAGGATGAAAAAAAAGTGTGGAGGCTCCTGTGAGAAGGGGTTTTAGGGCCAGCTCTGAAAGGCCAGCCACTTCCACCCACATTCCAGAGGCCAGAGTTTGATCCCAAAGTTGCACCTAACTTCAACAGGTATTTGTTGACAGGGACTGGGAAATGTCTGACTGAATGACCAGGAAAAAAAAGAAGAGGGGCTTGATGAGCTTCAGGCACTACATCCCTCGTGGTCCAACCCTCTGAGCACCTTGAAGCACACTCACTCTCTCCTGCTGGAGACAACGCAAAGACTCAGACAGGCCCTGTATCCAGCCCAGGTGCAGGCTCTCCAGATGCTAAATGGCTCCTTATGATCCAGTGGAGAGTCACTTGCCCTCCACAGACACATGCACACTTAATAAGCAACGGTGGACCAGGGTCAGGAAAATGACAATAAAAATTCCTAGTCTGAACATAAAAGAATGGAGGGCACCTAGAAGTTACTGACCCAGGCATGAGACCCAGCTGATTCACAGGGCAGTGCAGCTGCTTGACTAGGCTTTGATATTGTCTTGTGGTAGGAATACTTGTCCCTATCCCGCCATTCTCCTTGTCATATCTGAAGAGGGTTGAGGGGGTATGTCTTCCTTGGGAACTGGACCACTTCCCCATCCTTCTTCTTGCTGCATCAAATGTAGTGTCCTAGAGATCAAACATGTAAAGGAGTTTTTAACTGGGGGAGGGAGATTGTGTCATTTTGTTTTGTACTTTCCAGGATTATGATTTTGTTGGAAATAAAATTTCTTCAAAAGTGCATTTAGATGCTGATCTATTTGATTCCAGTTTACTCATGCACCTCTCACTATGCCCAAAACTCTTTCTGAGATATTTCAAATCCTGTCTATGTCAGTCATCTCAGGATGCTATAATAAACACCACAGACAGGGCAGTTTAAACAACAGACATCTGCTAACATTTGCTTCTCACAGTTCTGGAGGCCGGAAAGTTCAATATCAAGATGTCAGCCGATTATGTTCCTGGCGGAGATTCACTTTCTGGTTTGCCAACAGTTGCCTTCTTGCTGTGTCCTCAGTGGTTGAGAAAGGGATCATCCTTCTCATGTCTCCTTTGTAAGGTCACTCATCCCATCATGAAAACTCCATCCTCATTATCTACTTACCTCCAAAAGGCCCCACCTCCAAATACTATCACACTGGGTATTAGGACTTTCACATATGAATTTGGAGGGATACAAACATTCAGTCCCATAGAATTGTCTTTCTTCTGTACATCATGATCCCAAACCCCATGCTTCTGCGCCAAGAGCAGGCAGTGATCAGTTTCCCTGATGGAATCAGGGGAAACTTCTCAGAATAGGTAAGGCTTGAGATTTATGTTGAAAAATCCATGATGTTCACCAAGTATATGGAAAGGGAAAAAGAGAAAGGTGTGACTGTGTAGCACATCCAGCAGGTTAGGGAAATTCTAAGTATTCTGGCAACTCCAGAGTAGGAGGTTCCCAGGCACAGTTTCCAGGACTGTGACTGAAAAGACCATCATGTGCCAGATCATACAAGGTCTTATTGGCTTCGTTGGAAGTTTGGCTTACAAGCAGCGGTGAGTCTCTGAAGGACTTTAAGCATGGAGTGACAGGATCAAAGTGGAGGCAGGGCTGAAAGAAGAACCACTCAGTGGCAGTCACCATAGCTGGGGCATGATGTAATGAAGACCTGACGAAGGCAGAAGCTGTGGGATGCAGGGGAGAGTTTGCATGCAGTGTTAGGATGGAGATTTAGGGATTGTAGACAAGGAGGAGGGACTGTCCTCACTGCACTCAGAGATTTGTCAGATTTCATGCCTTCCTCACTCCTGGAAGCCAATGACCGCATGAAGAAATGGGAACAGCCTTCAGCTGGCTAAGTCTCTACAGTGATTCTGTGTATGAATCGGAGTGAAAGCCCAAGCTCAGCTCAGTAGGCAAACAGATTCCTGACCCTGTAGAGAAAGGACCCATGGAAATAAAACTGTAGATTCCACCAGTGCAAATGGTGTAGGAAGCCGAACCCCTCATCCCCTTTAAATAGGACACCATCTACTTGCCATTGCAAGGTAGAGAGAGTGAGAAAGCAAGATAGTGGGAGAAAACATATGAAGGGGTGGCCTGCCCCTCCACACCTGTGGGTGCTTCTCGTTAGGTGGGACGAGAGACTTGAGAAAAGGAAATAATACACAGAGACAAAGTATAGAGAAAGAAAAGCGGGACCCAGGGGACCAGTGCTGTGTTTTCAGAGGACCCACACTGGCACCGGCCTCTGAGTTCCCTTAGTATTTATTGAGAATTATCTTTATCATTAAAAGGATAAGGGAGTGGCTGGACAATAGGATTATTGTAGGGAGGAAATCGGCAGTAAGACATATGAACAAATCCTTGTAACATGAATAAGTTTAAAGGAAAATGCTGTGCCTTGAGATGTATATGCGACATCTCCATAAACCTTTTAGCAGTATTGCTCCAGCAAGTCCCACCTTATTCCTAAATGTGTTTTCTCCTTACTCAGTAAATAAGACACACAATGGGTATTACCCGGAGATGTTCCAATCTCAGGGAGGGGCAGGATTTTTAACCGTCAAGCTTCTTTCAGGTACTTGTTTAACAAAGACACATCCTGCACAGCCCAATATCCTTTTAACCTTAAATCACCTTTGCACATGTCTCTTGCAAGGACAAAGTTGGGGGTAGGGTCACAGATTAACAGCATCTCAAATACAGAAATAAATGGAGTCTCTTATGTCTACTTCCTTCTATATAGACACGGTAACAAGCTGATCTCTTTCTTTTCCCCACAAACATATACAATTTTACATGCAAACTCAGGAAGGCAACCATTAGCTTATTGAAAGTTAACACTTTTCCAGATATTATTTAATCATTATCAGTTTCTTAATTCTGCTTCACCAAAATACAAAAGCCAACACAGGAGTTTTTTGCCCTTGTGGCTGTCTTTAATTCAATTTTAACACAATGCACCTTACAGTATTTGGAATTGCACCTAGTTAAAGCATTGAAATAAAAGTACTTTGTGAATCTCATCTTTGCCAGGTTTGTTTCACTGGTTTGCTAGTGATAAAAATACTCTTTTTGAAAAAGTTGACCATCTTCAACCTGTCTTCATTGCTAACTACAAGTGATATTGACATTGCATGTTCTTATTTCTTTGTGGGATCTAAAAATTAAAACAGTGGAACTCATGGACATAGAGAGTAGAAGGATGATTACCAGAGGCTGGGAAGGGTAGTTGGGGGCTGAGGACTAAGTGGGAATGGTTAATAGGTACAAAAAATAATAATTAGAAAGAATGAATAAGACCTACTATTTGATAGCACAACAAGGTAACTATAGTTGATAATAACTTAATTGTGCATTTTAAATAACTAAAAGCATGCAGTTGGATTATTTGTAACAGAAAGAATAAATGTTTTTCTTTTTGGAAAATCCCATTCTCCATGATGTGATTAAAATGCATTACATGCCTATATTGAAACATTTCATGTACCCCATAAATATATAGGCCTACTATGTACCCACAAAAATTAAAAACTAAAAAAAGAAGAAAAAAACCCAAATGAAATATTAAGTTGAAGTATTGGAGCCTTTCTCAGAACAGTACCATCGGGTTGGTAGAACAAAACTGGAGAGTGAGCATTAGATGACAGAAAGAACACCAGTTTTCCATCCTGGAGTCAAACTGTGGGCCTTCCACTTCCTAGCTGTGTGGGCTTCAACAAATTGCTTAACCTTTCCAAGTCTTCATCTATAAAACATGGCAGAGAAGACAGCAATGAAGGAAATGTGCAGGGCTATGCCTGCCTGGATTGTCACAAAGCTCAGTAATAGCAGACCTGGATTTGTTGGTGAGCTTCAAGTTCTGAGATAAGATGTAGACATCAGTTACACCTAATAAAGTATAAAGCCGGGGATGCTGGTAAGAAATGGATCCTGTTATTTGAATGACTCAGTAAACTCACAACCAGCTCCACTGACCCAGCTTCCAGGGTAGCATCCTACTTGGGATAAGTTGTTTGAGGGACTCAAAACACTGTTCTTCCTCAATTCTAAGACATAGATATTTGATCACATGTTAATATATATGAAATCTGTATACATACATCTTATTATTGATTTACAATTAATAAATGTCATAGTCCCACACCCCACTCCCACTCCAGAATGCTATCATGAAATTGATGGAGTGGTTTCCAACCAAAGACATTTTGAAAAAGGGTAAATAAGACGCAAGGCAAGAAAAACCAGTCCTTACCTGTTTTCAGTGTATCTTAAAATTCAGAGCATCCAAGCTCACATGGTTTCTAAACCTTTTACAGCAGGTGTGCATGATCAAAGTGCCCAAACGAAGTCAGACTCAATGAACCAAACTCTTAATATTTGGTTCGTGGGTTGAACGCCCCTATGCCTTCACTCCAACATTGCATTTTTCCTGGAATGCCTGTCTCATTTTACGCTGACAAGTACCTGTTCATGTTTCAAGCTTCATCTTCTCTGAAGTCTTTTCTTTTCTTTTTTCCTTTTTGTGGAGAACAGGGTCTTGTTATATTGCCCAGGCAGGTCTCGAACTCCTGGGCTCAGGCTATTCCCCTGCCTCTGCCTCCCTAAGAGCTGGGATTACAGGTGTGAGCCACTGCACCAGGCCAAGCCTTTTCTGATATAGACAATGCTTACCCACAAGTCGAAATGACAGCTGCCTCCTCTTTGTTCCCCTTTGCCCCATGAGCTATTAGTTCTGGAGGGTCCCTGTTATTTCTTTGCATCTGCTTGATTACACATGAGTTACCTATTTCCCATCCCTCACCCCTTTGGGCAAGCACTGCTTGTGTCTCGTTCCTCTCCCATACCTGAACACTTACTTAGAACATAGTAGATATTCAAGAAGTTCTCTTGAATACTTACAGTCTTTGCATGTAAGAAACTCTATGAAGAACTCAGCTTTCAGAGTAACATAAAAGTAATTTGTAATCTAAAAATCCAAGTTGGAAGAGGAATCCCTTAGTAGTACAAATTTAAAGCTAGAGAGCTTCTAAAATGCATGTCACTATGAAGTGGCTGAATGCTAAACTGTCAGTCCCTTTTCTCCTGTAAGGTTTCTGGCTGTGTGGTTTATTTAGATTTCCTTATTAACCTGTATTTCCCTCATACACCAGGCCGAAGTTCAATCTCTACAGAGTTCCTCCTATTCTTCCTGTATGAATCAAACCGCGGATGCTCATCTTGTTGTCAAATTCACCTGACAGATTTGCTACAACAAATGAAAACACTAAATAAGCAGCTCCCATCTATTTTTTATGGCTGACATTCATTCCCAGCAAATAGCAAATGTTATCCCAGGATGAAAGCATCTATAATTCCTGAAGTTTTTATTTTGCTATAAATCATAGTGAATATTTCCATTGTGAGACTTTTTTAAAATGTAAAGCAAAAGTTAAAATACATGTATTCTTTAAATTCCTTAGAAAGCATCACAACAAAGTTTTGTTCCAGAAAGAACTACAGTGAAGATGGCCATGGAGAACATAGAAGGGTTAAAAATAATCACCAGAAATACATAACCTAATTATACGTTATAAATAAATATATATGCACGTATACATATATAGATAGATAGATGCAATCAAGAGTTTAAAGACAAGGTGCTTAATTCCAGATGCCTCTCCTCCTGTCAGTTTCAGACTTTTGTTTTCACCACACTCCAAGGTCATCATTACAACTGTCAGAATTTCTGAACCTAAGACATTAGAGCAGCAGTTGTCAGAGGCTCACAAACTCACCTGCCATTCAGACACTCCTCCCAGGGTAAACTTGAGAAGAGCCAGGACAAACAGAAAAGAATTCTGGGAGAAGAGGTAATGACAACAGCAAGAGCTAACAGTTGCAAAAGTCTTCTCATGCATTATCTCGTTAATCTTCATGATTGCTTATAGGAACAGGTACTCTGATTAGTACCACTTTATAGATGAAAAAATCAAGACTGACAATGATTAAGTACCTTGCCCCAAATCACACAGCTAGTAAGCGACAGAGGGCCTGAAAGTGGTTGACTTTCAGTTTAGATGGAAGACCAACAAAGACAAAAAATTTGAAAGATCCTATAGAATTTTCCTTCTTCATCTTTAGATTTGAATGAAGGAGAGAAAAGGGTAATGGTCATATATTTGGGCAAATTATCTCCTGGTTAGAGTCGTTTCTATCCGTCAGCATTTTTGGAGGTCCAACAAAGTTCCACCTGCCTGTACAGTGACTCTGATCAGCTGACCACAGTACCGGAAGATCAGGCTATCACATGCTCCATGTTTCCTCAGGATAGCTTTGGTCTCTACAATTGAGTACTGTATCTATGTTCACCTGAACCAGATGTGACTAAAAATCTGTCATAATTCCAATTTCTTTCAACCTCTCTCAATTCCAAAAATTCCTGAAAGTTAGATTATAAGAGGATTATAATTTCAAAATGTCATGTTTGTAAGTATTGCATAAATTACGCATTGCCTTCCCCAGAGACGCCACTTGTACAATTTCTCAAGCACCACCTTCTATGCTCCAGTTACTTGTGCAAGGATGTCTGTATCATTTTCTCACTCCATCATTACAAAATACCTACAGAGGGTGTTATTAGTCTATTTTATATATGAAAAGAGTTTTAAAACCAGAGATTAAATAAAGTGCCCAAGGTCATAGAGGCATTAGGAGGCAGAACCAAAGTTTCACTGTAGGTCTGACAGCCTATACAAGACAAGACACTCTCACTTCCTGCACCCTAAATGAGACTAATGCAAACTACTCAACAAAAGACTCAGAACTGGACTTTTCAGCACTTTCTCCCCACTTGTTTTCTGCTTTTGTTTTGTTGTTTTTTGCTGGGTTTTTTTTTTTTTTGGGGGGGGGGGTTTTTTATTGTTTTCTTTCATTTTTGCGTTTTACTTGAAAACATCTCACATAAAAGTATCCTCTGATTTTTTTTTCCCTGAGAGATGCTGAATAAACAGTTTTGATGATGTGTGGCCACAATTGCATACTTGTCAGGATCCAATTATTAATCTGATACTTAGGTATTTATTGCTGTCATAAGACTCTGCAAAATGGCTTTGAAAAATTGCCCTGACTCATGGTTCATATCCCAGGCTTTATCAAATGCACATTTTTTAATATAATGCGGGTGCCATGAGGTTACAGGCACATTGCATTCATATTCAATAACACTCTATAATCCTGAAAATAAAATACTGGGTTACTTTTAGGAAAAATTCCTTCCTGTCTATATTTTTTATTCTACAACCATAAATCATCTATGAGATGAACGTGGCATATCCTAAATAGGAGAGAGAGTTAAAGAGTTTAGAAAAGGAAAAAATGGTCAAACATCAAAATAAAAATTAAGATTTTACTACATTACATACAAATGCGAGCCATCATGTGAAAGTTTGGCAATTAACGCTGAAATATTTTATTCCAGTGAAGACTCCTCTGAATCCACATCTAATTACTAGGACATCCACTGAGAAGTTTTTGGATAACACAACAGTGCTCAAGATCATTTCTATTTTCATTTTTCAACATAAAAAGTGTAGAGCTCCTAACTCTCAGGTTTTAGGAGATGTTTATATGGAGCCAAAACTGTTGTCATGACAATTCAAATAAATTATGTAACTTGAAACAATGAATTGACCCATAGCTATGGAAGTTTTCCCAGGTAGATTTCAAACACGTCTCTAAAATGATCCTCCTCATGTCTATTATCTTCTTTCTCCCAACCATTACACCAATTATTCCCGACTGCTGGGAAGAGAGGTGAAGAGCACCCTTCCCTGCCATTGGCCAAATATTCTCTTTTGTTTTGTTTTGTATTCAGAGATTTCAATCAAACTCTCAGGAACCCATGCCCTGGCAAGGCCCATGCCCTGGTGAATTCAGAATTTTAGCAATGGGCACAATGATTGTTAAATGACTATAAGTTCCAGTACTCTGAACCCCAAACTAGAACTTGCTCTCACCCATCATCTCCCACAACTATAAAGACAGCCCTAAAGTGAGGCCACTAAAAAAAAGGTCATCTGATAAGATGCCTTATTATTTCAACATCTCCACAAAAGTCCAACAGCTGGTGAATTCCTAAAGGAAGCAACAGAGAAGGAGGGGGCATCAAGTAGAAGTTGTGGACAATAATGCACATGGATTAAGAAAGAGGATAGTCAATGGTATAGATTGAAGAGGATGAGAAAATGAAAAGCACCATTATGCATTGCACACCTACAACGTACCTGGTACTGAGCCACAAGAATTCCATAAGGCAAGGCTTTAACATTGGTACTATTGGCATTTAGACTGAATTACTCTTTGCTTTGGGATCTACACTATGCATTAAAAGGCATTTAATAGCATCCTTGGCTTCCTCCTACTAGATACCAGTAGCCCCACCTCATCCCAAGTTTTAACAATCAAAAATGTTTTCAAACATTGCCAAAGATCCCTTAAGGACAAAACTGGCCTTAGTTTAAAACGAATGCCATAGGTATACCAATTAATCTCAACCCTGCCCATGAGGAAGGCATTATCATGCTTGTTTTACCAGGGGAGAAGTAATAGAAACAGCGAACCCTTCTATAGAGGTAATTATGAGGCAGCCATGCTTACATATACACTCACCTATCACCTGTTATGTATAAATCCTCATGGGTTTGTATGTGACTGTCAGTATTATCCCCATTTTACAGTTGAGGAAGCTAAGGCACAAAGCTGGTCAAATCCTGCTTGAGGTTCACACCCAAGCAATGGACCTTCCTCGATGAGGCAGTCGCCTCCTGTGACTCACCCAGAGTTGGTCCCACTGTAGGACACAGGAAATTCTGCTCCAAGGCCATGCTCCTTCCACCACCTAAAGCTGTTCCTGAAACAGAGCAAGGCATGGTAGAATGTAGGATGATGCTGTACTCACAGGTAGGACTCTAAAACACCTGGGTTTCTAATGAGAAAGAACGGTATCTTCCACTTTGAAAACCAAATCTACAACATGCTCACATGGAGTCCACCAGGCGTACGAAGCAGTCTGTATCCTTCCTAGGGAATGATAGGCAAGTCTTCTCAAGGAAACACTTTCTAAGCATCCTTCCAACATCTACACTTTTAGTCCTCTTTGCTCACCCATCTCAAAGAATGTATTCTACCATAGACTATCTACAAAGATAGTAAACCTTTACAGTTGTATCCTAACGGCCGCTTTGTTTAATATAGAAGCAGAAAATGTGATTGAATTAATCAATTTGTAATTAAAAATTAAGCTATAGACAAGAAAGATTATTTGCTAAATGTACAGACTCTTGAGTAAGAAAAACTCCGGCTCAAATCCTAGCTTCCCAGCTCTGGATGTGAAGAATTTCCATGTCATCAGATAGGGATAACAAGCCCCACCTCTTAGAGTTCACAGTAGGCGATATAAAGCCCCTATCATGGGGCTGGGAGGTCGAGGTCTTTGTGGTTTAATGAGGAAAAGAAAGATGAGGGGTTAGCTGGTGAAACGGAATGTCGGGCTTTCTTCTCACAACCATCTTTCCTCACCAAGACAGAATGAGATAAAGTTGAATCCACTGGGCTGGTGATTAGCAGAATCCAGACCAATTGCAGCATCTTCTCTCTCTGAAGGGAAGCAACATATTGATTCTGCTTTGAAAAACCAAGATCTCACTTCAGGGAACATAACTTTCTTTCTTTTGCTCACAAAGAAACAATGCTAAAAAATAAAACTACCTCTGCGTCCTCTAGTGCATGGATTCAGATGGGCTGAAGCAGTAAAAGTGACTTTCCCACAATTCCATTTTTACAATAACCCTTCTCCCAGGGCATCAATATTAATACAGTCACACTTTCCAGGAGGGTGAACTGCTAAATCTGCAATGCCCCCAAAGACAGTTTAACTGTAAACCATTCTCTTCAGGATTGTAAGGTGACACATAGCCCTCCTGGGTAGACATCCCAATGTATGCAACAGCCACACCAGTGGCAGGCAGAAGCAACAAGAGAGATAGGAAGGAAGGAAAGATACCTGGGAATGCAGGAATACAACCGCACGCACTCACCAGCCATGTAGGCAACCTTAACCACTCCAATAGAATCCCCAAATCATAATTTCTTTTCTCTTCATGTCTTCCCTGTTCACCAAAAACACAGACCCCTTCTCTCATGAAGGGTGAGAAGAAGGCTGGTGAACATCCCGCAGTTTCTATGGCAGGCACTTGTAAGAAGATGCTGAGCTAAGCCTGTTCTCTTCTCTTCTTGGGGCACCCCAGGGTCTTACTTTCTGCTGTCTCCCTACTTGTGCCTTCCTCTTCCCTGTTCAACCCCACAGTTGCCTGATTCTCGTAATTACCTTCCCCTTTCTTTTCCTCCAGGAAATCACCACTATGAAACGAAGATATCTTTGTTGTCTAGTTTGAACTAGGAAGAATATTTTTTTCTAAGAATTAAAATATAAAATTTATTTTCCCCAAAATATGTCATAATAACACTAAACAGGAATACTAACAGATAGAATATTTAAAGAATAAAACTTAGAGACTACGAGTGTTCTACATTTGTTATTTTTTCCCCTCAACTGCTCTCAATTTCAGCTAAATTTAATTTCCTTAGATTCCGAGTCTTGGAATAGAGTTATATTTTGTAATCCACTAGTCATCTCTCTTTAGAGTCAAAAGTGTCCTAGGACACCAAGGTATTGTTCTACTTTTCCATCAAAAATCCCTACAGAGCTACCTGCGATAGGTCTTTCAGGATTTATTCCAATGACAAAGCCTATCTTTGAAGTAATTTACTGAGGGTTCCAGCAACCTCCCAGATTACTTAAAGAAAGAGGAGACAAAAGCTACCCTTGTGATGAAGTCCCTAACAAACAACCCAGAAAGAGCAGAAATGACTTCCAATCAGGAAAACATTTTCTACTTAACGCTCTAAATTGAGGTGCAACAGTCAACAGCTCAACACGCATTTTCAGTGGCCACTGATGGACCAGACCTTAAGTGCAATTGCAGTTCTCATAGGAAGTGTTTGAGCTCAAAAGCAACCAGCTTCACTTGGTCTCAGGTACCCTTTAGACTTCTAACAAACAAGAACTTTTGAAAAGCAACTTTAAACAAGAACTTAATTTGTTTCTTTTTGGTTAAGCTAGGATTGAAAATAACTCCCTCACTTTTTTCAGGATGGTTTACCTTTTAAATGAGGATGTCTGATTCTGCAATCCAAAGCAATGCATTGCTCGTGGTATAATATAAAACAGGATGCATCATTGAGAAAGCTAAAACTGTTACCAAGTGGAAGGCATTCTTTCATTCATTAAATATTTATTGAGGGCCAACTATGTGTCAGGCACTATTTATTCCAGGGGACTGGGAAACATCAGTGAACCAAACAGACAGAAATCCCCCCTCCTGGTGTAAATTGGCATGATAGTTCATAAGGGATTCTAATTCTAGAAAGCAGCATTATATTTTACTTTTCAACATCTTCTCTAGCATCTAACACATAATATACCTCAATTAATATTCCATGGCTATATGACTGTTCTATTACTAACCAATGTATATTGAGCACATATTATTTGCCCAGTACTGAAGGATCCAAAATGAATAAATCTTTTTTTTTTTTTTTTTTTTTTTTTGATACAGAGTCTCACTGTAACCCAGGCTAGAGTGCAGAGCTGTGATCACAGCACACTGCAGCCTCCACCTCCTGGGCTCAAGTGATCCTCCCACCTCAGTTTCCCAAGTAGCTGGAAGCACAGGCACATGCCACCATGCCTGGCTAATTTTTGTATTTTTTGTAGAGATGGGGTTTCACCATATTGGCCAGACTGGTCTTGGACTCCTGGGCTCAAGCTATTTGTCCACCATGGCCTCACAAAGTGCTGGGATTACAAGCATGAGACACTGTACCTGGCCAAAATGTATAAGTCTTGATCCTTGCTCTTGGGAAATCACAGGTCCTAGCACTTCCTGGTTTTAGCTGCTGCAGTGGAAGCCTTTACAAGGCCAGGGGAGCAACAGGAGGTGGGAACAAGACTAATTAGAGGACTTAGAAAAGGGCTACTTAGAGGAGATGCTACAAGAGCTGCATCTTGGAGCGTAAGTCGCTGAGCACCAGGTACATGGGGACAGGTGTAGAGGTAGGGAAAGAGTTGGAAATACCAGACAGAGAAAACAGTACGAACCAAAGCAGAGAGGCAAGGAACAGGCTTCTGTGTCTGGAGTGGCCACAGGATAATAAATGGTCCCACATCCCTAGCCAGCGTTGGGATCCTATTGAACAAATCCTCAAGGCTTCCTCAGCCTCTTGTTGGGGTAGTTGGGTGCCAATCCAAAGCCCATGCCACTTGCAAGAAAGAAATTCTTATACTTTATAAAACACAGGAAAGATCATGGTCGCGTACTTCTGTGAGTAGAATATTTAACAAATCAGGAAAAACTATGTTGGGCTTGAGGAACAGAAATGATGCAGGGCTCAACCCAGCAACACTCCCACAGAGAAATAGAAGAGGTCATCGAGTTTTCTGAAAGGCACACTTTCTACAGGCATATATGAGGGTCACTTTGATGGCCGGCCCTTAATTTACCTTCAAACACCTCCTTCAGTGATGTGCCTGTTTGTCTCCTCAGCCTTGTTCACTACAGGGAACTAAATATGCCTTTAATATTTATCTGTGCTGTGAAAACTGCTTCTACATGCATCCCTTTGAGGGAAATAGCCAAGATCAATGCAGGACTGACATATACTAAATGAAGAAACAAACAGAAATATTTATTTCTCTGTCCACAGACCACAGTGCCTCCTGAGGGTGGGAACAAATTGGCAGCAACAATATAGTACTCCAAGCGGGGAGGGCACTACCTGTCTCTAGAAAGGCCAGGCTATACAGATTTTTTTCTTTTTTTATACAAGAGATCTATGCAAAAGCATCACACAATGAAAAGAATATTTTAAATGTGGTTTCTCTGTGACTGTCCTGAGATTAGAATGTCTCAAACCTTACTTTGCTTGGGGTTTTAATAATTAGTGCCATTGAGTACCAGATGCTTTAAATACTTCATCCCGTTAAATCCAGACTCCTCCAATTTAAGTATCATTATTGATATTTCACACATTATGAAACAAGCAACCACATGAGGATGGTGGCTCGCACAAAGCCCTCAGTAGCAGTGGTTTAGTTTGTATTTGAGCAAGATTCAAGATTCATCTGGCCCCAAACCCTAAGCTTCTTTTTCAGTGAATATGACTTCCCATGAATTTGGAACATTGGCTGAATATATAAGTATGTAACATATAAACAGGAATACTGTATGTCTTATGTGAGTTTTCCCTGAAGCAGCTCTTGAGATAAGGATCATGAGCAAATTACTTATTAAGGAAGGACTAGTGAGAGACAGACCATGAGCAAATTACTTATTAAGGAGAAACTAGTGAGAGAGAGAGAGAGAGAGAGGCAGATAATTTCAGACAATTTTCCTGCAGAAGTAGCCTCAGCTGATCCTGCAGGAGAGAAGTCAGGTGCATAGTAATCTCAGAGCCATCTCACCCAGATAAGGGGGCTGGGAAGCGCTGATCCTGTGTGTCAGTCACTGGGCCAATGGCAGCCCTGAAGATGTGAACTCTCAGATAATCTGATGCTGCAGGAATCCTCCACTGGCCCGAAGACAATCCTCAAAATAAAGCAAGAGCTTACTAAATCTGAAGAAGAATTGTATAGAAACATTAAAATTGACCTGAGGGGATATATGGCAGCATTGACAGGGTCCACTATACCATTTCAAAGCAAACTCTCACAACCAAAAATGTGAGCACAGGTTCATGCTCCAACAGACAGAACCAAAAGCAGCATCCATCTCAGCACTTCCCCAACTAATCTACAAATGGACTTAGGTCTGCAAGCTCCTCTTTCTTCCCCTGTCTCCCTGGGCCACTGAATCAATTCCAGCCAAGGCAGCAGTTGGTCCTCACACTCAGTGCCATCAGCTGCTGGAGGTAGAATTGGGGATCCTTCCTTTAGCTTGATCCTCAGAGTACCTGGAGTACATTTGCACCCTCCAAGTGTCAACAAGTCATCTCCATGCTTGTCCACTCTTTCTGGCACTTCGACAGGTTCAGAGTCTTTGCATAGTTCTTGCCACTCCTCCTCTCTAGGAAGCATAACCTGACTCCTATTTGACTTGAAAGAGAGGATGCACACTATAAGGTTACCAAGGCTACAGAGACATTGGTGTGCAACCTGCCTCTGCTACTTACTAGCCCTGGATTTTGGGCAAGTGACCTAACTCCTCTGAGTTTCCTCACCTGTTAAATGGAGAACAAGAAAGCTAGCTCAGGATTCTCATGATAGTTAAATAAAATAATGTACAAAACAACTACTTATAATGGATAGCTGCCATTTTCTTTGTTATTGTTATTTTAATATGCTTTCTTGAAACCATGACTGCCTGATGTAGCAGTGGCAGCCTGGATTGAGTTCAAGTTCATAATTCTTTATCAGGAGGTCTAGCCCTAAAATCAGATTAGATCACTAGAGGTTTTTTCCTTACTTTTCTGAGATTTCCGAGATTTCCATTTTCAAGGACAAAGAACCTATGCAAGTTATGACAGTGTCAACCTTAGCAGCAGTAATCCATATAGGCCAAACCCTAAGCCAAATCCTTCCTTTAGCTTGAGGATTTGGCTTAGGGTTATATAACCCTAAGCCGAGGCTTATATCACAGACAGAGGTGATAACCAGCCGAGGCTTATATCACAGACAGAGGTGAGATGTATAATGACACCTGTGACCTATATTCCTCATTTATAACCTGGACTCCTGGCTTACAGGAGGGTGGAGGATAGAGCAGCAATGAATCAGTTAAAAGCCACATAAGATTGCAGCAGTGTTCTTGAGAGAATTAAGCCCTAATCTCTTAAAGCATCCATTGTATGAAATGAATTAATTTCTCTTCCATGCATTTAGAATGTCACAACTAATATACCACCCTTGGGAGAATTGAGAAAATAGTCACTCAAATTATTCTCTCTGTCCTATAATTCATATGAGGAGTTCTATTTGAGAAGTGGTAATCTAAATTAATGCTTCCTTAATAGATATGCAAACTGAATTTATAGAGTATAAATGACTTGCTCAATCTATGGCATATGGCAAAGCTAAAGACAGGAAAGTTCTTTGCTAAATAGTCCCTAGGGTTATTATGTAAGCTCATCTCTAGAAACCATCTTAAATAAACGCTTTTAATCTCTCTCACACACACATACACACAATTCAGAAAGAGAGAGAGAGAGAATTTATGAATGAGATCTGCATCAGATCTCATTACACATGATACAGTAACATGATATTCATTTAACGTTAAAAACACACCAGATAACTTCTCATTTAAAGGGGTTAGTGGTCCCTCTCCTCTGTGATTCCATAGTTCGTTGTGCTAATATCTCTCCTGGAATATGTTTCACTGAATCTTAATTATGCATCTTTACACTGAATCATGACGACAGTTAAGCAAGTTTACTCATTTCTAATATCCATACCCTAGCAGCATTTGTCACATAAAAGGCATCAATGTAAAAGTAAATAAATACACTGTAGTGGAGGAAAAAAGTTTTCTCTATTCTCTTAGGTTATTTGAAAGGGGCCTGTGAATTAAACTGACAAAAGTAGTATTAACAGGAGCAAAGCATACACATTCCCTTTGATGTTACCATTTTTTACATACATGATGGGTTTCACAGAAAAGAAGTGAAAACTCTAAAAGGAGTGGTTGGACTTGGGTGCCTATATACCATTTTAACAAAGGATGATAAATTTAGACAAATGACTAGACAAAGGAAGGCAGGCTTTGGGTTTCTAGGGCAGTAAAATGTGGGACTGTAAATACATAGGGGAAACTATGGAATGGCAGATAAAGGTTATTTAGTAAAACTTATTTACACAGAATCATCTTGATGCCATCTCTGCCTCCAGTAATAAGGGTTAATCTCCTCTTCCTGGTACAAGAAGGAGAGGAGCAGATATCTCCACAAGGAAAATTTACATCCTGCTTTTAGGCAGAAGGAAAGAGCAGAGAACCCTTTCTGTGTTTGATTTTTCTCAATTGCCTTCATCCCAGAATAAGCCTATGCCAAAGTGGCATATTTTGGGATGTCATATTCTGGACCCCTTCAAAATCGACTAATAAAAGCCATTTCAGAAAATGGAGCATGGTGAGTTTAGATGGTCTAACCTGGGGGATAGGCACTGCCAAAATGAGTCAACTTATCAATTATTTACAGTACTTTGACTCTGGAAAATATGGCCACATATACTTATTTACTCTATCAGAACCACATACATTTCATTTTGACATATTAAAAACAATTATTTAAATAAAATTTAACAGCATCCAAAACAATGTAGCACATAGAAAAAGATTTGATTTTGTCATCTTGAAAAATGTTTATGGGGAAGCCACATGAGGTTGTATTGAAAGAAAATGCAGTGGTAACAATTTATATGGTAAATAAATCATCCCGTGGATCAGTGATTGCAAACTTGATTGTAAGTCTTACTCAGGTAATTTAAATCAATAAAGTGATTACTCAGGTAATTTAAATTGATAAATGGAATAGTTGCAACTGTTATTGAGACAGTTTTTTAAAAGGAGCCATAAATGTGGATTTTCATATGAAAACTCCCAGTTTTTAAATCTGAGGCAACATTGTGTACACCAAACAATATATGCCTGTGGGCTGGATTTGGCCTGAGGGATTAGAGTCTAAATGACCATATCAGTGAAAAGCTAAAAATGTGAGAGAAACGGAATATCTACACGTCGACCAAAGTGAGTCAACAGAAGATTTCTGCCTCCACTTATTTTTTAATCTTTGTTCCACCCCCAGGCACTTAGTCTAAGTTGCTGCCAACAATGAGTATTTTAGACACAGATTTTACCTGCTGGAAGATTACAGTTTGGAACAAGGCAGGTTATAAATAAATAAACCACATTGAAAGCAAAATTGATGATTCCTATTTTTGTGACCAAATTGTACATGTTCTCTATCACAATCCTTGGAACTCTTTGTTGTCTGCTCTTAGTATTTATAAATTTAACTCCTGAAATTTCAATTACATGGTATCAGACCCAAAGGTCAAGGACATACAGAAAATTGTCCTTTTGCTGAAGTACAAAGTACAAATTGTATGTGAAATACAAATGTTGCGAGATCAGTGTAACTAGTAAGACAATTTAGCCCACAGCTTAGCAGTTCATCTCAGCACAAACATCTTTTTTTGTTCTCTAACTCTCACATATGTGCTATGGTCTATATATTTGTGTTCCTTCAAAATTCAGGTGAAAATTCAGTTGCCAATATGTTATTATTAAAATGTGCAGCCTTTAGGAGGTGATTAAGTCATGGGTGTGGAGCCATAATGAGCGGAATTAGTGAAAGAGACACAAAGGAAATAAGTAAGTCAACCAGTAATTAAAACAAGAATAAATATGGACTGTCCCAGGCATCCCAGGATACAATTTTCCTGTTTGGCCGTATTTCATGTCCTAATCCCCTTCCCTCCTCCATAGGAGTAACATTGTTATGAAGTTTATTGCTATGAAGTTCATGTGCTTCCATCTAGAATGTTTCTCTGTATTTACATTTGTAAAATCATAGTTTTGTTTTTCAGTATATTGTCCCCAAAATATCCTATTACACATTTGTGACCTGCAAAAAAAAAAAAAAAAAGACACAGGGGAGCAGTTTGCCCCTTCTGCCATGTGAGGATGTGACAAGAGATACCACCTATGAAGCAGAGTGCAGGCACCCACCAGACACAGAATCTGCTGCTGCTCTGATCTTGGACTACCCAGCCTCCAGAACTGTGAGAAAATAAGTTTCTGCTATTTATAAATTACCCAGTCTAAGGTATTTTCTTATAGTATCCCAAACAGACTGACTACATGCAATATATTTTATTAAAAGTTGAAAACCTTGATTCTTTAAAAAGAAAAAAAAGAAAGCTACCGCTAGCTCTTAATATATGCAGATGTAAAAGCTAACTTTCAGGGCTGGCAAAAAATGAAAAAAGAAAGCAAAATTTCCATCTTAAGTCAACCTCTCAGCAGTATGTCAAAGTTGAGCTGAACTTTTCTTCCTTACAGCATTTCTTCACTTGGCATTCAGAAGCCGTTTCTCTTAGCTGTCCTATCTTACTATTCACACCTCGTCAGTCACCTTTCCAGATTCTTCCTCATCTTCCCAATGTCTGCAGCCTAGAGTGGCCCAGATCTCAGCCCTCACTCCTCAAGTCTCTCTATTCTTACTCTCCAGGAGATATCAGCCTGACCTAGTGCTGCAAATAACACCTACACCCAGGACTCTCAGATCCAGATCTCTCCCACGTCACCCCAACACACAGTTGCTTCCACTCTCCATATCCCCTTGTTTCCTATTCTAAAATGCAAGCCCAAACCCATTCTTCATTCCTCCCCATCCCCTAACCCTTCACCCTTTCTAGCTCAATAAATGCTTCTCATCCCATAACGTAATCTATTATCAAATCCTGTTGGCTCTATCTCTAACACAGAAGAGAATCTGCCCTTCTCACCATCTTTTTCTAGTTCAAGTTACTAACATCTACCAAAACTATTTCCACAGCCCATTCCCCACTTTCCTTGCTGGGCCCAGGATTTAATCCAAAATCCTTACCAAGCGCAACTATGCGCAATAGACCTTCCATGCACAACGGACCTTCACTTGTTCTCTTCTCCTTCCACTTCTATAGCCAAGTTGGCTTCCTGGCTGTTCCTTGAGTTTGCCTGATTTATTCCTGCCTCAGACCCTATGCACATGCTGTTTCCTCAGATATCTCTGTGGCTCGCTCCCTCTCTGTTCAAATGTCACCTTCTTAAAGAGGCCTTCCCTGATCATTCCATTAAAAGAAAGCTTTGTCTTCAATCTCCGTTTATTCCCTTAACCTACCTTTTTCTTCATGGCCTTTATCACTTTCTGACATAAAAGTAAGCTCCATGAGAGCCTTGATGCTTAATAGATGTTCAATAAATATTTAAATTAATTAATTGCTTAATTAGTTAATGACTCTTTAAGCATTATAAAGGACTAGAATGAGACTAATTTTTCAACTTTAACTTATTGCATGTTATGGGGAGAAATAGATCATGAAATCAACCTCAAAAGCTTTAATAATGTTTATCTTGTGAATGTCAGGATCTACTTTCTGCCTTTCCTTCTAGACTTGGAGCTCCGTGAGTAAAACAACTAGGCTTTAGTCATCTTTGTACCCCAGATCTAGCAAAAGGACTTGCCCATAATAGAGGCCTGAAAAAATATTGTTGAATGATTAAGTGTAAAATGGCCAACCAATATTTTAATCAACTTAAATCAAGCAAAAGGAATTTAAGAAATTATTACATACCCCCTTTAACACTGTTTGCAAAAAGAGACAGAAGAAGCTGTTTAAAAAACATTTTCTTCCTCAGATATACAGTTGGGTTAGTAGATGTTGAACTTAGAATTCAAAAGTGGCCTTTTTGTCTCCCTAAGTAGGTAATTTGAATGCATACCCATCTAGTCACTTTTCACAGGGAAGGCAAAAGAAGTAGAAAGAGAGAGAGGCAAATGGGGTGTTTGTTTGTTTATTTGTTTGTTTGTTTGAGATGGACTCTCACACTGTCGCCCGGGCTGGAGTGTTGAGATGACAGCAGGTGGCTGCATTCCCTGCTGATGTGCAATAATGAGATATTAAATGATACGATGAAGGGATGTCCCTGGGCTGTGCCCATGTGTGCTCATCTTCTTCTGGGCACACGTTTCCCTTTCAAGAACCAGATGAACATTTCATAATTTGAAAACTAAAATTCCTAACAGCGTTTTTTCTCCGACATCAGCCTTCCAAATTGTGTAGCCAACACAGGCGAAGGAAGGTATATTATTTCATAGGGCTCTCTGCTTGTTTTCCTGCTGTTTGCATTCAGCAGAATGGAAACCTGTGGGTAAATGGAAATTGCTATCCATCGGGCAAGCCTCTCACATGGCTATAATTGTGCCTTTCCCCGCAGATCCGGTTGCCTCTGTTCTCATACCTGCTTGGTTTGCTCACTCCCCACTCACATCCCCTGCTTCTTTCCATCAGGTGATTAATTGTAAATCTTAAAAAAGATACCCACCTTGGAGTCCAGAGCAGTCGAGAGAAATGGAAAATGTTCATTTGGCATTAATGGGGAAGAAAATGTAATCAGCAGGCATTTTATTTTTCCACAAAATTCACTTTCCTTTGAACTTAGCTCTTAATATTGTGATGAGTGTTTCCACTGTGGTGTGCATCTCCACAGACTGCAATAAAGCCATCCTTGTTTCTCCTTTAGTTCCTGCAAGTTTCTAAAGCACAGGGCCAGTGATGGGGAAAATATTCCTATGAAATTGGAGTGGGCTCTACAAGGCGCTCAGGTTAACGGGTAGAGTCTACACTCAACCACCTGGGTTGAGTCCACACTCTCCTGTGTGTCCTGGTGAAAGTCTCTGTACTACATAATGCTTTTTTCCTTCTTTCTGCCTTTCTCTAACCAGTATCATGGTGGTGTCTAAATTCCCATCCCTCATTTTCCAGGTTTGTATAACTCTATGTATTAAAATCAGAGATGAGATTCTTCACCTTTCCTACATTTTTTTCAGTGCCATTTGTAGAACTTCAGCACACATTTTATTTTGACTTGACGACTTGGATATTGGGATAAATACATGCAGCTTTTACAAAGATTCAAATTGGAACAGTCTTTGGGTTCTTCAGCAAGTTCCTTCAGCAAGGTTCCTTAACTTGCCAAGAGTCTTCAAGAAAATATGAACGAGCACCAGATGGGAGTCTCAAAGGACTCATTTAACTGCAAATAACACAAATAACACCCACACACTGAAGACAACCTCAGACAGGGCTGTCATGGATTTTGGCTTGTTATGAGATTGGAAAGTGGCTGAATTTGTGTGGGAAATGATACTGAGTTAGGACGTGGAAGTGCAATGGCTTTAAAAGTCTTTGAATGTTCTTCCAGCTGGATTTGAAATAATACACTTCCTGGTTCAGGGATTCTGGTGATAGCTCTGGAAGCCACCGCAGGCTTTGTCTTCTCTTCTCTATATTACTCTGCTGATTTTAAGAGTTTATGACTCTCTATTATATACCTATTATATACATAATATACATATAATATATGTGTATATAATATATACATATATACATATATATGTATATAATATATACATATATTATATATGTATATAATATATACATATATAATATGTATATGTACACATAATATGCTTATATGTATATATAACATATTATATATACATAGATTATATATGTGAATATATATAACGGGCCTTCGTTTTGTTATTATTCTGTTATAAACCACAGTTCACTTTCTTTCTCTCTACTAAATAACAGTTTCCTTAATTTTACCCTGTACTTTCCTTCCTGCCCCAAAAACATTCCTGATTATGTTTATATATTGAGTTTTGCTCACATTTTCTTAATCAGTTGAATTCTTTCCTGTCCTAATATCTAATACCTTCTTCATCTTTAAAGTCCATTTATCTTTTTGCAACATCCATGATTTGGAATTTTTTGGTTTTACTCAATTTTATTTCTCTTACAAACACTTTGATAGATTTTATGGCATGCTGGAACTGTTCTAAGTGGCTACCAGTACTAACGCTATGGAGTTGTCTTTGATGACTCTGCCCTTCTGTCATGAAGTCCCATAGCACTCAGTAGTTTAGTCTAGTTCTTCTCAAACACCTGGGAAATTTGTTAACAGTCTTTAATAGAAGGAAAAGACAAGCCAACAACTTGGATAAAATATTTGCAAAATGCTTATTTGATGAAGAACCTGTATTTAAAATATGCAAAGAACTCTTAAAACTTGTCAACAAGAAAACAAACAATTAAGACGTGAGCAAAAGATCTGAGCAGACACCTCACCAAAGAAGATATACAGATGACTAATAAGCATATGAAAAGACGTTCAACATCAAATATCATTAGGGAATTGCAAATTAAAACAACAATGAGAGACCACTACACACCTTTTAAAATGGCCCAATTCCAAAACAGCAAAACCACCAAATGCTGGGCAAGGATGTGGAGCCACAGGAACTCCCATTTATTGCTGGCGGAAATGCAAAAACGACTCAGTGATTTTGGAAGACAGTTTGGCAGTTTCTTACAAAGCTAAAGCTAGTCTTATGAAATGATCCAGCAACTATGCTCCTAACTACCCAAATGAATTGAAAACTTAATGTCTGCACAAAAACCTATACACAAGTGTTTATAGCAGCTTTATTTACAACTGCCAAAAATTGGAAGCAATCAAGATGACTTTCAATAAGTGAATAGATTTTTGTTAAAAAAAAAAAAAAACTATAATTTGTGGCCAGGCACCGTGGCTCACGCCTGTAATCCCAGCACTTTGGGAGGCTGAGGTGGGCAGATAATGAGGTCAGGAGATCGAGACCATCCTGGCTAACACGGTGAAACTCCGTCTCTACTAAAATACAAAAAAATTAGCCAGGCGTGGTGGTGGGTGCCTGTAGTCCCAGCTACTTGGGAGGCTGAGGTAGGAGAATGGCGTGAACCCGGGATGTGGAGCTTGCAGTGAGTGGAGATCACGCCACTGCACTCCAGCCTGGGTGACAGAGCAAGACTCTGTTTCAAAAAATGAAATATTCCTCAGGTCTTTGAGTGATATTTTTCTATATACTTCTGCATTATTTGACTCTCTCACGAGGAAAATGAAGAGATCATGCCACTGCACTCCAGCCTGGGGGACAGAGCAAGACTCCATCTCAAAAATAAAACAAAAAAAAATATTATTTACATCCATGCAACATAATGATAAATGATATAAAAAGAGATAAAAAGAAATGTGCTCTCAGGCCACAGAAAGACATGGAGAAAATAAATGCATATTACTAAGTCAAAAAGGCTACATAATCATATGATTTCAACTATATGACATTCTATTTAATAGAAAAGGCAAAACTATGAGAAAGTAAAAATATCATGTTTGGAACCAGTAGGGAGAAAAAATGAACAGGTGGAGCACAGGGGAATTTTAGGGCAGTGAATCTATTCTGTATGATACTGTCATGGTGGATACATGGCATTTTGCATTTGTCAAACACCATAGAGTGTTTAACACCAACAGGAAACTCAACGTAAACTACTTTGGTTAATAATAATGCATTAGGCCAGGGTGGTGGCTGATGTCTGTAATCCTAGCCTTTGGGGAGGCCAAGGTGTTAGGATTGCTTGAGGTAAGGGGTTCAAGACCAACCTGGGCAACATCATGAAACCTCATCTCTACAAAAAATAATTTTAAAAACTAGGTGTGGTGGTGTGTACCTGTGGTTCTAATCAGGCATGGTGGTGTATGCCTGTGGTCTTAGCCACTTGGGAGGGAGGCTGAGGTGAGGGACTGTCTGAGCCCAGGAATTCAAGGTTGCAATGAACTACATCACAGCACTGCACTCCAGCCTGGGTGAGAGAATAACACCCTGTCTCTAAGAGTAATCATCATCATCATCATCATCATCATCATCTATCAATATTAGCTCATCAATTTTAATAAAAGTATCACACTACTGCAAGATGTTAACAATAGAGGAAACTGAGATGGAGAGGGGCATACGGACCCTCCTGGACCCCTGCAGAAACCATCCAACTGAAATCGTGATCAGAGAGAGGAACAGAGGATAGGATGGCCTTCATCATACAGGGTCCTCAGGAAAGACCTCAACCACCTGACATTTGAATTATGAGTAAGGTGAGGAAAGAGAGTGCCAGGCAGAGGGACCAGCCACTGCACAGGCAGAAATGAGCAGGATGGACAGGGAGCAGGGAGGTGAAAAGACAGACAAGGCTGGGCAGCGAACATGGAGGCCTTGATCTGGCTTCAGATTTTATTCCGAGTGTGATGGATCTCTGGAAGAGTTGAAGCAAAGGAGAGATGTGATTTGACTTGCCAAGTGAGTTTCGTCTATCCTTTCGGTAGAGACACTAAATACTCATGAACTTCTTGATTCTGAAATAAGTGTTGATGGAGACAGCTTCCCACATATCCACCCTTTATGAGATAGAAAGCTATCCCCTTTCTGGGCAGATGCAAGGGGGACACTGAGTCTCTGTAAACAAGACTAGTGACCCCTCTGAGTGGACACAGTCCTGCAGGGCTCACACATATGAAGAGTGAGCTGGGCATTGCTTGAGTGTGGGTCTCCTGCAGGCTGCATGAGCTCTTGTGCATATAAGGGCTTGCTCTGCGACTCTTTCCACGGAGCATTGCTTCACAACCTTCCACTCATCTGCTCCATGCACACAGCAGCCCTGGAAGCTATGTGGAGCGAGAGAACAAGCCCAGATCTGCCAGGCATCCCTAATCAGTTGTTACGCTCAGCTCCTCCATCCTCAGTGGCCTCACATGTAAAACAACAGGTAGCAATACCAGATTTCAAGGTTGGGGCATTGGAGCTGTCAAAGTTGTCAGAATCAAAAAGGAGTCACTTGTGTTAAAACAAACCAAAAACACCTGACAAATAGAGCCAGGGAAGGCCATGAAGAGAAGGTTCTCATGCTCGTATGCCTGATAACAAAACTCATCACAAAAGACTACAAAAACTACAACCTTGCTCAAAAGTCATTTCAACTTCCCACAAAAAAATACTTCTGTCAGGACACCTGCCCAGGAACTTCCTGTCCAACCTCAACTGGCATCACCTTTGTTATTGACCCTTGGAGCCAAAGATAATTACCTAAAAACAGTCATTTAATCCTCTTTCCCATTTTTCCTTTAAAAACCTTTGTCTTCTTTTATCTCCCTGAACACACACATAGTTCACTGTGGCATTCATATTTTCATTGCAATGCCCTAGTCCCAAATAAATATTTTCTTTTATAGAGTCTTTCTGTTATTTAGGTTGACAGAGATAGTCAATCTATGGGAATTGTCTCCTGTTGGTCTCCGTGGATGAGAATTATCACTACTATCTAAGTGAGCGGCTCCAACCACACAAGAGCCCTAGAAAAGAAACATTGAGATTTAATACTTTTATTCTAGAAGTGCCATTGTGGAATTGTTTTCTGTTGACATTTTTGTTATTGCTTCCTTCATGCGCTCATTCATTCAATAAACACTCGTTAAGTACTCCCTATGTTCCAGATATGCAGATATTTTTTAAGCTATGACATTTTGTGTACAATTAACAAAATAAATGTTTCCAGAACAGAAAAGTGTGTTCTTCACAATTTCCGGTGAAGGAACTGAATGAACTTCAAAGGGCAGGGGTATCTGGAGTTAGCCAGGGCAAGGGTGCCCATGGTCCCTGTGTGTGTTTGTGGGTGAGGGTGCTCTGAGTACCTGGCCTGGGCAATGCTGATCCCAAATGCCACCTTTTACCCTACCCAGTACTAATGGGGAGACATTATCCCTTGACAGAAAACAGGACGCTGCTGGTTGAGACCACAGGATCACGCCTACAGCATGCACTAGCCAGCCTCCAAAAATGCTTGGGGGACCCCAGTTGGACTTCAGAAAGAAGGTAGTTCTTTCTTCATCAGACATCTCTGCCCTGTGGCCACATCAACAATGAGCATGGGACAAGAAGAAGGTATATGTCCTGTGCCCAATGCTTACCACAGCCAGTCTACAGACACTGGCTCTTCTAGAGACTCATTACTAGACGATCTGCAAAACGCTATTACAGCTGGGACCTTGAGGAACAAAGAAGAGGACCAACAGGAACTCGGGAGCCAGAGAGGAGCACAGGGTTCTCCCCTCGGGATGCACCTGTCTCTGAGACCCAGCTGCACTCCTCTCCTCTCCTGCGACTTCCTGCCATTCTCTCTGTATTCTCAGATGCAATCTACTCTGACACTCCCCAGCCCCTCTCTCCAAGACACTTATGCAAAGGAATCTTCCCTTTGGTGTTCTCAGCAGCGGGGTGTGAGGTGTGGGGTGGACAATAGAATACTGAAGTTATAAATCTGTCTCTCATCTAACGCGATTCCTTTGAGAAGATTAAAAGCTGGGCTCGATTCTCCCATCTAGGATTAGTAAGAACAATGCAAATGTAGGGATGAAAAGAGTCTAGAGAAGGGTCCAACATGTCCAAGGGCAATTGTGGCCAGAGACAACCTTGTCCCTTGTCCTCAGCTGAGAAGAGCAGCAGGTGTGACAAGGGTAGTTAATGGAAACCCACAATTGCACTGGTGCCTTCTGGAGGTTTGTTTTTTTGGAAATCATTTCCATTTTGAAGGCCCAAGGGAAAACAATTTTCAGGTATTCACATGGGCACATAGAAGTGTGTTTCGTTCCAGCTGCTGTGCTAGGCCGAGCTCAGCAGAATCACCGAGTCACTTCCAATCTATGATTTTCTGCTGATGCTGACAAAGGCAACCCCCAGGGCTGGAGAGGAAACACTATATTTACTCACACAATTCTCTTCTCCTTCCAAAGGCGCCTGACTGCCCCAGAAAGCTAGTGAGAAGGAGAAGAGCAGACACGCTCTCACGCTCTTCCAGCCCTTGTGGCCAGGAGCATGGACCGGGGGAATGAGGGAATAAATGGATATCAGTCAGACACCAAGCTATTAATTAAACCTGACTGTTGGCCATCTAGGTGTTGAAACTCCATGTTGATCACGGTGGCTAATCAGCCTGCAAAGGGCAGTAACTGCTATGAAGTGAAACCAAGTGACACCTTGTGACCTCTGACATTTCTCCTGAAACAGCCGCACCAGGGAATCTCAGGGATCCTGGCTCCACAGCCACCTGACTGCCAAAAAAGAACTAGGACATTTAGACTTTGCTTTTATTCTTACAACTTTTTAAACTCTCCAGTTAATGAGAAATTTAATAAGGCTTAGCGTCACGCGGTCCTGGGCTCTAGCTTTGTGGTATACCAACTCCTTATTCTGAAACTTGCTACATAAAGGGTCAGAATTAAGAATTTAACCCTGCTTTTGGATATCAGCCATATTTCAGGGCAACCAAATAATTGGTGAAGGAAAAATTCTTATTATAGAAGAACACTAACTAATGAACTTAGCAGGAATGATAGAGAATTACAGAAATCAACAGTTTGTGACACCTAGTGAATTAATCAACTGGACAATGGTTATCAATGGTGAAAAATCATCAGTGAAAGGTTAATGAGGACGCTTAGCAAGTATGGCTCAGATTAGCAACACCTGCCCCCAGTCATCAACTGTGACATCTGTAGAAAAGAAGTGGCTGATATGATGCACTAGGAAGTGCTGCACACCTTGTATAAAGAAAAAATGTTATTAAAAGAGAACACATTGACCTGAACCAAATGATGCCACCCTGATTAACCTGCCAGTTTATAGAAAATATGAGGGCTAGAAGATGTCAAACACAGTCAAATGCAAACAATCAGCTCAATTCAGAATGTGGGAAATTCTACAGAAGAAAAAAAATGAAATATCTTCAACAAGTAGTTGGCATGGGAGAAAGAAGAGGAGAAGAAAACTGTAAAGGTAAAAAGAGTCTTAATAATTATATTAATCAAGCGTATAGTGTGTGAGCCTATTTTATTTTAACTTTTATTCTTGTTTCAGAGATACATGTGTGCAGATTGTTCTATAGATAAATTTCATGTTCCGAGGATTTGGAGTACATATTATTTCATCACCCAGGTGATAGCATAGTACCCAATGGATAGCTTTTCAATCCTCACCCTAACCCACTCTCCACCCTCAAGTATACCCCAGTGTCTATTGTTCCCTTCTTTGTGCCCATGTGTACTCAATGTTTAGCTCCCACTTGTGAGAATGTACAGTGTTTGGCTTTCTGTTCCCGCATTGGTTCACTTAGTATAATGGCCTCCAGCTCCATCCGTGTTGATGTAAAAGACCTGATCTCATTCTATTTTATGGCTGTGTAGTATTCCATGGTATATATGTACCACATTTCCTTTATCCAGACTACCACTGATGGGCCTTTATGTTGATTCCATGTCTTTGCTGTTGTGAATGGTGCTGTGATAAACATACGTTTGCATGTGGTTTTTTTAATTACTATTTTTGAGATGGAGTCTCACTCTATTGCCCATGCTGGAGTGCAGTTGCATGATCTCAGCTCACTGCAACATCCACCTCCTGGGTTCAAATGATTCTCCCACCTCAGCCTCCTGAGTAGCTGGTATTACAGGCACCTGCCACCATGCCCAGCTTATCATTGTATTTTTGGTAGAGATGGGGTTCTGCCCTGTTGCCCAGCCTCGTCTAAACTCCTGGGCTCAAGCAATCCACCTGCCTCAACCTCCCAAAGTGCTGGGACTACAGGAGTGAGCCACCGCACCTGGCCAGCATGTGTCTTTATGGTAGAACAATTTATATTCCTTTGGGCATATACCCAATAATGGGATTGCTGGGTCAAATGGTAGCTCTGTTTTAAGTTCTTTGAGAAATCACCAAACTGTTTTCCACAGTGGCTGAACTAATTTACATTTCCACTAACAATGTATAAACACTTCATTTTCTCTGCAGCCTCATGAGCATCTGTTATTCTTTGTCTTTTTAGTAATAACCATTCCAACTGATGTGAAATGGTATTTCACTGTGGTTTTGATTTGCATTTCTCTAATGACCATTGATGTTGAACATTTTTTTCATATGCTTGTTGGACATGCATATGTCTTTTGAAAAGTGTCTGTTCATATCCTTTGATATTTTTTAATGGTGTTTGCTTTTTGCTTGTTAATTTGTTTAAGTTTCTTATAGATTCTAGATATTAGGCCTTTGTCAGATGCATAGGTTGTAAATATTTTTCTCATTCTGTGGGTTGCCTGTTTACTCTGTTGATAGTTTCTTTTCATATGCAGAAACTCTTTAGTTTAATTAGGTCCCTTTTGTCAATTTTTGTTTTGTTGCTTTGGGCATCTTTATCATAAAATTTTTGCCAGGGCCTATGTCTAGAAAGGCATTTCCTAGGTTTTCCTCAAGGGTTTTCATAATTGTAGTTTTTCATTTAAATATTTAATCCCTCTTGAGTTAATTTTTGTATATGGTGTAAAGAAGGGGTCCAACTTCAGTCTTCTGCATATGGCAAGCCAGTTATCCCAGCACCACTAGTTGAATAGGGACTCCTTTCTACATTGCTTGTATTTGTCAATTTTGTCAAAGATCGGATGGCTGTAGGTGTGCAGGTTTACTTGGGAGCTCTATATTCTATTCCATTAGTATGTATCTATTTTTGTACCAGTACCATGCTGTTTTGATTACTGTAGCCTTGTAGTATACTTTGAAGTAGGGTACTATGATGCCTCCAACTCTGTTCTTTTGGCTTAGGATTGCCTTGGCTATTTGGGCTCTTTTTTGGTTCCATATGAATTTTACAATAGTTTTTCTGTTTTGTGAGGAATGTCCTTGGTAGTTTGATAGAAATAGCTTTGAATGTATAAAATTGCTTTGAGTAGTATGGTCGTTTTAACAACACTGATTCTTCCTATCCATGAGTATGGAATGTTTTCCCATTTGTTTCTGTCATCTCTCATTTCTTTCAGCAGCGTTTTGTAATTATTCTTCTACAGATCTTTTGCTTCCCTAGTTAGCTGAGTTCCTCGGTATTTAATCTTTCTGTAGCTATCGTGAATGAAATTGCATTGATTTGGCACTCAAGTTGGACATTATTGGTGTATGAAAATGTTACTGATTTTTGTACATTGATTTTGTATCCAGAAACTTGGTGATATGGTTTGACTGTGTCCCCACCCAAATCTCATCTTGAATTCCCACGTGTTGTGGGAGGGACCCTGTGGGAGGTGATTGAATCACGGGGGCAGGTCTTTCCTACGCTGTTCTCATGATAGTGAGTAAGTCTCACAAGATCTGATGGTTATTATAAGAGGGAGTTTTCCTGCACAAGCTCTCTTTTTGCCTGCTGCCATTCATGTAAGAGGTGACCTGCTGCTCTTTGCCTTTCACCATGATTGTGAAGCCTCCCCAGCCATGGTGAACTGTAGGTCCAATAAACCTCTTTCATTTGCAAATTGCCCAGTCTCGGGTATGTCTTTATCAGCAGCGTGAAAACAGACTAATACACTTGGCTAACGTTGTTTCTCAGATTTAGGAGCTTTAGGGCAGAGACTATGGGGTTTTCTAGGGGGATAAAATCATATTGTCTGCAGAGATAGTCTGACTTCCTCTCTTCTTCTTTGGATGCCTTTTCTTTCTTTCTCTTGCCTGATTGCTCTGGCTAGGATTTCTAATACAATGTTGAATAGGAATGGTGAAAATGGGCATCCTTGTCTTGTTCTGGTTCTCAGCTTCAGCTTTTGCCCATTGAGTATGATGTTGACTGTGGGTTTATCATAGATGGCTCTTATTATTTTGAGGTATGTTCCTTCAATGCCTAGCTTTTAGGGTTTTTTTATAAACATGAAGTGATGCTGAATTGCATCAAAAGCCTTGTCTGCATCTATTGAGGTGATTGTGTGATTTTTGTTTTTAGTTCTGTTTATGTGGTGGATCACATTTGTTGATTTGCACATGTTGAACCAACCTTGCATCCCAGGGATAAAACCTACTTGATTGTAATGGATTAGCTGTAATGGATGTGCTGCTGGTTTCAGTTTGCTAGTATTTTGTTGAGGATTTTTGCATCGATTTTTATCAAGGATAATGGCCTGAAATTTTCTTTTTCTGTTGCATCACTGCCAGGTTTTGTTATCAGGATGATCCTGGTCTTATAGAATGAGTTAGGAAGGAATCCCTCCTCCTCAATTTTTGGAATAGTTTCAGTAAGAATGGTACCTGCTCTTCTTTATGCTTCTGGTAGAATTTGGCTGTGAATCTATCTAGTCCTGGGCTTTTTCTGGTTGGTAGGTTTTTCATTACTGATTCAGTTTCTAAACTCATTAGTGGTTTATTCTTGAATAAACCACTTGAATTTCTTCCTCATTCAGTTTTGGGAGGGTGTATGTGTCCAGAAATTTATCCATTTCTATTAGATTATCTAGTTTGTATCCATAGAGGTGTTCATAACAGTCTCTGATGGTTTTTTGTATTTCTGTGGAGTTGGTGGTAGTCTCCCCTTTGTCATTTCTGATTGTGTTTATTTGAATCGTCTCTCTTTCTTACTTTATTAGTCCATCTGGCAGTATATCAAATTATTTATCCTTTCAAATAAAGAACTTCTGGTTTTATTGATCTTTTATACGGTTTTTGCTTCTGAATTTCATTCAGTTCTGTTCTGATTTTGTTTATTTCTGTCTTCTGCTGGCTTTGGGGTTGTTTTTATAATTCCTCAAGGTATGATGTTAGGTTGTTAATTTGAGATCTTTCTAACATTTTCATGTAGACATTTAGTGCTATATGCTTCCTTCTTACTAATGCTTTAGCTGTGTCCCAGAGATTTTGGTATATTGTATCTTCTGTTCTCATAGTTTCAAAGAATGTATTGATTTCTGCCTTAATTTCATTGCTTACCCAGAAGTCATTCAGAATCAGGTGGTTTCGTTTCTCTGTAATTCTATGGCTTTGAGCAATCTTCTTGGTATTGATTTCAATTTTTATTATGCTATGGTCTAAGAGTGTGATGGGTGTGATTTCAGTTTTTTAATTTGCTGAGAATTGTTTTATGGCCAATTGTGGGGTTGATTTGAGGGTATGTGCCATGTGCAGATGAGAAGTACATTCTGTTGTTTTGGGGTGGAGAGTTCTGTGGATGCCTGTTAGGCCCATTTGGTCAAGTACTGAGTTCAGGTCCTGAATATTTTTGTTAGTTTTCTGACTTGATGATCTGTCTAATACTGTCAGTGGGATATTCTATTCTCCAACTGTTATTGTATAATTATCTAAGTCTCTTTGTAGGTCTCCAAGAACTTGTTTTATGAATCTGGATGCCCCTATGTTGGGTGCATATATATTTAAGACAGTTAAATTGTCTTATTGAATCAAACCCTTTGCCATTTTGTAATGCCCTTCTTCGTCTTTTTTGATCATTGTCAGTTGAAAGTCTGTTTTGTCTGAAATTAGAAGGCTGCACTCCAGCCTGGGCAACAGAGTGAGACTCTGTCAAAAAATAAAATAAAAAGCAACCCCTGATACTTTTGGTTTCCATTTGCTTCACAGATTTTTCTCCACCAATTTACTTTGAGCTTGTATATGTTCTTGCATGTGTGATGGGTAACTTGAAGACAGCATACAGTTAAGTCTTACTTTATCCAAGTCACCACTCTCTGTCTTTTGATCAGGCCACTCAGCCCGTTCTCTTTCTAAGTTAACATAAATATTTGTGTATTTAATTCTATTATCATATTGTTAGCTCATTATTATGTAGAATTGACTGTGTAGTTGCTTTATAGAGTCATTGGTCTATTTCCTTAAGTGTGTTTTTGTGATGGCTGGTAAAAGTCTTATTTTTCTAGCCCTCCTTTAAGGACCTCTTATAAGGCAATTCTGGTGATAATGAGTTCCCTTAGCATTTGCTTGTCTGAAAAGGATCTTATTTCTGCTTCATATATGAAGCTCAATTCGGCTGGATATGAAATTCTTGGTTGGAATTTCTTTTCTTTAAGAATGCTGGGGTTTTGGCGGGTTCCCTGCGGCGCATCTGATCGTGTGCTCTCTTGTTCCTCAGGTGCTCTCCTCGCTCGCCTTCTGGCTTTGCCATGCCCTGCTCTGAAGAGACACCCACTATTTCACCCAGTAAGCGGCCCCGGCCTGCGGAGGAGGGCGGCATGCAGCTCCGCTTTGCCCGGCTCTCCGAGCACGCCACGGCCCCCACCCGGGGCTCCCCGCGGGCTGCGGGCTACGACCTGTACAGTGCCTATGATTACACAATACCACCTATGGAGAAAGCTCTTGTGAAAACGGACATTCAGATAGCGCTCCCCACTGGGTGTCATGGAAGAGTAGCTCCACGGTCAGGCTTGGCTGCAAAACACTTTATTGATGTAGGAGCTGGTGTCACAGATGAAGATTATAGAGGAAATGTTGGTGTTGTACTGTTTAATTTTGGCAAAGAAAAGTTTGAAGTCAAAAAGGGTGATCGAATTGCACAGCTCATTTGCGAACGGATTTTTTATCCAGAAATAGAAGAAGTTCAAGCTTTGGATGACACTGAAAGGGGTACAGGTGGTTTTGGTTCCACTGGAAAGAATTAAAATTTATGCCAAGAACAGAAAACGAGAAGTCATACCTTTTTCTTAAAAAAAAAAGTTTTTGCTTAAAGTGTTTTGGTGTTTTGCACTTCTGAAGACCATCAAGGCTAGGAAGAAACTGCATCAACTAATGAGCAAAATAACCAGTTAATATCATAATGGCAGGATCAAGTTCACATATAACAATATTAACCTTAAATGTAAATGGACTAAATGCTCCAATTAAAAGACACAGACTGGCAAACTGGATAAAGAGTCAAGACCCATCAGTCTGCTGTATTCAGGAGACCCATCTCACATGCAGAGACATACATAGGCTCAAAATAAAGGGATGGAGGAAGATCTACCAAGCAAATGGAGAACAAAAAAAAGCAGGGGTTGCAATCCTAGTCTCTGATAAAACAGACTTTAAACCATCAAAGATCAAAAGAGACAAAGAAGGCCATTACATAATGGTAAAGGGATCAATTCAACAGGAAGAACTAACTATCCTAAATATATATGCACCCAATACAGGAGCACCCAGATTCATAAAGCAAGTCCTTAGAGACTTACAAAGAGACTTAGACTCCCATACAATAATAATGGGAGACTTCAACACTCCACTGTCAACATTAGACAGATCAACGAGACAGAAAGTTAACAAGGATATCCAGGAATTGAACTCATCTCTGCACCAAGCGGACCTAATAGACATCTATAGAACTCTCCACCCCAAGTCAACAGAATATACATTCTGCTCAGCACCACATCACACTTATTCCAAAATTGACCACATAATTGGAAGTAAAGCACTCCTCCGCAAATGTAAAAGAACAGAAATTATAACAAACTGTCTCTCAGACCACAGTGCAATCAAACTAGAACTCAGGACTAAGAAACTCAATCAAAACTGCTCAACTACATGGAAACTGAACAACCTGCTCCTGAATGACTACTGGGTACATAACGAAATGAAAGCAGAAATAAAGATGTTCTTTGAAACCAATGAGAACAAAGATACAACATACCAGAATCTCTGGGACACATTTAAAGCAGTGTGTAGAGGGAAATTTATAGCACTAAATGCCCACAAGAGAAAGCAGGAAAGATCTAAAATTGACACTCTAACATCACAATTAAAAGAACTACAGAGGCAAGAGCAAACACATTCAAAAGCTAGCAGAAGGCAAGAAATAACTAAGATCAGAGCAGAACTGAAGGAGATAGAGACACAAAAAAACCCTCCAAAAAATCAATGAATCCAGGAGTTGGTTTTTTGAAAAGATCAACAAAATTGACAGACCGCTAGCAAGACTAATAAAGAAGAAAAGAGAGAGGAATCAAATAGACGCATTAAAAAATGATAAAGGGGATATCACCACCGACCCCACAGAAATACAAACTACCATCAGAGAATACTATAAACACCTCTACGCAAATCAACTAGAAAATCTAGAAGAAATGGATAATTTCCTGGACACTTACACTCTTCCAAGACTAAACCAGGAAGAAGTTGAATCCCTGAATAGGCCAATAGCAGGCTCTGAAATTGAGGCAACAATTAATAGCCTGCCCACCAAAAAAAGCCCAGGACCAGATGGATTCACAGCTGAATTCTACCAGAGGTACAAGGAGGAGCTGGTACCATTCCTTCTGAAACTATTCCAATCAATAGAAAAAGAGGGAATCCTCCCTAACTCATTTTATGAGGCCAACATCACCCTGATACCAAAGCCTGGCAGAGACACAACAAAAAAAGAGAATTTTAGACCAATCTCCCTGATGAACATCGATGCAAAAATCCTCAATAAAATCCTGGCAAACCGGATTCAGCAGCACATCAAAAAGCTTATCCACCATGATCAAGTGGGCTTCATCCCTGGGATGCAAGGCTGGTTCAACATTCGCAAATCAATCAACGTCATCCAGCATATCAACAGAACCAAAGACAAGAACCACATGATTATCTCAATAGATGCAGAAAAGGCTTTTGACAAAATTCAACAGCCCTTCATGCTAAAAACGCTCAATAAATTCGGTATTGATGGAACGTACCTCAAAATAATAAGAGCTATTTATGACAAACCCACAGCTAATATCATACTGAATGGGCAAAAACTGGAAAAATTCCCTTTGAAAACTGGCACAAGACAGGGATGCCCTCTCTCACCACTCCTATTCAACATAGTGTTGGAAGTTCTGGCTAGGGCAATCAGGCAAGAGAAAGAAATCAAGGGTATTCAGTTAGGAAAAGAGGAAGTCAAATTGTCCCTGTTTGCAGATGACATGATTGTGTATTTAGAAAACCCCATCGTCTCAGCCCAAAATCTTCTTAAGCTGATAAGCAACTTCAGCAAAGTCTCAGGATACAAAATTAATGTGCAAAAATCACAAGCATTCTTATACACCAGTAACAGACAAGCAGAGAGCCAAATCAGGAATGAACTTCCATTCACAATTGCTTCAAAGAGAATCAAATACCTAGGAATCCAACTTACAAGGGATGTAAAGGACCTCTTCAAGGAGAACTACAAACCACTGCTCAGTGAAATCAAAGAGGACACAAACAAATGGAAGAACATACCATGCTCATGGATAGGCAGAATCAATATTGTGAAAATGGCCATACTGCCCAAGGTAATTTATAGATTCAATGCCATCCCCATCAAGCTACCAATGAGTTTCTTCACCGAATTGGAAAAAACTGCTTTAAAGTTCATATGGAACCAAAAAAGAGCCCGCATTGCCAAGACAATCCTAAGTCAAAAGGACAAAGCCGGAGGCGTCACGCTACCTGACTTCAAACTATACTACAAGGCTACAGTAACCAAAACAGCATGGTACTGGTACCAAAACAGAGATATAGACCAATGGAACAGAACGGAGCCCTCAGAAATAATACCACACATCTACAGCCATCTGATCTTTGACAAACCTGAGAGAAACAAGAAATGGGGAAAGGATTCCCTATTTAATAAATGGTGCTGGGAAAACTGGCTAGCCATAAGTAGAAAGCTGAAACTGGATCCTTTCCTTACTCCTTATACGAAGATTAATTCAAGATGGATTAGAGACTTAAATGTTAGACCTATTACCATAAACACCCTAGAAGAAAATCTAGGTAGTACTATTCAGGACATAGGCATGGGCAAGGACTTCATGTCTAAAACACCAAAAGCAATGGCAGCAAAAGCCAAAATTGACAAATGGGATCTAATTAAACTAAAGAGCTTCTGCACAGCAAAAGAAACTACCATCAGAGTGAACAGGCAACCTACAGAATGGGAGAAAATTTTTGCAATCTACTCATCTGACAAAGGGCTAATTTCCAGAATCTACAAAGAACTCAAACAAATATACACGAAAAAAACAAACAACCCCATCAAAAAGTGGGCAATGGATATGAACAGACATTTCTCAAAAGAAGACATTCATACAGCCAACAGACACATGAAAAAATGCTCAGCATCACTTGCCATCAGAGAAATGCAAATCAAAACCACAATGAGATACCATCTCACACCAGTTAGAATGGCAATCATTAAAAAAATCAGGAAACAACAGGTGTTGGAGAGGATGTGGAGAAATAGGAACACTTTAACACTGTTGGTGGGATTGTAAACTAGTTCAACCATTATGGAAAACAGTATGGCAATTCCTCAAGGATCTAGAACTAGATGTACCATATGACCCAGCCATCCCACTACTGGGTATATACCCAAAGGATTATAAATTATTCTACTACAAAGACACATGCACACGTATGTTTAGTGCGGCACTATTCACAATAGCAAAGACTTGGAATCAACCCAAATGTCCATCAGTGACAGACTGGATTAAGAAAATGTGGCACATATACACCATGGAATACTATGCAGCCATAAAAAACGATGAGTTTGCGTCCTTTGTAGGGACATGGATGCAGCTGGAAACCATCATTCTTAGCAAACTATCACAAGAAGAGAAAACCAAACACCGCATGTTCTCACTCATAGGTGGGAACTGAACAATGAGATCACTTGGACTCGGGAAGGGGAACATCACACACTGGGGCCTATCATGGGGAGGGGATGGGGGGAGGGATTGCATTGGGGAGTTATACCTGATATAAATGATGAATTGATGGGTGCTGACGAGTGGATGGGTGCAGCACACCAACATGGCACAGATATACATATGTAACAAACCTGCATGTTATGCACATGTACCCTAGAACTTAAAGTATAATAAAAAAAAAAAAAAGAAAGAAACAGAAGGAAAAAAAAAAAAAAGAATGCTGAACATAAGCCCCAAATCTCTTCTGGCTTAGAAGGTTTCTGCTGAAAGGTCCACTGTTATATTAATGGGGTTCCCTTTCTAGATGACCTGTCCCTTCTTCCTAGTTGCTTTTAATATTTTCTGTTTCATGTTGACCTCAGAGAAGCTGATGATGACTATGCATCTTAGAAATGGTTGTTTTGTACAGTATCTCACAGGGGTTCTCTGCATTTCCTAAATTTAAATGTTGGCCTGTCTAGTGAGATTGGGAAATTTTCATGGACCATATCCTCAAATATGTTTTTCAAGTTGCATGTTTTCCCTCCTTCTCTTTCAGGGATGCCAGTGAGTTACAGAGTTCGTCTCTTTACGTAATCCCATATTTCTCAGAGGTTTTGTTTGTTTTTAAAATTCTTTTTTTCTTTATTTTTGCCTGACTGAGATAGTTCTGAGAATCATTCTTCAGGTTCTGAGATTCTTTCCTCAGCTTGTCCTTGTCTCACATGCCTCTTGCCTCTTCCTTCTATTCTTCTGTTAATACTTGCAACAGTATTATGAAATTCTTGCAGTGTGTTTTCCAGCTCTATCAGATCAGTTTGGTTCTTTCTTAATGGGCATTTTGTCTTTCAGTTCCTGTATTACTTTATGGTAATCCTTAGATTCCTTGAATTGAGTTTTGACTTTCTTCCGAATCTCAATGGTCTTTGTTCCCACTCATATTCTAAATTCTGTGTCTTTTATTTCAGCCATTTCAGCCTGGTTAAGGACCATCACTGGGGAACTAGTGCAGTTATTTGGAGGAAAGAAGACATTCTGGCTTTTTGAGTTGCCAGAGTTCTTGCACTGGTCCTTTCTCATCTGTGTGGGCTAATGTTCCTTTAACTATAGTGGGATTTGAGTATAATGAGTTGTCTTCATTTCTGGATGTTTTCAGAGGGCTAAGTATTTGTGCAGGGTCTTTATTTGTAGCTGAATTCTTATTGTTCCTTTCACAGCAGTGGAGGGTGGGATATAGCGAAGTATTTTTGGTGTTGAAGTTTAGGCTGTGATACAGGAGGTGGGGCTTAAGCGCAATGACTGATGGGCTCTTAGTCAAGTGGCTTCTCTGTATTTCCTCCTGATTGCAGCTATGGTCCCTCACAGTGCTCTGAAGGTGTGGGCTCCTCCTCCACTCAAATGCTGGATGCAGATCTTGGCTTGGCACTACTGGGCTGCACCCCATAGTCCTGGAACTAGCTCAGGCTTTCTGGTCCCTCCCAAATGTGAGGGTAGCAGGAGCAGAGATCTTTTCAGTGGTGATGTCAGAGGGCCTTTCACTTGTCTCTCAGGGCTGTCCCCCAGAGAAACACAAAGCAGCTCTCAATCAGAGCAATCAGCCTGGGGTGGGGCGGCTGTGTTGTGGGCCCAAGCTAGGTAGCCCTGCCTAATGATGAGCAAGGTGATGGGGGGACTCGTGAAGAAGACAGATTGAGTTCTATTTTAGATCTTAATTGTTAAGAAAACAATTTTAAAACTCCAAAAAGACAATCAGAAGAAAGAAAATCTGAGTTGAATATTAGATGCCATTAAACAATTATACAGGAAAGTTGGTAATTTTATTGTTTGTGATAATATTGTTTGTGTCTTTTTAGAGTTCACATCTATAAAAGTTACATATGGAAATATATACAGGTAAAGTAATATGTCATACTGAATTTGCTTAAAATACTTCTCTGCCAAAAAAAAAAAAAAAAGGAAATGGCAGGTGATGGATGAAAGAAGAAGGAAGAAGGAAGAATGGGGAATGGCAAGGTGTTAATAATTGATGAAGATGGGTGATAAGGGCTAAATTTGAGTTTAAAAATGTTTATAAGATTTAGTTAAAATAGCCATTGCAACATAATTATTAGCTATGTGATATTGGACATGTTTTAAATTTTCTGAGTTCTGATTTTCTCATTAATGAAACAGGAATAAAACTGTTTTTCCTTCCATGATCACTTTGAAGATTAATTAGTGTAATAGGCCTGAATAATGCCAGGCTCCTACTAAGTACTTAATAATACAAAAATCCCTTGTAGATATCATGGAATATCCTTAACACTTTGCTTAAACCAGTCCTTCTAAGTGAGCAGATTCCAGCTCAGTAAAGCTGCAGACAGTGTTCCTTTTGAATCCAGATTTAAACATGCCTTTTCCTATGGATGTTTCTTGAGGACATGGATTCTGTCTCATTCTCGCCTGAATTCCTATGTAACAGGGTGCTGGCTGTGTAGTGAGGCTGTGTTTGCCAGCTGGCTGACTGAAGGAATGAGCGAATGAATGATGCCTGATAATTCAGCCCACTTAAAGCATGGTCAACATGCAAGTGAATGAAAATATGGCATAAACTACTAGAGGAGGGATGAGAAGGAAGATGGAGTTGGTGATAAGACTGTATGAATTAAAATGGGCAATGGAGAAGAAGAAAGGCTCAACTGTAAACCTTTCATCTGGAGCCAGGCTATCAGTGGGAAGAGGCATGTGAGACAAGGACAGAGAAAGAGTAGCCAGGAGACTTTGGAAAACTACAAACAGAGGGAGAGAGCACAAGAGCACAAATGCAATCCTGCTCAGAGCCAGTTAAACACCTTCTCAACAGTCCTGAGAGCAACAGAGCATGCATTCAGATGGAGACTTCACAGACTACAGACCAAGAAGTAGTTAGATCTTTGTTCAAGATTGAACAATTCCCTTAAAAGTTTATCTAAAAGTTTTGCAAAATTTATTTTTAGGTACTGACATCTCATAAAACAAGAACCACATCTTTATATAAAAATATGATAAACTATGTCTAAGTGAAGCTTTGAAAGGAAATAGAAGAGCTCAGTAGAAAGGAATAAAGGTTATATTTGGGGTGGGAATATTTAGAATTAGTCAGAAAAATGCAAAGATGTATGGGATGTGAGAAGATCCATTCAGTACATCACTTAGGGTTTGAAGAACTAGAACCAGCACAACAGGGACTGTTAATGCAAGAGCTCAGCAAAAGAATCTCATTTTGCTCCAAGCCAAAAATAGATACTTCAAGTTGAGTTCCATTAAAGGAAAATGGCAATGTAACAGAAAATGTGTTATATACAACATATCTCATTATAGAGAAGAGAACATCTTTTTGGAAAGCACTATCAAAATCAGAAATGATGTGATCAGAAATTAAAGGAATTGGAACGTAATCTGCTGTATGTTTCCGTTTTTGAAACACTGTTTAAAGGGGTTCTTATTGATAAATAATAGATTAATAATAAAGTCAAGTTAAAGGCATCAGTTTATCTTGAATAACAGGGAAGTCATTTGTAACCCAGTAAATGCCCCTGTGCCTCAAAAAGTATGCCAGAGTATAGATAGGAATGAATGAGGCTATTTTTCTTTGCATATCATGTCAAAAACAGTGTGATAAATGGGGATACAATTTTGAACTGTCTGAGGCTTTCAGAAGTTGGAAGCCTTTTAAGAGATCTGATTAATTTAACATGTCATACCTAATGGTGAATGAGTTCAATTTCTCCAAAGAGCAATTAGTCAACAGAATAAATTAACATGAGATATTGTCAAATGCAAAAACTGTGCTCATTGCCAAAGATAAAACACTTTCGCTGCTATTATGGAACTTGCTTCTTTGTTCTATGTAGGGCTTCTGTGACATAATTCCCTCACTGACCCCAATGCTTGGAATGAGCTGCTGTCATTTCTCATCTGGACCACTGCAAAAGCCTCTTAGTTTGTCTCTCCTTAGCCACACTTACCCACTTCCTGTCTGCTCTTTGTATACTATCCACATGATAATTGAAAATCACAAAACTTCTTTTGAGAATGTCTCAAATTGTGTTTGGAATAGACAAATAAGATTAGAGTATCTTGCAAAGCCTGAGTCCCTAAATACCCCTCAATTCCAGCAACCTTCCCTGACCCCATATCACTTTCCCATATTCTTTGGCCTTCTTTCATTTCTTTGCACTTGACTTGCTATCTCTGAGACTTCTCACATCCTGTTCCCTCTTTCCGAAACACTCTTTCCCCTCCCCAGTGTCTCACATACTCAACTCCTTCTCATTCTTTAGACTTCAGGACAGATCTCAGAGCTACTTACTTGGGAGAAACTTCCTGATGTCCTGACGAGGCCATGATTCTCTATAATGTATTCTCACTGCCTCCTGGGCTCTGGTGTAGCACCTGTCACAGTCCCCACATTCTCATTATAAACCTTTAATCCCTTTCATTCATGCTTCCAAAGCCACCTACCAACCAAATGCTCCTTCCAACACTGCCATGACTCTTCGTGTTGTCAAATGCAGTGGTCCCTTCTCTGTCACTTGACATCTCATCAGCATTTGACACAACTGAAAACTTCCTTCTTCTAAAACACTCATTCCTCCTGGAATTAAGGATATCGCAACCACCCAGTCTTCCTTCTACCACATTAGTCACCAGTTCTCAGTATTCGCTTTTATCTTCTCCTCCTCAGCTAGATCCCTTTATCTTGGAGCACATTGAGCTGAAAACTGGGCTCTCTGTGATCTCAGCCAGTCCCATGGTTTTAAGTACCACCTTCATTAAAATGGCACCCATATTTATGCATCCAGACTCAGACATCATTGCTGAGC
>NC_045444.1:4041253-4053281 GCF_002776525.5 Piliocolobus tephrosceles | reverse complement strand
AGGAAGGAAGGAAGGAAGGAAGGAAGGAAGGAAGGAAGGAAGGAAGGAAGGAAGGAAGGAAAGAAGGAAGGAAGGAAAGGAAGGAAAGTTGAAATGCCTATATCATCAAAACATACTTCAAGCACAGAAAATTTTCATAAATAAATATCATTATATAACGATAAAAGTTCCAATTCATCAAGAAGACGTAAGTATTCTAAATGAATAAGCTCCTAACAACAGAACTTCAAAATACATGAAGCAAAAACTGACAGAACTAAAAAAAGAAACAAACAAATCCACAACTAAAGTTGAAGTCATATTGGTTTCTACTCCTGCGTAACAAATCATCACAAATTCACAGGCTGAAAACACAGCACATTAATCATTGCACAGCTTCTGTGGGTGGGGTCTGTGTATGACTTATCTGGATCTTCTGCTTACGGTCTTACAAGGTTGCAATCAAAGTGTTGGCCAGCGCTGTGTTCTCATCTGGAAATGTGACTATGGAAGCTTCTGCTATTAAACTCCCTCAGGTTGTTGGCAGATATCATTTCCCTATGGCTGTAAGGCTGGGAGCCCTAGATTCTTGCTGCTTGTCAGCTGGATACTTCCCTCAACTCCTGGAAACTACCCTCTTTCTGGCCACATGGGCCTCTCAACACAACTATTTACTCCCTCAAGGTCAGCAAAAGAAACTCCTGGAGCATATCTTCTTGGAAGATGGACTCATATAATGTAACATAATCCCGGAAGTTACATTTATCACCTTTGCCATATCCTGGTGGTTAGAAGTAAATCATAGCTCCCACTCATACTCAAGGGGAGAGGATTATACAAGAGTGTGAACAGTACACAGGGATCATTGGGTACCATCCTAGTGTCTGTCCTTTACAGAATCTTCAGTACTCTTTTTTTCTCAGTAATCAATACAAGTAATACATAGATAATCATCAAATATATAGAACTAAACAATAGCTTTAACCAATTGGATCCAATTGCTGTAAGTAGAACATTTAATCCAAAAGCAACAGAATATACATTGTCCTCAAATACACTAATACATATCATATGTATTAGTCATAAAACAAATTTTAACAAATTTAAAGAATTAAAATCATACAGGCGGAGAGTGGTGGCTCATGCCTGTAATCCCAGCACTTTGGGAGGCCAAGGTGGGAGGATCACGAGGTCAAGAGATAGAGACCATTCTGGCCAACATGGTGAAATCCCATCTCTACTAAAAACACAAAAATTAGCCGGGCATGGTGGTGTGCCTGTAGTCCCAGCTACTCAGGAGACTGAGGCAGGAGAATTGCTTGAACCCGGGAGGCGGAGGTTGCAGTGAGCAGAGATTGTGCCACAGCACTCCACCCTGGTGACAGAGCAAGACTCCATCTCAAAAATCAAAAAAGTAAAAATCATACATAGAATGCTGTCTGACCATAATGGAATTAAACCAGAAACAATAACAGATAACTGAAAAAGTCTTCAAACATTTGGAAATTGAAAATCACACATCTGAATCATCCATGGGTTAAAGAGGAAGTCATAAGGTAAATTAGAAAATCTTTTGAACTGAATGGAAATGCAGATCTGAATTCTCAAATTTTGTCAGATGCAGCTGAAGCAATACTTATGGGTAGAGTATTGTATGCTTCCATTAAAAGGGAAGAAATGCCTCAAATTAATCATCTAAGCGTCCACTTTTAAAAACTAGAAAAAGAAGAACAAAACACAGCCTAAGCATGTGAAGGACAGAAATAATAAAGATAAGAGCAGAAAACAATGAAATTGAAAACAGAAAAAAATGATAGAAAAAACTATAAAAATAAAAGCTAATTTTTTGAAAAGATCAAAAATGGGTAAACCTCTATTAAGAAAAAGAAGAAGAGAAAAAAGATACATATTACTAGTATAAGGATTGAAAAAGGGAATATCACTACAGACGCCACAGAAATTAAAAATAGAATAAAGTGGTCAGGCACAGTGGCTCACACCTGTAATCTCAGCTCTTTGGAAGGTCGAGGAGGGCGGATTAACTGAGGTCAAGAGTTTGAGACCAGCCTAGCCAACATGGCAAAACCCCATCTCTATTAAAAATACAAAAATTAGCTAGGCGTAATGGCCAGCACCTGTAATCCCAGTTACTCAGGAGGCTGAGGCATGAGAATCACTTGAACCCTGAAGGCGGAGGTTTCCGTGAGCTGAGATCGCACCACTGCACTCCAGCCTGGGGGACAGAGAGAGACTCTGTCCCCAAATATACATATATTTGTATATTATATATATTATATAATATATTATATATTATATTATGTATATATCATTATTATATACTGTATATAATATAATATATAATATCTATAATAAAGCAATATTATAAACAGTTCTGTGTGAGAAAATTTGACAGTGGAAATGAACCAACTCTTTGAAAACCAAAATAAATATATTCATTTAAAATAAAACAGATAACCTGTGTAGTCCTATAACTATTAAACATATTAAATTCATACTTTAAAACCTCCTGGAAAAGAAATCTCCAGGCCAGATGGCTTCACTGAAAATTCTACCAAACATTTAAAGAAGAAATAACACTAATCTCTTCTAGCATAGAGTTTGACTCATTTTATAGTCCAGCATTAGCCTAGTTACAAAGCCAAAAGCAGTACAAGAAAATAAAGTAACAGACCAGTATCTCTCATAAACACAGATGCAAAAATCTACAGCAAAATTTTAGCAAGTTGAATCTAACAGTATACAAAAAGAATATTAATTATGGCCAAGTGGGGTTTATTCCAGGAGCACAAGACTGATTCAATATTCAAAAGTCAATCAATCAATATAATATACCACATTAACAATCTAAAAAAGAAAAACTTCATAAGCATATAAATTGATACATAAAAGGCATTTGCCAAAATTTAATATCCAGTTATTACAAAAACTCTCAACTCACTAGGAATAAAAGTGAACTCTACCTCAAATTAATAACAGGCATCCACAACAAACCTACAGTAAATGTAATACGTAATGGTAAAAGACAGGATGCTTTCATCCTAAAATTGGGAACAAGGTAAAAATGTCCTTGTTCTTCACTTTCATTCAAAATTGTACTAGAAGTTAAAGTGTCTTCACTTTCATTCAAATTTGTACTAGAAGTTAAAGCCAGAATTCTAAGATGATTGAGGGGAAAGGTATACAGATTAAAAAAGAAGAAACAAAACTATCCATTTTCACGTATGACATGAGTGTTCACACAGAAAATTCCAAGGAATCAAAAAAAGTAGGGGTAGGGTCTAAGGGTTATAAATGAGGCTAATAGTGAGTTAGGACTAAGGATAATAAGTGAGTTTAGCAAGGTCACAGGATAAAAGGTCAACATTTTAAAATTAATTATATGCCTGAAAACAAAAAATAAAAATAATACCATTTACAACAACTCCAAGAAAATAAAATATTTGGGAATATATCTAACAAAAATTTACAGGACTTATAAACTGAAAACTACAAAACACTGATGAAATAAATTAAATAGAACCTAAATAAATGGAAAGACATACAGTGTTCATGAATTGGAAGACTCAGTGTAGTAAAGATGTCAATTCTTCCCAAATTATCTATTAACTTAATGCAATTTCTGTAAAACTCCAAGCCCGATATTTTACAATACAAACTGATTCTAAAATGTATATGAAAAGCCAAAGAAACTAAAATAGTCAAAATAATTTTGAAAAACAATAAACTTTCAAGACTCAAGCTCCCCAATTTCAAGACCTATTATAAAACTACAATATCGAGACAGCATGGTATTAGTGAAGAAATAGATATATGAGTCAATGAAACAAAATGAAGAGTTCAGAAATAGACCCACACAAATCTGGTAAATTGACGATAGTGCAAAGACAATTCATTGGAGGAAGAAAGGATAATTTTTAAAAAAAATAATACCGGAATGAGTGGACATTCATATGCAAATGAACCTTGACTTGAATCTCACACCCTACATAAAAATTAACTAAAAATAGATTCTAAATATAAACTATAAAACTTTAAATAAACACACACACATACACACACGAGAAAATCTTCATGACGTGGTAATATGGTTTGGTTTTGTGTTCCCACCCAAATCTCGTCTCGAATTGTAATCCCTACATATAAAGGAAGGGACCTGATGGGAGGTGACTGCATCATGGGGGCGGTTCCCCCATACTGTTCTCATGATAGTGAGTGAGTTCTCATGAGAGCTCGATGGTTTTATAAGTGTTTAGCAGTTCCTCCTTTGCTCGTGGGCTCTCTCTCTCTCTCCCCCCCACTCACTCTCTCCCTCTCTCTGTCTCTCTCTGCACGTTGTGAAGAAAATGCTTGCTTTCCTTTGTCATCTGCCATGATTGTTAAGTTTCCTGAGGCCACCCCAACCATGCAGAACTATGGGTTAATTAAACCTTCTTTCTCTATAGATCATCCAGTCTCATATGTCTTTATAGGGGTGTTAAAATGGACTAATACAGCTGGGATTAGGCAAAGTATTCTGAGACATGACACCAAAATTACTGTTCATAGAAGAAGTGATTGATAAATTGAACTTCATCAAAACTGAGAACTTCTATTCTTTGAAAAAGATTGCTAAAAGAACAAATAAAAAGTGAAAAACTGAGAGAAAATATTTGCAAAGCATGTAGCTGATAAAGACTTGTATCCAGAATACGTAAAGAACTCTCAATTCTGAATAAGAAAACAAACCAGCCACAAATGGGCAAAAGACTTATACAGTCACCTTAGCCAAGAGGTACCAGTGGAAAATAAGCACATAAAAATATGCCCATTATCATTCATCCTTGTGGAAGTATAAATGAAAATAATGAGATACCACTACACACCTGTTAAAATAGCTTATTGTTGTTGTTGCTCAGTGGAAAATCCCAAGTGCTGACAAGGATGCAGAGCAAATGGAACTCCTACACACAGCTGATGCAAATGCAAAATTATATGCTTTAGAATATATGATATGGCAGTTTCTTCCAATGTTAAACATCTCATACAAACCAGAAATCCCACTTCTAGCTATTTACACAAGGGAAGTTAAAACCTATGTCTGTACAAGCATCTGTACATGAACATTTATGGCAACTTTTCCATAATCACCCAAAACTGAAAGCAACCCAAAGTTTCCTCAACTGATTAATAAACAAACCATGCTACAACCTTACCATGGAACACTACACAGCAACGAAAAAGGAGCAAACCACTGACACACACAACATGGGTGAATGCCAGATGCATTACGCTAAGTGAATGATGTCAGACTCAGAAGGATACATCCTGTATAATTCCATTTATATGACATTTTTGCAAGGTCAAAAATATAGGAACATCAAATAGATCAGTGTTTGTTGGGAGCTGGAAGAACTTCAGGCACTACCAAAGTATTCCTTATCCTGACTGTGGTTATACAACTATGCAGTGTTTTTTGTGTGTTTGTTTTTGTTTTTATTTTTGTTTTAATTCTCAGAACTATATACTAAACAGGGTGGATTATACTGAAGTTTTTAAATGGAAGGGTGTGGTGTGTGGCATTGTGTATCAATCCTTTTTCTATTCCTTCACCAGGCACGTGCTGGCTGAGCCCTTACCCTGCACCAGATGTATGAATTCCCCAGTTCTTGGCACCCAAGATGGCACGTCCCTGTAGACCACAGATAGCTGGGGCACCCAAAGCAGCATGCATTTGGCAGCTGCCTCGCCTCTTGGCCTGATACAACAGAGTTTCATCACTCAGTTTCCAAGAATGTGTTTACTTCCAACCCACCAGGAGACCAAAATGAGAGCTCTCCAAAGCAATTTTCTCCTCTGGTTTTAAGAACAATTTTGCAATGCCTTTATAGAGCCAGCATGAAACTAAGAATGCATACAATCTCAGTAATGGAAAAGCAGAGTGGGTGAGGCCACACCACCCTGAGACTCTCCTCCAAGGATCACTTTGGGTCAGGTCCACCCTGATCCTATTGCCTCTCTTCCTGCTCTCAACAGAAGCTTGATAAGCACCTCAGACCAGTGCTGGAAAGCAGGCCTGTATTTTCTCTAGCATAGAGTAATTTCTACCCAGGGACTTCCCTGACACTGTTTGTCAAACAAATTAGTTTGTCAAGCAAATTAAAAGTAGCTGCTAAAAATGTGACCCTGAGCTGTTATATTCTTGTTACTCTGATCAACCCCATCCCTGCGTCCTGAAATTTATTTAAGGGCGGCCACCTTCTCCATGGCTCCCCAGCGCCTAGGCCAGTTCTTAGCACACATTAGGTGCTAATATATGGGATCAGTTAGTGAGTGAATGAGCAAACATAAAGCCATTCAAAATTCATTTATTAAAAAGTATATCTATTAAAGAATTGAATCTACTTGTTGAATGCCTCTCCTCAGTGTCCTTGTGACTGAAGAAACAATGACAGCAGTATACTCTTCTGATTGACAGGACACTTTTGTGGGGGGCATGGGATGGACCATCGTTCATGTTTGCTTGGCTCAGGAACTTCCCATGTGTACAGATACCCTGACAGATCAGGAAGGCCTCCAAAAGCCTTTCCACGTACATAGCTGTCCGTGTGACTCCAATATCTACTGGAGCAACCCAAACTCTCAACATCTAGGTAAAAGTGAATAAAATCCCTAATTTCAGTGTGTGGAGCCTTCACCAGGATTTTGCGGAATCCCGAGGGACTTCCACGGGCATGGCCCAGGCAGATTCTGGGCTTTCTTCCACTCAAGCCTCCTCTATTCTGTGCCACATCAACTGGTCCAGATGTGAACTGAGGCTTTCCCTAGTTCGTTCTCTCTCTCTCTCTCTCTCTCTCTCTCTCTCTCTCTCTCACACACACACACACACACACACACACAGAGCACATAACACAAAACTTTCATATGAAACTTTGGCAAGTAAACTTCACTGAAGACGAGGGGAGAGATATCCACGGGGCCGCTCCCACAGCATGCAGCCCAGTCAACTCCAAATCAGGTGTCAGGCATTCCTGCTCCCTCTCAGTGACCCGCGCCCAGAGGTCATTGTCCGGACAGCCCCCGCACTGGCTGGAACTCCAGGTTTCCCCATCTTGCCTGCGACTCCCTCCTCTTCCTCCAGCCTCCTTCCTCACCTCTCCTCTTTAGAAGGATATAAAACAAATCCTCCTCACTGTCTCATTAAGAGCAGTTTAGCATCCTTTTTGGGACCTGAGATCCCTCTAGCACCCGTGCCTTCAGGGTCTCACGCTCTTTCTCAGTGGTGTTTCAAGACTTTTCCCAAAGACAGCTCCTCCCCAGGAGGGACCCAGAGCCTGACAACACCAGTGGCCCTGCCCTAGGACGGGGCACAGCAAGAGCCAGGGTGCTCTGGCCTGGCTCCGTCACCACCCCCTCCACATCAGCGACACTCCTGGCAGAAAAGAGCACAGGAGAAGGCCACACTTTCCTTGTCCCCCCTTTCATTATGTGTCCAAGTAGTTGGATCTAATCCATTATTAGGGTCCTGGTCCCTCCCTGGTGCAGGACTCATTAAGCCATCGCTTCACACCTACTATGCATGTCGGGTCCCAGAGCCCTCCCTCTCCCTCTGGCTGTCAGTACCTCAGACTTCAAGCGCCGCCCCCCTTGAAGTACGTGGCACCCCCTTTGACCTTCCAGGACCTCACTGCTCCCTCCCAGGGCTCAGGTCACAGAGTCCAAAGGGAGGCTGCTGCAGAATGGCAGGTAACGACGCCTGGGGCTAAGCAGACAAGCCATCTCTTCCTGGGTGACAGGAGGCATAGCTGCAGACCCTGCGGAGTGGGACACTGCACGCTGGCCTCTGAGACCGGACTGCTGGGCCACTGGCCGTGGACCCTTTCGGAGCAGAGTGCACCCCATAGGCACTTCATTTCTGTTTGTGGGAAACATCGTCCTAATAAACAGACTTTGTTAGATCACGACGCTTTACTGCCATCTGCTGGAAGCGCATTGTAATAAATACACAAACCTACCGAGTGAATGGTGCCTGCCTTGGTGTGGATCCAGTGGGCGGTGTTTGTTCCCCACAACAGACTGACGACCTGCCCTTGGCCCGGCTCCAGTCCCCGGGCACCAAGACACCAGGAGAGGCCGGGTGTGCACAGTAGTGCATCTGGATATGGGCGCAGCAAAGCCACATGTCCCTTCACCATGCAGCCAGCCCATGCTGAGCCCAAGAATCACATGAGGGAGGAGTCTCATGATATGCTCAGCCTTTGCAGCAAAATGTCCAGAAAAAAACGAATTTCAAGTAAGTTAAGTCCCAAAGTAGGCAGTAACACTATGCCCTGGAGAGAAGTCAGACCAAGGTCGGTGTACTGACCTTGTCTTTTGTTTTCTGTATTCTTGATGCTTTGACACCGGGGCCCTTGCTGACTCTGGAGGGACTACTCCTTCCAGAGTCAGCCAGTTCTAAAACCTGCGTGGCCCCCTGGCATGGGGTGCCCCCTCCTCTTGGGAACTGTGAATAACAGTCTTTTCAATAGCAATAGGATCTGTTGGCCTTGCTGTACCCCGAAGTTTCTGTTAAGACTCTATACTTTAACACAGTGCATAATCAACATACTAAATAATGCCTGTTTTCAGAAGGAACTTATGTGGACTCCAACTGCCATGGCTCTGTCTTTGCTCCAAATCCTAGTAGGACCCTGCTACCTGCCCCACCTGTACCCACCCAACCCCTGGTTTGCCCAGAGCCACACACTCCTCCTATGATGCATGTGACTTGCTGTGGTCTGGTCTTATTTCTTTCTGGTTTTTAGCTGCACTATCTGCCTAGTTTGCATTAAACAAACATTCAAAGTGAATCTCTTATTTTAAAAAGACAACTTTTTACACTCGACCTGATGAGTCTTTCCCCTTGGGGGTGGCAAAGTGTACCTAGGACTCCCAGCTCAGGGTCTGGAATGGGACCCACCTGGCTTTTATCCCAGCTCTACTACTCAGTAGCTGTGTGGCATCAGAAAAGTTAGGGAGGTGATATGGAGAGTTAACAACAAGAGCTCTGGAGCTCATTGGTCTGCATGTAGACCCTAGATCTTCTCCTTACCAGCTGGGTAATAACTCAGCAAGGTTCTTAACCTCCCTTAGCCTCAGTTTCCTCACCTGTAATATGGGGACGATAATCATAAAACCCACTTCATAAGTTTAAAGAGGTTAATATTCATACAGTGCAGACCCTGGTGCAAATTTGTTTAAATTTCTTATAGAAGCTGGATATTAGACCTTTGTCAGGTGCATAGATTGCAAAATTTTTCTCCCATTCTGTAGGCTGTCTGCTTACTCTAATGATAGTTTATTTTGCTAAGCAGAAGCTCTTTAGTTTAGTTAGATCCCATTTGTCAATTTTTGCTTTTGTTGCCATTGCTTTTCGTGCCTTCATTATGAAATCTTTGCCTGTGCCTATGTCCTGAGTGGTATTGCCTAGGTTGTCTTCCAGGGTTGTTACGGTTTTGGGTTTTACATTTAAGTCTTGAATCCCTCTTGAGTTGATTTTTGTATATGCAACACCGTATTTTCTTAGACGATGACTGTGAATGTTCCTTAGACACTTGCTAGTGTGCCACAGTCCCTGCTGCTCCCCAGTATCTCAAGTTCATTTATGTATTTTACCTGTCGGGCCACTGCAGCCTTAGAGTTTCTGACCCCTACAAGTTGACTGGAGTCCAGGAAAACAATGACTTTCTATTCCAGCAGGTTGGCTTTTTACTGTGCCTTCCTGTGCATATTTTATCATTAAAGTCATCCATTTTTCCTGGAAGCACCAGTGATGGGTTTGAGGAAGGTCACAGGAAAATCTGAGGAGTTAATCTTTTTCACCCCTTTTCAGAAAGACACAGTGGCCAGGAAGCATTCTGTCACTTTGAAGTAGTAGTAAAAAGAGGAGCCTGACCACAGGGTCCTTGAAGCTCTGAGCAGTTCCTCCAAAGGCCCCAGGTGAGACGCAGCTGCTGGCAGGGAGCCATAACTTTCCCAGAGCCCAGTGCCCAGAGGCTGAGAGCCAGGGAAGCCCAGTGTAGGCTCAACTCCCACAGGGGATGCCACATCGGGGATCACAAAGGTATCAGCAGTTCATCAAACATAATCACCACAGATTGTATCCATGGAGGCTGGATGGAATTAGGAAGCTGCAGGATAAAGTGGATGCATTTCTGATTAGAATTTCTCAGCCCTGAGCTACTGAGGATAATGAAAGTCACACTGAGAGAGGAGCAGAAAAAGGAAAGAGGAGAGAGAAGGAAGGCAGACACCAGTTTGGCCCCCATCCTAATCTCTAAGTGGAAGGAGCACAAAGATCCCTGTGTAGTTCATTTTCCCTTGGGCTCCTGCAACCTCATCTCTCTTCGAGGACTGGCTGCACCACGGGGGCCCCGGGCCCTCACCTCACTCCCACTCGGGAATGTCTGGGGTACAGCCCCGTAGCTATTTCTCACATACTCCCTGGGTGAGATTTCAGAAGCCCTGCACTAGAGAAACAATAGTAATAAAGACTGCCTTTCACAAGTCTTTCTTTGATGTTTTTAAAGGAGTTTTTAAAAGCTCTTTTAAAAGAAACACACATTTTGGCATAAAGATCACTAAGGGGCCCTCAAGATTGCAGTTACCTATCATTGATTCTGCAGTGTGGGGAAAGGTGGGAAGGAAAAGTGAGCTAATAGCGGATTTTGCACAAGCACAAGGGAGCTACATGGCTCTTCATAGGACACACGCCCTATTTTGCATCCTACCCTATGCTCTGCACGGGACATGCAAAGATGAAAAAAGTAAGCTGCTGTGCACTTGGGACAAAAGACAAGAAACAGAGAACTCGGGCACCATTTGTGCTCAAAGGAGGGGTGCCACTGAACCTGGAGGCTAATCTGATTAAGTCACCAAACAACCTTCCTGCCTGCTTTTAATGGCTTATTGCTAGTCGATCTTAAAACTCCCACTAGCTTCCTTATAGATACCATCTCTGCCTGGGCTTCACGATAGTAACAGTTGCTTCAGGTTGTTTTTTGGGAACTAGGGGTCAGCTCTTGTTTAGTTCAAGCCAGTTGGGACCACCAACTCTTCAACTGGGCCTGCCTGGGTACCTGGAGAGGCGTCTATGTCAGAGGGCCAAAAGCTCCACCCTCCAATCATGCTCACACATTTATTTTCTGCACTTATGTCCTATGAAGAGCCAGGTAGCTCCATTATGTTTGTGCAAAAACCCCTATTACCTCACCTCTCCTTCCCACCAATCACCTTTCCCCATACTTCAGACAACCACAGTTTCTCTCCCATAATGACCCCCACACCCGATTTTCAGGGAGGTGGAATTGAGATTTGTTCTACTGTCTCCTCACTTGGCAGCCTTGAGAATAAAATCTTTTCTCCTTCGAAAAAAAAAAAAAATCATCACCAAAGTGACTGGCTTGTTTCATGTAGGCGGAAATGAACTTGGTTGCTAACACAAGGGAGCTGAGGGAAGGGTGGCAAAGGCAACTAACTGGGAGAAACCAGGGAAGGCTTCATGGAGGAAGTGACATTGACATGGGAAAGAGAGGAAGACTTTCCACGGGAGCACCACCAAGTGTCAAAGAGTCCTCTGCAATGGTGGAGACAGACAGCTAACCACCAAATCTACCCTGGCTGTCTCCCAGTTACAGCCTTGTCACTGGGCATAAGTCAGCACAGGTGAGCGCCGCAGCCTCCCTCTGATGGAAGTTCCCTCCCTCTGATGGAAGTTCGGGTCACAGGATGTAAACAGAACCGATGTGTGCCACGTCCAGGTCATCTCCAATTTGAAAGGTGAGCCCTTTCAGGAAGGGTTTTAACCAAGGAAGCAGCATGATGCGTTTGGTGTTTTTGGAAGTCCCCTAGGACAGCCGGGGCTGAGGGTGAGTAGCCAGGAGGGGAGAAAAGAGCCAGGGAAATTTACAAGAAGGTAAATCTCCTTCCATTGTCTAGACAAAAGCAGATGCTTGTCCTGAACTCCGCTAGGGAAGGAGCGGCAGGGAGGAGCAGGATCCCCGTGTCCCTGTGA
>NC_045444.1:4037768-4041153 GCF_002776525.5 Piliocolobus tephrosceles | reverse complement strand
CCGTGTTAGCCAGGATGGTCTCGATCTCCTGACCTCGTGATCCGCCCGTCTCGGCCTCCCAAAGTGCTGGGATTACAGGCTTGAGCCACCGCGCCCGGCCCCGTGACAGATCTTGAGTGCAAGACTGAGGAAGGGCATGAGTCTGACTCAGTCACCCAACCTCAGTCTCAAAATACAACTTCCTTTCTCATGTTCGCTCCAGCAGTCCATCCTCAAATGCACAGCTGCAGCCCTATGTGAGACCCACCCACACACCCACAGTCAGGACGGCTCTCTTGCTGATGCCACACACCCCAAGACCCATGTGCCACCATCCCGAACATCCCCCAGGAAAGGACTCCATGGATGTCCAGAAACTGTCCTGAATTCCCTGGGGGAAACTTACCAGGCACATCCAACCCTTCAGAGTCACAGGCAAACCTACAAAGGCACCCCTCTGCGTGCCTCGGCTGTAGGGGAGGCACAGAATGTCTCCAAGCAATTGAAAACAGTTGAAGGCAAGAGGATTATAAAAGAAAACGCTAGATTTGGCCTCCAAATGGTGAGTGAGAGCAGGCAGGCACATTTGGCTAGCAAGGTTAGGAAAGGGTTGGAAAAGAAGTCCCGCACACATTCGCCTGTTAATCTTCATCCACCTCCAGAAGCCTCCACGGGGAGAATTTCTCTCAACTGGAAATAAATAACTCAGGGATCAAGGATATAATCGGAGCTCTTGATCCAGAGTGTGACCTTCCACTTTTCTCTATTTATTTTTTAGATTAATCAGAGTCTTTACTGGGCTCATGTCAATAAACAACAGGCTTTTTCAATATATACCACCTGCACATCCAATATATCCAAGAAAATAAAAACATATCCACAGGGATTAGTAGCCATGAATCACCAGGAGCCAAAGCAAAGTGCTGTAGATTTTAATAGCCCCAACTATCTGTCTCTTCTAAATGGAAAAGAGGTCAGCCCAGCCAGCCCCTGCTCAGGAAAAGGAAATGTGATATACCTGGCCATATCTTTGACAAAACATTTGCTTGAAGAATAGCTGTGTTCTGATGGCTGCGTCATGCACAAAAACAGGACTTGAAGCTGAAACGTAAGGCTATCTTCGATAAAAAAGAAAGACAAGGGAAAAAGAGAGCAGGAAGAAAGACGGAGACAGCAGGAAGGAAGGGAGGAAAGGAGAGAAAGACGAGAAGAAAATCCCAGCAGAGAGCCCTTGCTCTTCCCCGTAGGGTGGTTTGGAAAGGCTACCACAGCTGCAGGGCGTTGAGCAACCTGCTTGCCTCTTCCAGGACTCAGTTTCTTCAGCTGCAACCCAGTGGAGGAGGCAGGCAAGCGTGTGCCTAGACTTGACAAATGACAGCAGCGGCTTTGCAAACCAATAAGGAAAAGACAGATTGTTCAATAAATGGTGCTGGGACATTTGATAACTTAATGGAAAAGAATAAAAGCAGATTCTTGTCTCTAACAGCCCACAGAATAACCCCAGAAGAATTAAAGACTGTTAACAAAAGACCATGAGATCTGCAGAGAGAATAGAGAGCTTTCCTTCGTGAGCACAGTCTGCAGATTAGGGAGGCTCAGCCTTCAGTACGAGTGCAAGTGTGCTCGCTGAAGAGCAAAGGGAGAGAATGTTCTTGCCCGGGTTCTCAATCAGGTCCGTTTATTCTAAAAAGCATTCAAACTTGTTCCGTTCAGCTGGAACCAAATATTCGAGCTCTGATTGGGTAGTTTCCAACCTAAAAGCAGAAGTTTCTTTCAAACAACTGGATTGGAGCAGGGAAGAGAATGTTCTGGAAGCAGTTTATCTTGGCTCTGGTTATAAGAACTGTTCTGGCTCAGGAATATAAAGCAAAACGTTTGTCAGGAGCTGGTTTTTCTGAGAACCGAGGACACGTGACCATTCTTTATTAGCCCGCATCACTGCCTGGTTCTGCTTTTAAATTGGAAGCATCTCTATTATTCACAAGGAGCCTGTCTCTATTAATCACAGAGAACTTGGGGTCTTATTTTAGTTTTATTTCACAAGGTCTAAATGGAGAAAGGCAAATTTTAAACTTTTAGGGGAAAAATAGGCTATCTTTTTAACTCCTACGTAGAGAAGCCTTTGTAAAGAAATCACAAAAAGCATAACCCGCATAGGAGAATTTTGGTAAACTTGACACATTAAACTTTTTAAACTTTCTTGTAACAAAACACATCATAAACAGCATCAAAAAACAAAGGCACTAACTGAGGGGAAAAAAAATTTTAGGAAAAAAACACAACTAAAATAAAAACTAGGCAAAAACGAGAAATACAGATTAAGGCCCAGAAAAGGAAAGAAAATGGCCAGGAAAGATATCAACCTCACAAGAAATCGGGAAAACTTCAGTTCAAACAGCAATGAGACGCCATTTCACAGCAAAGAGAGTGGGAAAATCCTTGATAATTCTGAGTGTTGGTGAGAATGTGGAGAAGCAGAAACTCACCTAAAAAGTAGCTGTTGTACCCTGAGAAGCTGATACCAGAAAGCAATTCCCTTTCTAGGAATATTCAGTAGAGAAGCTCTCACTAAGGCACACAACAAGATGTCTGAACATAATGTTCCCAGATGTTTGGCTTAGAATAACAAAGATGCTGCAAACATCCTAAAGGTCCAGCACCAGGAGAATGGCTAAATGGCTTGAGGTATACCTCATCTGTATTTAATTCATACATGGACAGCTATTCATATATGGAAATCCCAACAACAGGGCTGAAGGGACAAAACAAGGTGCAGGAGGATATGGCTAGCATGATACATGATACCATTCATGCAACACTGCAAGCTGCAAAGCGATAATATGTGTTGTCTGTTATACATAGACACTAGTGCGTGTAAGACACACATGGCAGGTAAGCACCAAGTTCAGGATGCAGCTTAGCTCTAAGGTGAGATAGAAAAGTATGAGGCTATGCCAAGTTAGATAGAGGAGCATTAGCTGCATCTGTCATATTTCTTCAAAGAGCTGAATTCGGCCGGGTGCGGTGGCTCATGCCTATAAACCCAGCACTTTGGGAGGCTGAGGTGGGTAGATCACCTGAGGTTGGGAGTTACAGACCAGCCTGGCCAACATGGTGAAACCCCCCTCTAGTAAAAATCAATAATTCGTTGAGTGTGGTGGCGTGGGCCTGTAATCCCAGCCACCCAGGAAGATGAGGCAGGAGAATCACTTGAACCACGGAGGCAGAGGTTGTGGTGAGGCAAGACTGCATCATTGCTCTCCAGCCTGGGTGACACAGTGAGACTCTGTCTCAGAAAGAAAGAAAGAAAGAAAAGAAAGAAGGAAGGAAGGAAGGAAGGAAGGAAGGAAGGAAGGAAGGAAGGAAGGAAGGAAGGGAGGAAGGAAGGAAGGGAGGAAGGAAAGAG
>NC_045444.1:3974260-4037668 GCF_002776525.5 Piliocolobus tephrosceles | reverse complement strand
GGGAGGGAGGGAGGGAAGGAAGGAAGGAGAAAGAGGAAGGAAGGAAGGAAAATGGTATATATTCAAGGTGTTCTACATGATTTTATATATGTATACATGATTTTATATACATGATTACCACAACCAAATTAATTAACACATCCTTCACCACAAGCAGTTACCATTTGTGTGTGTGTGTAGGGGATGGTGGAAAGTAAGGACACTTAAGATCTGCTCCCTTGGATAATTTCAAGTCAATAATGCAGCATGATTAACCACTGTGCAGGAGTTAGTTTTATAATCAACTTTCCCTAAAGTACTTCCAGTAAAAAATTATTAGTATGAGTATTCCCCCATCTGATGCTTTTAGGAAGTTGATACGGTTTGGGTCTGTGTCCTCACCCAAAACTCATGTCAAATCGTAATCTCCAGTACTGGCGGTGGGACCTGGTGGGAGATGATTGGATCATGGGGCGTTTTCTCATGAATCGTTTAGCACCATGCTCTTGATGCTGTCTTTTGATAGAGTTATCATGAGATCTGGTTGTTTAAAAGTGCAGAGCACCTCCCCACTCTCTCTCTTGCTCATACTCCAGCCATGTAAGACGTGCCTGCTCCCTCTTTGCCTTCCATTATAATTGATAGTTTCCTGAGGCCTCCCCAGAAGCCAAGCAGATGCTTCCTGTACTGCCTGCAGAACCACGAGCCGATTAAAACTCTTTTCTTTATAAATTACCTAGTCTCACATATTCCTTTACAGCAATGCAAGAACAAACTAACACAGAAATGGTACTTTCTAAATCTCCCTTCTCTGGGATTCACACACACGTGAACATATTAAAGGCTCTGAGAAGTCCTGCAAAAAAGAAACTTCATTAACTTGGGTATCAGCATTTCCAAAACTTAGCTAAACATAGAATTCCTTTCAGCCCCTCACCTCACAGGCCCAGGGATCCTCAGAAACACTTAGGGAGATGCTGGGCTATGAGAGCTCTGACATTAGATGTTTCTATGAGATGTGCTAGGGAACTTAACAAGTAGCTATTGCACCCAAGAGTCTGATCTACACAAGCCAGGCAGGTAGGGAAGAAGTCTGGGTGAAGCCCAGGACCAATTCCCATGAGTGAAACCTGATTGTCACCATGTTTTGAGAGACAGGGAGAAGAACTCAGCAAAAGTCATGCTCATGACAATCTCAACATTAGACATTTTTCCCTCCAAGTCTCCATCATCCCCATTCACCCAACCCCAACACCACTTCTCCTCCTAGATGCCCCATTTCAGTTGGGTTGGACTTCCAACTTCCAAGTCAACCACCCTGCGTGATCCACTCATCTGAAAGTCCCTGCACTGGCCACCTCTGTGCTTACCTGTGTCTTTAACCTCTGCATTCCCCAGCCTGCCAGGACCCAGTCTCCGCCCTCTGCATCAGGATGAGAGGCCCAGGCTCCTCATGCTCCTCCTGCCCATTATGTCTCTTCCTCGAACACATCCTATACATCCTTCACTCTGCAGGTCGCTTTTTCTAGAACACTAAAATGGCCACAGCACCTCTCCACGTCCCGTCACCCTGAAAACTGCATCCCTTTCCACATCTGAGCCCTGCTTCCACTCCCATCCTCATCCCCAGTTTAATCCCCTCTACTGCTGTCCCCAGGATATGAGGCAGGGCTTCACACCTGCATACTTAACTCGAGCCTCCCCTCACCATGGGACTCTCTCTCACCCTCTGGGCCTGGCCAGCCGCCTGATCAGACACCCAGCCAGCCAGTCAACCTCCCCACTGTGCTCTCTGAGCTCCTTGGAGGCAATTTTCTTACACTGCCACACCTTGCAAGGAACTGAACAGGAGAACGTTAACAGCTATTTCTCAAGCAGGGCATGTGGCTGGTAAGGAGAGAGAATGAGAGGAGGTGAAGGAGGTACCGTACAAACTTCAAATCTTTGCCCACGGCACCATTGGGATCTTGATGGATTTAAGTGTTCTAAATATTTTTGACACATAAAACAAGACACGTCCAGATTTCAAAGTGGGATATTAGATTTTCTTTTGGCCTCACAAGAACAATAAAGCACTGTAAAAATTTTAGGTTCATCAAATGTAAGACTTTTCTGTTATTTTTCCCCAAAATGCTGTCTTCCTTTCTCTCAACACAACTAACCCATCACATAAAATGAATATAAGCCTCAGCCTCCAAGCTGAGAGTTCCCAGAGATCAGCGTGGGCTAATGAGAATTAAAGAGTGGCCTTAATCACATGATCATAGAAATCAATTGTATTCAAATTGAACTTTGCGCTTTTGCAAAGCATTTCCACATATCGTCATTTGTTTGTCATTCACATTAATGATAAGATAGAGGGAGCAGATATTACTCCCACCTTGCAGAGAATGGTGAGACCAGAGAGGCTAAATGTTTGTTTAAATATTTGTTGATCAAATTTGAAACCCCGAAGTGGTTTTTTTTTTTTAATTAACTTTTATGTTAGGCTCAGGGGTACATGTGAAGGTTTGTTATATAGGTGAACTCCTGTCATGGGGATTTTTCCACAGATTATTTCATCACCCAGGTATTAAGCCCAGTACCCAATAGTTACCTTTTCTGCTCCTCTGCCTCCTCTCACCCTCCACCCTCAAGCAGATCCTAGCTTCTGTTTTTCCCTTCTTTGTGTTCAGGAGTTCTCATCATTTAGCTCCCACTTATAAGTGAGAACATGCAGTATTTGGTTTTCTGTTTCTGCATTAGTTTGCTAAGGATAACAGCCTCCAGCTCCATCCATGTTCCCATAAAAGACATGACCTTGTTCTTTTTATGGCTGCATAGTACTCCAAGGTATATATGTGCCACTTTTTCTTATCCCATCTGTCACTGATGGGCATTTGGGTTGATTCCATGTCTTTGCTATTGTGAATAGTGCTACAATAAACATTCAAGTGCATGTGTCTTTATGGCAGGATGATTTATATTCCTCTGAGTATATACTCAGTAGTGGGATTGCTGGGTCAAACGGTAGTTCTGCTTTTAGCTCTTTAAGGGATTACCATACTGCTTTCCTCGATGGTTGAACTCATTTACATTCCCACCAACAATGTATACGTGTTCCCTTTTCTCTGCAACCTCACCAGCATCTGTTACTTTTTTACTTTTTAATAATAGACATTCTGACGGGTGTGAGATGATAACTCACTGTGAAAACCCAGAAGCTGTTAGTTCTGACAGTTAACATGTATTATTTACTATGTGGCAATCATGTTCTAAGACAGTCTTATTTGATCTGATTTAATCTTCCCAACCACGCTATGAAGTGGCTGCTATTATTATCATTCCCACTTTACAATGAGAAAATTGAGTTTGCTTCCACTCAACCACAACCTCCGGATGAGGAAGGAGACTCTATCGCCCATGGTTCTTGGTTATAAGTGACAGAAACTGAACCTCGCCGCTTTAAGCAAAGAGAATATTTATTAAAAAATATATTGGGTTTGGATGCAAATGGCTTCCAGCTGTCAGAAAAAAAAAAAAAAAAAAGCCTATTGGTTTCACAGCTCATCTTTATTATATTTTTATATTCACTATTGTTTTATCTGAACGTTCTCTTCTTTCTTTAATAATAAGTTCAAAGTTGATGAAAGATGATGCACTGCATATATGTCCCAGTTAGGAGTTCGTGATTTCTCACTTGGTTTATTTAAATGTGCTAAAGCAACTCCCAAACTGTCATACTTTTTTCAGCTTTTTGAATGACTTTTGCATCTGATTTAAGGAAAAATAAGCATATAGGCTGACTGACAGGAGGGGATAGAGAACCACTCAGGAGGGGATAGAGAAGCACTCTGAGGCTTTGCAACCAGAAGCAAAGCCCAAGTTCATCCCACAGACCCAGGCTGGGGCCACCCCGCAGCCACTGACCCAGGGCATTGGCCTGGCCTGGCACACACCGCCTACAGCCCCACTGTCTTCACCACCGCAGATGCAGTCCCTGCCTCCCATTCAAAGCCTGGGCAACCTCAGGACTGGCCAAGCCTAAGTTCCATGCCCTGCTCTGGTACTGAAGGAGGTGGGAAGTGGAGGAGCAGCATGTCCAGCTTCAAATATGGGAAGCAGGCCTGGACCCACAAGGTGGGGAATTCCCCACACACAGCAGGGGCAAGTCAGATGCTGGACAGCTCAGAACAGCAGTGTCCACATATAGACAGGTGAAAACCACTCAGGAACGGACTGAGCCGCCCCTGCCTGTCCTTTGTACCACCCCTCCGTGGACACCACGTGGGTTTGCTGGAGGGTTGTGGGGGCAGGGAGGTATCTGCCTTTTCCAGACAGTTCCGCACACGGTTTCAGAACATGGTCTAAGGTTTCTAACAATAACCTCAGAGTATTTCTGAGATGGCACTGTGCTCCTCCTGACGCTGAAGACCTGCCGGCCCACTGCTCTCCTGGAAGGTGTCAGGGAGGGGTGTAGAGACCCTTGGGTTACCCTTGTATCATTCCTGAGCCAACATCTGCAAGCTCAGTACTGTGGAGGGAAGAGAGTGGGAGGAAGGAAAAGAAGGATGAAAATGGAGATGGGAAAAGGTAGCCTCCTCTCCCCTCCCCTCCTCCCACCATCCCACAGGGCGGAGCCCAGGGTTCCTGAGCCACTCACTCACCCTGAAGTCTTGTCCAGGATGGTTCCTGAGCCCCTCTTCTGCTTCAGCCAGGCGGTAACTGGAAGGGGCCCTGGCTGCCATAAAAGGATGGCCTTTCCTCAGTTACACCTCCCAGTCTTCTTGGCACCCAGGGTGGCAAGTAGAAACAGATTTTGGAGTGGAGGGTGTTTATTTCACCATGACCCAGCTGCCTTCCTCCTCCTTCCTGGATGAAGCCTTCTCTGATCCCTGACCCCTGACCCTATGACTTCCTGACCTCTAGACCCAATAGTCTGGTGCTATTCCCACCCCTCCTCTGTGCCTCCCTGGTACATAACTACTGCATCAAACCCCATTTTATGTGTTTATCACATGCATGACTTGATTCTCCATGAAGGCAGGGATTCTATTTTATTTCAAGGTATAACTCCAGATCTTAACAGTATGCCAGAATATATGCAGTCCCAATATGCAAAATTCATTTTAAGGATTTATTAATTACAAGGCTGCTTATGCTAACTGATTTCTCAGTACTTATCAAACAGCAAGCACTTGAACTCTTTGTGCCCAATATTTACCAATAGCTCAGCTCTAGAAAACAATATTTATGAAAACTTGTCAGCGTATTTATTTTTGTAGATCAGAACTCATGAACTGGCAGCCCAAGGGTGAGCTTGGTCCTCAGGAATATTTAGTTGGGTCTTTGTGGTCTTTGCAAGTGGGAGTGGAATGCCCTTACCAGAGCTGGTACTCACCAGCTCCCCACCGGCCTGCCTCCCTGCTATCACACACAGCAACTGCCTGCCACACCCTGGGGGCATTCAGGTTTATCCCTTCTGCTTCAGATGTGCTAAGGTGTTACTTTCAGAGTAAGTCTAAGACCAGACTGCTGCATGCCTGGGTCTCATTGTTGGGTACAATGTTAACTCCCTTTACCAAGTTGAGCTTAGATGATGTGCCCACAGCCAGTGCCAAGGATGCAAGACAGAATAGTCCTATGCAAGACACTCCTCCTCGTGTTCTTATAAGAATGGTTTGATGATGTGGTCCTGGAAGTGAGGAGCCTTTAGAAGTACCCACTGGAGTTACTGGAACCAGGGGTCTTTATGCCTCTCCTGAACCACTGATTGATGAGGAATCTCCTGAAATTCCATAAATCCTGTAAATGTACAGTGCTACTGATTGTGACTTCCTCTTGAGTGGGTGCTTAGAAAAGCATAGAACTACAGTTTAGTCCACCCCTAGAAAATTATCTGAACCTCCTGGATGTATTTTCAGTGAGAACTATTCCTCTCGTTCCATTCCTTTCCACTGTTTTCCCTCCATTTTTTTTTTTTTTTACCATGTTTCAACTGCAATGTGTCTTCCTGACTGATCTTTTTAAAAGAATGTATAATAAAAGCAATGATATTAAAAGACTGGTTGACTAACTGAGGTCCTGAAAACTATGAAAAGGACACAGTAGATGAGGAGGTGGGAAAAGAGCAAAATCTAATCAACATCTCGTGACGAACCCAAGTCTTCCACGGAACCTAGCATCACAGCAGTGCTTGCCGTACGGCTAATAGCCGTAATTGCTATTAATATTTATTGCTTTAATATTTATTAAAGGAATAAAAGAACCTCAGAATTAGACATGGCAAGAAATGTCCCTGTGTGGTCAGGTTGATCTGGCACATGATAGAAAATCAGTAAATGTTTGTTGAATAAATAAATAAATGAGTAAACAAATTGAGTAAATGAACAAGCAGCGTGGCGAAGGTCTAAAGATACTGAACCAGAAAGCTTATAGAGCAGGAAGTGGTGTCGTCATCGCTGTGATGAAGGTAAGCCCCTAAGATACATGGTCGGTAGACAGGAGAAAGCTGCCTGCACCTTCAGTTACGGCCAGCCCGGGACAGGTAGTCACACCCAACGCAACACCCCTCCAGACACAGGATGATGGCAGCACCAAAACTGCAAAAGCCTTCCTGGGGCCTCCACACCCACGTCCAATTTCAACACTTCATTTTTCCCCACTCCTTACCCAGTTCAGTTTTTCCTCTGTGTAATTGCTTTCTCTGGATTTAGCCAACTTTCTCTGGAATCTTCTAGAAAAGCAACATGAAAGCTGTTGCAGCCATGCCATCAGTCCAGAGTTTCCCAAAGTCTTCCAATTCCAACTGATACTGATGTTCACGAGGGTCTCCTGAAACGTTGGATAATTGCCAAACCTCTGAACACCCACAGCATGCAACATCCCCGTTAAATGCACAAAGGATATCCGAGATACTTAAACAGCTTCTTAAACCCTTAGTGAAGATTATCACATACTCAAAACTGAGCAAATACCACCAAGACCTAAGAGAGCAGTGTCCGTTCTGGACATGGCTAGGTTCACTCACTAGCTCCTCTGTGCCAGTCTCATGAAAATCAATATTCAAATTTTGTCTCTAAAAATGACCATTCATCATGTTTGAAGGGCTTTCAGGGTGCTTTGCAAATAAATAGTTGAAACCACAAATATATTACATCCTCTAATGCTAAGGGTCTAAAGTCACTCTTACTCCAAAATTAATTTGCACTTTCTCTTTTTCTCTCTCCAGCCTCAGAAGAAAAACTATTAAAGTGCAGACATCAAAATCCTGAACAATAGATTTAATAATGCTAGAGAGACAAACCTCAGAAAGATACTAAAATGGCATCAGAAAGGAATCAGAATTCCAGCCACAATTCTATTTCCCCCCCCAAATTATCAAAATAACTCAACTCTCACTCAATATCATGTGTGTTTTCTTCATTAAAGGTACAGTGCACCTCATCTCACCACCCTCCCTCCCCTCAAATGCGTCGGTATTACTCTGCCAGTGAAGTCTGGTCTGAAGGGAAAGTTCAAACTTCAAATATTAAATCTGAGCTTCACAGAGTACTAATGAAGAAATCAGACAGAAAACCTTTGTAATAACAGACTCAGACAAAAATAAAGCCCTGGAATCATCTGGAATAGCCATGTTTAGTTTATGGAATCAGTTATGCTCTTAGAGCTTCAGAGCCTGGCGGCTTTTGCTTTAGGCTCCTCTGTGTGTACAGGCATGGATCACCTGGTTTTTTTAAAGCTGCTGTCAAAGACTGTCTTTAGGACCACAGCTAGAGTCATCATCAATTTCCCTCCTTCCCCTGTCTACCTCCCTGGCATCAGCAGTCTCATCACCCCCTAATTTGTTCTGCATCTGGTGCCATAGACCTCTGGCCTTGCAGGCGCCCGCTCTGAAACACGCATGTGAAATTTATGGCTGAGTGTAGTAGCTCGCAGCTGTAATCCCAGCACTTTGGGAGGTCAAGGCAGGAGAAGAGGTTGAGCTCAGGAGTTCAAGACCAGCCTGAGCAACGTACTGAGACTGCATCTCTACAAAAATTTTTTTTTAATTAGCTGGGCATGGTTGCACATACCTGTAGTCCCAGCTACTCAGGAAGCTGAAGCAGGAGGATCATTTCAGCCGAGAAGATCAAGGCTGTACTTAGCTATGACTGCACCACTACACTATAGCCTGGACAACAAAGCAAGAGCCTATAAAAAAGAAAAAAAAAGAAAAAAAAGGAAGAAAGAAAAGAAAGAAGGAAAAAAAAGAAACACAGAAAGAAAGAAGAAAGAAAGAAGGAAGGAAGGAAGGAAGGAGGGAGGGAGGGAGGAAGGAAGGAAAGGAAGGAAGGAAGGAAAGGAAGGAAGGAAGGAAGGAAGGAAGGAAGGAAGGAAGGAAGGAAGGAAGGAAGGAAGGAAGGAAAAGACATTTTTGGAAGGTATTTGATTACCATCTTGTTCTGTGTACAGTAACCCTGGCAAATTAACAAAGTGTATTCAATTATTTGAAACTCTAGCATAAAGCAGCACCATCCAACAGAAGTAGAATGCAAGCCACATACTTCATTTTAAATATTCTAGTAGCCACATTTTAAAAACTGAAAAGAAACAGGTGAAATAAATCTTTTAAATATTTTTTATTTAACCCAATATAGCCAATATATTCTCCCTTCAAAATATAATTAATATGGCATTGGTGACAGAGTGGTAAGCATAGCTGCCTTCCAATATATAATCAATGTGTCTTCCAAATCTGGAGTGTATTTTACACTTACAGTGCATCGCGATGCAAACACAAAATTTGCATCAGACATACTTAGAGTTCATCAAATTTATAGTTGAAAGAGTAGATTCACATGCCCAAGTTGTTCAAACAGACATAAAAGTTCTCTAACAATTAAATGAAGCATTTGTTTTTAATTTAAAATTTTAATGAATTAAAATTCCAAAAAAGTAAAAATGTAGTTTGGTCACCCTGTCCACATTTCAAGTGTCCAATGGTCACTTGGAGCTACAGGTTACAGCCTTAAGCAGAGGAGGTTAGGACAAGGGCCACCTTTACAGTGTACTCTAAGAGTTGGGCTCTCACGTCAGTCCAACCTACGTCAAAATTCTGGCTGGCACATTTACTAGTTGTGTGAGTTTGAGCTAGTCACTTAACCTCTGTGTTTCTGGTTTCTTTTCTGGAAAAATGGGACTAAAAACACCTACCTCTTAAAGCTGTTAAATGAAATCCTAGCTGTAAGAGGGCCCTGCTGTAGGTACCTAACAAACATTACCTCCTACTCACCCACTGAAACCTCCTTACCACCTTTTTCCAAAAACTGATTTTGTAAGTAGGTAAGGCAATTCGCATGTAACTTGAATTTAAGCTTCAGCACCCTTCCACCAAAGACTTTGAAGATTCTGCCCCATCTTGTGAGTACCACTAGCGGTAGGCTCCTGGTAGGCCCTCTAGGCCCCTCCATTCTAGCCAGTGCCACTAGCATTTTAATTATCTACTGACACATCAACTCTCCTACTGGACTGAGAATAACTTTTATGGGTTTTAGCTCTGCAGAACCAACACATACACAGGGCCTGGCACATCCCAGGAGCTATTAAAATATGGTTTTTGAATAAAGGGATGAATTACCCTATAACACTATGTGTGAAAAAAGGGGGAGGAGGAAAAACTTGTAAAATATGTAAGCCTTATCCTAGCATTATCTAGGGGAGAAAAGGTGCCTTCTAAATTAGCAGAGACAGCATTATCCAGGAAGTCTTCCCTGAACATACCGGCCCACAGGGTTCTCAAACTGTGCTGAAGATCGGTGAAGATGGGGGAACAGTCTCCAGCAACTGTGCATAGAATGCTACAAAATTGTTCTCCAGCCCTTCCATCAGTGTGGCCTCTCCATCTCTTTCACAGGCTGGTTCTCGTGCTGGAAAAGACTTTCCTACCTCCTCCCCTAGCAGGCCAACACCTGTTCATCCCTTAATATTCAGCTGATTCATTTCATCCTCTGAGAGGCCTCCCCTGGCTCTCTGCCCTTCTGTGCCCCTGCTCCCATTGTGCCACTGTGGGACCTACTACACAGTTCTCTGTTGTACCAAGGGTACTACAATTTGCTTCATAGCTGTCTTTCCCCCAGGGCTTAGTGTGAGCACCTTGAGACAGGAGTTCTGTGTCCTCAGGCCAGCTCCGTGCCTAGTGCAGGGTCTGTGGGGCTATTGTCTGCAGAACTGAACTGAATTGAATCAAATTAAAATCGTTCATCCCTTGCGTGTGACATTTTTAATGACTAAAGTTCAGAGAACCGAGTCTTCTAGTTTTCTGTAGGATTTTGTAGAATTTAATTTTTGGAGCATTTCATCTTTCCAGGAACCAGGACCCCAGCACGTGTCTCTAGAGCCCAAGAGTGGGGCAGAGATCAGGCATGAAGGTGTCTGAGGGAAAATGGGGGAAGTTCCACTTCCTGAATTCCACCTCTGAGCCCAGTGCCCAGGTGCCACTTACATCCATGTGCCACCAAATCCTCACCATGCTTCTGCCATGGGTGCTGTTATGCTCATTATATAGACAGGGAACCTGAGGTTCAAAGAGGTTAAATAACTTCACAGAGCTTTTGGTGGAGCCAGGGTTCCAAGCCAGCTCTGTTGAAATCCAAATTGAGTGTTCTTTCTACTACATGGTGTTGCTTCCGTATGCTTCCGGAATGGTAGCTTGCAAAATAGGAAAGACACAAAGAAAGGGAGGGTAGATTTTCAACTTCTGCCAACAGCCAGCCTTCTCTCCCAAAGTTAACGAGGTCATAGAGGAGCCATAGAGAAGAGGAAGAGAAGCAGCTACGAATATCTTCATTCATTCCACAGGTGTGTATTTAATACTCAGTATGGTGCAGACATCAGGTATGTAAGAGGCTGTTGGAAAGATGAAAAGTCCATGAATGTAAATTCCAGCTCTGTCCCATACAACTGTCTAACTGTGGACAACGTACTTAACCTCTTGGAGCTCCATTTCCCTATCTGTCAAAGAGGGATAATCTACCATGCAGATTAGAGCTAATGTATGTAAAGAATTCAACACAAAGCATGGCCAAGAGCAGGCAATCAACCAGTGAAAACTATTATTATTGCAAAGTCAAGACAAGAGCCTTGCCCTCTGTGAATTTAGTTTATCAGGGGAGAGAAACAAGTAAACAAATAATCTAATGAATACAAATGCGGCAACTTACCAGGAAATCAGGGAGTGTTCCCACCCCCAAGTGGGCTGTCCCCAACTCACGGGAGATGTTCTTGAGCCCCCCAGCCTGTTTGAGCATTTTCCCTCTCTCACTCTCCAACTGGAGATGTCCTAGAAGTGATGCAGAGGTCCTGTCTACATCACTGTCGGAGACTGGACACCGCTGCCCTCAAAGCCAACAGGATGACAGCTCAGCTGGGCAGGCAAGGAAGCCCCAGTCCCTGCACACAAAGGAAATGCATGAGCCCTCAGCTTGACATAGGCCTTCCCCTGATGCTGGGATGTGCAGGGCATGTGGCTGACTCCATAACATGCAGGGCAAACGATAATTAAATCAACCCGCATGGTCCAGGCATTCAGGCGTGTGAAATGGGCACTTGTGTGGAATGGGTTCCAAAATGATAACACACGGCTTCTTCTTTCTTTCTTTTTTACCCTGACAACGTTGTGACTAATGGATTTACTTTTAGGGTTGCTGGATCATTGAGTAAATTTTAGGGTCATTAGTGAGGGCGAAAGCGCCTTTCTCATTCTTGATCTGTTTTTCATCAAAATATTTTCCTCTCTACTCCTTTCCATGGCTGTCATGATCAGCGTGAGTGCCCTTGACACGGGGTTTAATGCCATGTGGTCCACAGTCTCCACAGAGCAAACAAATAAACAGTGACAACAGCAAGGCACAGATCACTAAGCGTAAAGGAACTGTAATAGACACGTCAGTCAATTTGAACTGCCCGGGCAGCTCCTACCTCCTGGCCTCCTCCCTCCCCATGGGGCTTTTCTCCAGGAATCTGTTCCCATAGCATGTGCCGAGGTGGCAGCTGGCCGAAGGATTCTGCTCCCAACCAGAGCTGGTTAAATCTGGAGCTGGTACCTGACGCAGCTCCAGCCATTCAGCTGACTGGCCAGCAACCAAGCACTGTCTCTCCCTGGAATCTGAATTAAGGAACACAGCTATGCTAATCCATAATGGGTGACGGAACTGTCATAACATGCCAATTTGGGGCTGGGCTGGTGGCCCCTTGGACTATGTGCATGGCAGAATGCAAAGAGGAGCATAAGAATTAGGGAGATACTGACAGAAACAGAAATGGAGGTGCTCAACCCCTGAGGGAGAGGTCTGTAGAGGAGCCCACAAAGTACTTTCTACTGCCTGTACCTGCTGTCATCAGGTCTCCTGGATGAGGCAGGAATGTTTTACCTGGAAGGCCCTGGAAACCTTCCTAGTATAGCCACCTCTCTTACACATGGGCAGACTGAGACCAAAGAGGAAAATGCTTGACCAGGGCTACCAGAAGTATCAAGATGGACTTTACACTGGACTGTCAACTTGGCTAGGCTATGGTGCCCTGTTGTTTGCTCAAGCATAAGCCTGAATGTTGCTGTGGAGGTATTGTGTGATGTAATTAACATTTAAATCAGAAGGCTAAGTAAAGGAAGTGACCCTCGTTCTTGTGGGTGAGCCTCATCCAATCAGTTGAAGGCCTGAAGAGCAAAAAGTGAAGTTTCCCAAAGAAGAAATTTAACCTCACACCTGCAGTGTATGATAAGCCATCTCAGCAGCCTCATGATACAAAATCAATGTGCAAAAACTGCTAGCATTCCTATATACCAACAACAGTCAAGCTGAGAGCCAAATCGTAAACAAACTCCCATTCACAATTGCCACACACACACAAACACACACACAAAATACCTAGGAATACAGCTAACAGGGGAGGTGAAAGATCTCTACTAGGAGAACTACAAACCACTGCTCAAAGAAATCAGAGATGACACAAACAAATGGAAAAACATTCCATGTTCATGGATAGGAAGAATCAATATTGTGAAAATGGCCATACTGCCCAAAGCAATTTATAGATTCAATGCTATTCCCATTAAACTACCACTGACATTCTTCATAGAACTAGAGAAAACTATTTTAAAATTCATATGGATAACTAAAAAAGAGACCAAATAGCCAAGGCAATCCTCAGCAAAAAGTACAAAGCTGGAGCCATCATACTACCCAACTTCAGACTACACTACAGGGCTACAGTAACCAAAACAACATGGGACTGGCACAAAAAGAGACAAAATAGACTAATGGAACAGAACAGAGAACACAGAAGTAAGGCCACACACCTACAACTATCTGACCTTCGACAAAGCTGACAAAAACAAGCCATAGGAAAATGATTCTATTCAATAACTGGTGCTGGGATAACTAACTAACCATACGCATAAGATTAAAACGGGACCTCTTCCTTACATGACATACAAAAATTAACTCAAGATGGATTAAAGACTTAAATGTAAAACCCAAAACTATAAAAACCCTGGAAGACAACCTAGGCAATACCATTCAAGACGTAGGCATGGGCAAAGATTTCATAATGAAGACACAAAAGCAATGGCAACAAAAGCAAAAATTGAGAAATGGGATCTAATTAAACTAAAGAACTTCTACACAGCAAAAGAAACTATCAACAGAGTAAACAGACAACCTACAGAACAGAAGAAATTTTTTGCAAGCTATGCACCTGACAACAGTCTAATATCCAGCATCTATAAAGAATTTAAACAAGTTTGCAAGAAAAAACCCCATTAAAAAGTGGGCAAAGGATATGAACAGACACTTCTCAAAAGAAGACATACATGCAGCCAACAAGCATATGAAGAAAGTTCAATATCATTTATCACTAGAGAAATGCAAATCAAAACCACAATGAGATATCATCTCACACCAGTCAGAATGGCTATGAAAAGTCAAAAAATAACAGATGCTGATGAGGTTGCACAGAAAAGGGAACACTTACACACTAAATTATTTCAACCATTGTGGAAGACAATCTGGTGATTCCTCAAAGACCTAGAGACCCAGCAATCCTATTACTGGGTATATACCAAAAGGAATATAAATTATTCCGTTATAAAGACACATGCATATGTATGTTCATTGCAACACTATTCACAATAGCAAAGACATGGTATCAACCTAAATGCCCATCAATGATAAACTTGATAAAGAAAAAGTGGTACATATAAAGCATGGAACACTATGCAGCCATTAAAAAAGCATGAGATCATGTCCTTCCCAGGGACATGGATGGAACCGGAGCCATTTTCCTTAGCAAACTAACACAGGAACAGAAAACCAAATAAAGCATGTTCTCACTTATAAGCACATCAAAACAGTCTTTCTGTAATGCGTACTGAGCATTGAATGGGTCAAGATGCTTTCCCAAGAGGCTGAACTAGTCAAAGAGGGAGTCTGTTGCCTAGCATAACCTGGAAATGCAAAGATGCTTCCTGTTGCAGCACAGCCACATCCTGGGCCTAAGGATGCCTCCAGGCTCTCTCCTTGTGTATGGATGGATTGATAGGCATCCAACTCTCCTCCTCTTCGTCCTGCATGTTGACTTTGTTCTCAAGCAAGTTTTGCCTGTGTGGGTCCAAGGTTGCCACCAGCAACTCCAGGCCCCATCCCCACTGTTCCAGTCTTTCTAGTAAAAGTCTCAGAATTGAGTTGCACTCAGCATGCATAGGGTCACATGTCCAGCCCTAAACCAGGTTCTGTGATTCTGATTGGCCTGACCAGGGTCGTGTGCCCCCGACTGGAGCAGGTGGAAGAGGAATGAGCATTCCAAAAGGACATGAGGGTGGTGTATAAGAAAGAAAAGGCTGCTGGCAGGCAGATGAGACAGATGGCCGTGACAAGCCCCTTCCATGCACTCAACTTTCCAGGCCCACATCAGCCAGTCTTCAGAGCAGCCCAGATAAGAAACTAAAGCTTGGGGGTGCATTCCCACAGCAAGCACAAGGTGAGCAGGATTCAAATCCAAGTCTCAGTTTCCAAAATGGATCAAAGTTCCTCAAGGGTGCTGGTGCCTCTGAGCTGTTCCATGGGCTTTAGCAGAGTTTGGCTCTCCCAGCACATCTTCTCCCAGAGAATGAGCAGGTTTCTTTAATCTGGCATGTCTCTGCCCAGCCATGGGCTCCAGTCTTCTCTGAAATTCTCCTGTCCAAATTCCCTGGCCACCTTCTGCTCCAGTTCCTGTGTGTGGCGATGCTTCACAGCTGGTTCATCACGTGTTTGCAGTGCTGACCACTGTCTCATGCATGCTTTGCGTGTCAAGCAGCCACACTGCTGCCATCTGACCACTACCTGCACGGCGTGAGGTGGGGCAACACCAGCCTGCCTCTTTCTAGACTTCCAAGCACGCTTCTGAAGAGTGGCCAAAAACTGGCCAGCATTTTTAATATTTTGGGAATGAGTCGGCCAACATTTGAAAAAGCTGCATCTTAGCAGATATGCTAAATTTTCTAAAGCCTGACATCGGTTAGGAGTTAAAGTCAGGTCTAGGTCCCAGTATTAATAATTCAATCTCTTTATCATCTGAATTTTGTTGTAAAGCAGTGCTGACCAATAGAAAAATAATGTGAATTATATATGTGATATTCAGTTTCCTAGGCACCACTTTTAAAAAGTAAAAAGGAGCTGGAAGAAATAATTTTAATAACATATTTTATTCAACTCAAATATGATCATTTCAAATATGATCTCAGATGTGATCATTTCAACATGTAGTCAATTTTCTAAATTATTTACCAGATACTTGACATTCTTTTTTTCAAAGTCTTTAAAATCCAGCATATAGTGTACACTTACAGCATATCCCAGCTAAGACCCTCCACATCTCAGGGGTTCAGGAAACACACGAGGTAAGCTGAACAGCTCAGGTCTCAAGGATTAGGTACAGAGGTTGGGGCTAGCAAGTGGCAGCTACTTACGACCCCAAAGTCACAAATTCCTATTCTGTGACTACAAAGAAATCACTAAGGCACTGTCTCTCTCCTTCCCTTCATAACCATGGGGCCATGTGATAATCTCTGGCTCCCTTCCTCTTCTTCACTGCAGCCCACTTCATCTTAGGGTAGATCCCTGGCGCCCGTAAAGCGAGGCAGAGAACAAAGCCAGAGGTGTGAGTACACGTATGTGTGCCCAGTGTGCACATGTCACCTCAAGCCCATTCCAGGCGCTGTTTCCAGCCAGGTCACCTGTAGTGGGCAACTTCCCAGGTTGCCACATAGGACCACATCACCTGTTCATCAAAAGCTTCTTCCATAACTAAGAGAGAGTAAAACAACTTTTTAAAGCAGTTATCACATATCTGAAATTATCTTGCCATTCCATACTTTCTCATCATCTTAAATCCTCCTCACACCCCAAAGAGGTGCATCTCATGCCCCCTTTCAGTCGGTGGAAACAGACACTCAACGAATGTCAGTAGGCTGCCGAGGGCCACATAGGTTGGTCATCACAAAGCCAGATTCACACCCAAAACTGCCTGCCTCTCAAAGTATACGTTCCCCTCCCCACACTCCCCCCAAATCAAACCTTAACAACTGTCTTCATCAGCTCAGGCTGCCATACAAAATACCACAATCTGGGTGGCTTAAACAGCAAGAATTTATTTCCTCACAGTTCTGGAGGCTGGAGCCTGAGATCAGTGTGCCAGCGTGGTCAAGTTCTGCAGGGCCCTCTTCCACGCTGCAGACAGCCACCTCGTCACCGTGCCCTCACACAGCCAGGAGAGCAAGCAAATTCTCTCTCTCCCTCTCTCTCTCTCTGCCTCTTAAGAACACCAATCCTGATGAGTCAGGGCCCCACCGTCATGACTCACTTAACGTTAATAGAGTCGCATTTGGGGTTAGGGCTTCAACATATACATTGGGGGGAACACAAACATTCAGTTTATAACAACACGTAGTACCACTACTTCTGCCAAAATGTCAAACTCTGCCCTTACCCCAGATCCCACACCTCTCAACCCAGTACCCCCACCCCCGCAGCTCCCACAGCGGAGGCGCACAGGGGCCACCCAACTGAGGAAGGGACTGTTGATGAGCTGTTGATGTCCAGCTACACTCTTGACCTGTGACCACTGGCTCCCCTTGCCTCTAGGTCCGGAGGGCTCCCTGACTCCAGGCTGCCCCCTGACTTCTGGCCCCTGGCTGCAGTCTGACTGTTGGCCTTTGTGTCCCACTCCCATGCCTGGCTCTGAACTTTTCTTCCCCATTGGGTCTCAGCTCCCCAGCCCTGCTGCCCATGCCATCTGCCCAGCCGCCCAGTTACCTGTGGTCTCCCTGAGATGACTGGTGGCCCTTCCCACTGTGTCTCCCACAGAGCAGCCACTCCCTCGCCCTGCCATACGTGGGCCACAGGTATCCCTGTGAAGTGGCAGCTACACAGCCTCTCCAAGAGGCTGGAGGCCAGGCAGGTTCCCAGGATGGAGGTGGGTGGGTGAGTCTGCACCAGATGTATAAATAGAGCATCCCAGGAGATCTCCCTCCAGCACTTCATCAGAGGCCATTTATGGAAAACCCACACTGAGCCGAGTGCAATCACTGAAGGTTCCCAGCTCTCGCCTCAGGACTACTGCACAGCTGTCACCCACAGGAAAGGGAACAGGTGTGCTGAGGAGCCTGCTTAAAAGAACTGCTTCTCAGACCTTGCCTGAGACAAGCCCACGCATATACAGGGAACCAGCATCCCAGGGTCACAAGCTAGAAAAGAAACAGAAAGAAAAAGTGAAGTGAAAGTAATGAAGAGAAGAGAAGTGGAAGACGACGGAATCAAGAGTGAGAAAATAAATACTCAGCAAGGGCCAGGCGTGGTGACTAGTGTCTGTAATCCCAGCACTGGGAGGCCAAGGCGGGTGGATCACCTGAAGTCAGGAGTTCCAGACCAGCCTGGCCAACATAGTGAAACCCCATCTCTACCAAAAATATAAAAGTTAGCTGGGCATGCCAGCCCATGCCTGTAATCCCAGCTACTCGGGAGGCTGAGGCAGGAGAATTGCTTGAACCGGGAGCCTGAGGTTGCAGTGAGCCAAGATCGCACCACTGCACTCCAGCCGATGACAGATTGAGGCTCCATCTCAAAACAAACAGAAAAACTACAACAAAAAACTTCAGCAAGGAGTGGTGAGCCCAGCACCGACTCACTGTGTGAGAACCTCTGGTCTCCACAGAGAAGAGAATCAAACTTCTGCATGTCAAGGCCTTTACTTAGGAATCAACCCATTCCCTATATGAAGCATCAGATTTAGGAATCAACCTACAGTTGGTCAATCAGGCAGATGCCAGTGCTTGAGAGAATTCGGTAGCAGTCGACATTTGCTTACCTCTATGCAGGCAGTCACTGCACCAAGTGCATTGTGGGTACTATTTCTTTTGATCCTCACGAAAACCCAGGATACAAGAGTTATGCTGATTTTACATGGGAGAAAATACCTTTTCACCTATTCTTTGCCATAAGGAAATGTCTTGCCACGATCACCCAGTTATTAAGTGACGGTCAGAACAAAACCTCCATTCTGCCGGACTGCAAAGGCCAGCTGTTGACCATTATGTTTCTTTTTAAGCTAGGATTCAGGGAATGTTATTCCACAGGAAATGCTTAAGGGTGGGGAGAGAGGATTTAAATGCGTAAAAAATAGTGGCTGTGAGCAAACACAGGTGGGTTTGGTGTGTGGCGGGTTGAAATTCTGAACCCTTCTCCCAAGCAATCAAGTCTAGAATCCAAATTGCTGACCCCTTCTTTGACTGTGAAAATGTTTACTCTCCCTAGAAACAGAAGGAATTCATCCTGGAACGCCACTTCAAAAGCATTGTTTCCTTCCACTCAAGAAGGTGTTAAGAATACTTACTAGGGAGAGTATCTCTCTGAGATAACCCAGCTAACTGTGGAAATTAAGGTATCTTCCAACTTTTACCATTCCATAGCCATCATTGAGAAACAGAGAAAGGTTTGTTGGCAAAAATCTGTGGGTCAAGGATTTCTTGATACACTTTTACTACCTCCTTGGCTGGGGCTGCAGCACTGCACACCACGCGTGTCACCTGGAAGGATCTACAAATCCTCTGAGAAATAAATTCAGGGTGGCCACACACATCTTGTGAACTTGACTTCATGCCAGCAGAAAAAGAGAACTAATAGACCATGCAGCTAGGTGTGGAGCCAGCGAGAACTAGTGATGGAATCCTGGTCCCCAGAGGGTCATAAATCCCCAAGGCCGCTCAGACACAGATGTTCAAATGCACACCTAGACTTGCACTGTCTGACATGATCGCTGCTCACCACGTGTCCCTTGAGTGCTCACAGGTAGCTGGTTGGCATCAAGATGTATTCTAAGTGTAAAATACACCCCAGATTTCTAAGGTGAAGTATGCAAAATGAAATACCTCATCAATAATTTTCTAGTCATTACCTGATGGGTTAAATAAAATATATTATTAGAATTAACTTTACCTGCTTCTTTTTATTTTCTTAATGTAGCTACTAAAAAAAAAATTTGAAACAGACTGTCACCCAGGCTGGAGGGCAGTGATGCAATCTCAGCTCACTGCAACCTCCACCTCCCAGGCTCAGGGGATCCTCCCACCTCAGCCTCCTGAGTAGCTGTTACTACAGGCGTGTGCCACCATGCCCAGCTGATTTTTGTATTTTTTGTAGAGACGGGGTCTCACCGTCTTGTCCAGGCTGGTCACGATCTCCTGGGCTCAAGCAATCAGCCTGCCTTGGCCTGCCAAAGTGCTAGGACTACAGGCAAGGCCACCGCACCTGGCCAGAAAATTTAAAATTATATATGCAGTTCACATTCTGTCTCTACTGGTCAGCCCTGCTGTAAACAGTCAGGCCACCGAAGGAATCCTGGGTCTTATTAGGATCTTAGCAAATCCGTTTGTGCTTCCCATCTCTTTTCCAAATACCCCTGATTGGTAGAGCAGGCAAAGCCCCCAGTCCTGCCCCATCCCCCTTTCTAACCTTCCTCTTTCCTAACACAGATGGTGCAGAGATTGGGGACTTCCCTGACACGCACTTTCACCAGGCTGACAGCCTAGCAAAGGGCTGGCAACATATTTGAGGCAGAAGCTCAGGGGTCAGACTCCTGTTCGAAGCCTGGATTTCTAATTAGTAACATGTGTGAATTTGGAAGTTATGTCTGTGTTTCCAAAATTCTTCTATGGTGGGGAAGTGCATATCGAAGCCACAGTGAGATATCACCTCACCCCTGTTAGAAGAGAAAAGGGAATTCTTACACATTGTTGATGGGAATGTAACTTAGTACAGCCATTATGGAGAACACTATGGAGGTGCCTCAAATATTGAAAATAGGGCTGGGTGAGGTGGCTCACACCTGTAATCCCAGCGCTTTGAGAGGCCGAGGTGGGTGGATCACCTGAGGTCAGGAGCTCGAGACTAGCCTGGTAAATATGGTGAAATGCCATCTCTACTAAAAATGCAAAACTTAGAAGGGCATAGTGGCAGGCGCCTGTAATCCCAGCTACTCAGGAGGCTGAGGCACAAGAATTGCTTGAACCTGGGAGGCAGAAGGGAAGCTGCAGTGAGCCAGCCTAGGTCGCGCCATTGCACTCCAGCCTGGGTGACAAGAGTGAGACTTCATCTCAAAAAAAAAAATTGAAACTAGAACTACCAGATGATAGAGATATCAGCACTCCCATGTTTATTGTAGCACTATTCACAGTAGCCAAGATTTAGAAGCAACCTAAGTGCCCATCTATGGAAGAATGTGGGACAGATATACAATGGGATATTATTCAACCACTTCTAAAAAGAATGAAATCTTGTCATTCGAGACAACATGGCTGAATCTAGAGGACGTGATATTAAACGAAATAAGCCAGGCACAGAAGGACAATTACCCCACGATCTCACTCATATGTGGAATCTGTGAAAGTTGATCTTATAGAAATAGAAAGTAGAATAGTTGTTCCAAGAGGCTGGGGAGGGGAGGCTGGAGGGAAGGGAGAGGTTGGTCAACCAGTACAAAGTTAAACAGGAGAAAGGAGTTCTGGTGTTCTACCACACAGTAAGGTGACTGTAGTTCACAATAATATATTGTGCCTATCAAAATAGCTAGAAGAGAGCATTTTTAATGTTCTCACCACAAAGAAATGACAAGCCTTTTGAGGTGATGGATATGCTAAATACCCTGATTTGATCCTTGTATGACATAGACATGCATCAAAACATTACACTGTACCCTATAAATACGTACAAATTATTATGTGTCCATTTAAAACAAAGTAAAAGAGCTTGGCTTTTAGCAAGGCTGCCCTTAACAGGTTCATTTGCAGGGCACAGGACAAAAGTACAGCTGGGAGCCCTCATGCCATATTCAGGCTTCAACATATGAATCGGGGGGGGGGGCACACAATTTGATCCATCAGGCCGTGTGTCCAAATATCTAAAAGATATAAATCAAGCTCACAAACTGCTTGATCAAATACATTCTATCCTCCTCTGTTGACAAAAACACCTTTCTCTGCAACAAACTTTTCAAAATGTGTAACCTTATGGCTTTCATGTTACTAACACTAGCAAGATGCCAAAGACAGCTGAGTGCAGTGATTGTGCCTTCCTGGGTATTCCACTGATTAGTAGGTAATGTTTGGATGACTGATGATAAAAAATACTTGATTTAATATATTACTACATGTTTCTTCCATGAAAGTTTTTATCCCTTACTTCATTTTGTTAAACACATAAATTATCTTAAAAGTTTAACCATAATTTGTGTTCTATTGTCAGTAATGATATTAGAGATTAAAAAATAAAATGGGGCCGGGCATGGTGTCTCACACCTGTAATCCCAGCACTTTGGGAGGCCGAGGCAGGCAGATCACAAGGTCAGGAGATCGAGACCACCCTGGCCAACATGGTGAAATCCCGTCTCTACTAAAAATACAAAAATTAGCTGGGCGTGGTGGTGTGTGCCTGTAATCCCAGCTACTCGGGAGGTTGAGGCAGGAGAATCGCTTGAACCCAGGAGGCGGAGGTTGCAGTGAGCCAATGTCACACCATTGCACTCCAGCCTGGGCAACAAGAGTGAAACCCCATCTCAACAACAACAACAAAAAAGGAATTGTATACAAAATTTAAATGTTCCTTCAAAGGTGTCAATGAAAAATTAAAATAATTTTTCTTAAATTTTACAAAAAGTTTTTTTTCAAAAATAATCTAAGTTATGTATCAAAATTAAAGGCCATGTAAAGTTATAATTACTACCAACTTTTAAAATCAAATGTATTTTGTAAAAGCTCTTTTTAAGTTTTTGAAAGCTTAGATCTTTTAAATTGGTTATCTAAACATAAAACTACTCATGATTCTGGCATTCACTGTCCATCTAAATGTCAACGTGATGAGTAGGTACCATGTTTTATGGTGTTGTGTCTAGACTTATAGACATACAATTTTGCAAAATGTTCCCCAGCCATCAGTGCAATGTTTGTGACTATGGACCTAACTGGTGAGTAATTCCAACTGGAACGTGAAATGAAATAGGAAAATGAATGTTAGCACTAGTGGATAATAGCACTCTGTTTTGCAAGACTCTACAGTCTTCACGTGTTCTGAGAGAGAGAATCTGGCAATTTAATTAGTCTTTCTTCAAGGAAAATTTTGACAACTTAATTAGCTTATCTTTTCCTCTACCTAAATGCTTCTGCAACTTGAACCCTCTCTGTCTCCAAGGCAGTGTTCATCTCTGAAGTGTGCGGTGGCACAGCTACAAACCTTGGCAATCTTCCAACACAGTTGTCTTTTATTCTGAGGAAATAGGAAGAGATGTGAAGAAATGTTTCCCTGGAGCTGGAACAGTATTAGTCACACAGTGGATGTTTAAGGATACAAGTCACACTGCGCCCCTGCTAAGTTCCAAGAGGCAGAGGTGTTCATGTGTTCCCAAATCCGTGTTGTGTTTCTGATTTGCAAGGAATTTACAAGGCCCTCTTGGATGTGGTAAGCATGGAGCATGGGGTAAGGTTACTCTTGCCAGCATCTTAGGGCAGCATCAGGATACAAAGTCAATCAGAACTGAGTTCACTCACTGAATTCCACCATTCCTTTAGTGTGTAGACTTGCAGGAAACAGTAGCTAAGTTACTAAGTTCTCCAGGTTTCTTAGTTTTCTAATCTGTGCAATGAGGACGATGAAACCTTACCTCATTTAAGATTGTCTTGAGAATGAAATGAGATAATATTTGTAGAACTTCAATATATTTTTGAGACATAATTGGTGCTCTATTACTATTGAATAAGTCAGTTACAACAAATGAAGTTAGTAAGCTCTCTAGGTACCTGTTTTCTCATTTACAAAATGGGAGAAGTGATATCTATGTGTGATATTGTGATATAATAATAAAAAATTTTATCTCTGTCCCCCGATCCTGGCACACAGCTCCTAAAACCCTTGAAATTTCCGTAGTAATAAGAGTGCTTTTTGTATGCTAATAAGGTGAATGACATGTGGGGGCCCCTAGAAAGCTTCAGGATGGGGACTGATCACCAAAAAGACCAAACCATAAGTGGCGGGTTAAGGCATTCACCCCACTCTCCAGCCTCTTGGGAGGAGACAGGGGCTAGAGATTGATCACCAGTGGCCAATGATGTCTTCAATCATGCCTGCACAATGAAGCCTCCATAAAAATGGGAAAGGACGGGGTCAGAGAGCTTTCTGGTTGCTGAACTCACAGAGGTTCCTGGAAGGTGCTGTGCCTGGAGAGGGAATGGAAGCTCTGCACCCCTTCCCTCTTACCTTGCCCTACACATCTCCTCCATTCAGCTGTTCATCTGTATCCTTCGTAGTACATTTTATGATAAATGAGTAAATGTAAGTAACTGTTTCCCTGAGTTCTGTGAGCCACTCTAGCAAATTACTCAAACCCAAGGAGGGGGTGTTGGGAACCCTCCATTTACAGTCATTGGGTCAGAAGCATAGATTACATCTCGGGGCTTGTGATTGGCATTTGAAGTGGGGTCAGTCTTGTGGGAATGAGCCCATAACCTGTGGGATATGACGCTGTCTCCAGGTAGATGGTGTCGGAATTAAATTAGAGAATTGGTTAATGGTAGGGAGAAATTCCCACACACATTTTGGTGACCAGAGCTGAGTGCTGTTGTGTGAGGGTGGGAAAAAATACAGTTTGGTTTTACCTTCGGAGTATGTCATTAAGATTATATTGAGAATTAAATAACATAATTGGCACATAAGAAGGGGTCAATATTAACTGGTAGCAGTGTTTATTGTGACGTGGTGATGATGAGGATGAGGATGATGAGAATGACGATGACAACTCCAAGCACAATGCCAAGCACATCCCATTTCATCATGAAGCTCTTCAAACGGGCATTAGTCAAAACCAAAAGTAAATCTCCACACTCAATTCAGACCACAGTATTGATAAAACAACGATTACTGTTTTTCTCATAATTATTAGTCTGTCATATAGCTAACATTCACTAATAAAGGACAATAAACACAGAGCAGCAAACGTCTACATTCTTTTCCATGGGAGCATATATAATCCCATTGAGAAGATGATTCTAATATACAAGAAATAATTTTGTTAATAAGACAGAATATAGCACTATTAAGTCAAATGCTAACTTGTATTGTGCTGGCTTCCTGGAATAAGAATTCCAAAGGAAAAGTGATTGGTGGGGCTGGAGCAGTCAGTGGGTTTGTAACTGAATGACAGAAGAAAACAGATTTTTTTTTGAAGAAGAAGAAGAAGAGGGAGGAGGAGGGGGAGGAAGAGGAGGAGGAGGAGAGGAAGGAGAAGAGGAAGGACAGGAAGAAGGAGGAGGAGTAGGAGGAGGAGGAGGAGTGGAAGAGGAGGAGGAGAAAGGCCAGGCAAGGTGGCTCACATCTGTAATCCCAACACTTTGGGAGGCCGAGGCAGGCAGATCACCCGAGGTCAGGAGTTGGAAACCAGCCTGGCCCACATGACAAAACCCTGTCTCTACTAAAAATACAAAAATTAGCTGCGCCTGGTGGCACATGCCTGTAATCCCAGCTACTTGGGAGGCTGAGGCACAAGAATCACTTGAACCCAGGAGGCAGAGGCAGCGGTGAGCCAAGATCATGCCACTGCACTCCAGCCTGGGTGACAGAGACTCCAGCTCAAAAAAACAAAAAAGAAAAAAGAGGAAGAAGGGAAAGAGACAGAAAGGGAAAAAGGAGGGAAGGAAAAGAAACAAGGAGGGAAGGAAAGGAAAAGAGGGAAGAAGGTACCAGAGTTGTATGAATAAAGACAGTTAGAGATGTTGGAGTACACGGGTCTATCTGAGTAACAGAGAGAAAATAAACTCATATATTAGCATCAACATTTCCCTTCTCATTGATTCTAGCTACTTGTTTTCCCAGAATTTAAGGCTGAGGCCCTGTCCTTTCACTGTTAAATGATGCTGCTATGAGGAAACAGATGGTCCTCGTGTTGCAGAAATAATCACTGCCGCAATCTTGGATCCATATGGGAACTTCGGTTAACACAAACTTTGACATACTCTCTTGCTGTTCTTTCTTTTCTGATTATTACCAAGTTTGTTCACTGTCACTCCTGGTGTTAGAAATACTATCGGTTAGCATTCTAGTCATTATTCACCATTAATTCCTCCAGCACTCCATCACCACATCCATTATTAACCATCTGGTCCATCCTTCCACTTTTGTATGTTATTTACATATGGCAGTTACCCAAGTTAACGTGGCCATTTAGACCGCCAGGTTTGCACTCATTTCCAAAACACAGTTACAGGGATAATATTTTGCCAATATTAAATCGAGGCATTTTAACCTCAGCTCCTCTTTATCCACATGCAAACTCCTATTTCCTGGAATGTGGCGTATTGCTCCAGGGCAGAAGACAGCTAGACCATGACCTCTTTAAGAAGAAAATAGGCTAGAAAGTCAGACATTGCAAAAAATAGAAAGGATTTGCTAAGTGTCTTTAGAATCTATGGGATGCATCAAGGACCAGTGCTGGGAGACCAGAGTCTAAGTCCTTTTCTACAAGGGAGAGATGCAACTGAAAAAGGAAGGGAAATCCCACCCCTCCCAGCCAGGGAATTACAGAAAGAGGAAGCGGAGACGTGCTGATAAGGACTGCGATGTGAGGGATTGTGTCAGATGAAGGGCAGGGACCCCCAAGGCCAGAGGGCCACTCCTACTCACCTTGAGGGACTCTTGGAAGCTGCCACCTCAAATGCCCATCCAAGAGTCTCTCTTCTTCCTTCACCCCAGGATACAGATGCCACCTTGGAGAAGAGAGGGGAGGGGAAGAGAGTGGAGAAAAAAGCACTGCACTTGGGCCGGACACAGTGGCTCACACCTGTAATCCCAGCACTTTGGAAGGCCAAGATGGGTGGATAACCTAAGGTCAAGAGTTCCAGACCAGCCTGACCAGTATGGTGAAACCCCATCTCTACTAAAGAAACAAAAGTTAGCTGGGCATGGGGGCATGCTCCTGTAGTCCCACCTACTCGGTAGGCTGAGACAGGAGAATTGCTTGAACCCAGGAGCCGGAGGTTGCAGTGAGCCAAGATCGCACTACTGCACTCCAGCCTGGGTGACAGAGCAAAAGACTCCTTCTTAAAAAAAAAAAAAAGACTGTGCTTTTTTTTCCCTAAAAGATTTGAATGTATTAGCTAACAATTTTTAATCAAGTCAAACTGCTTTAAACTTATAAGTCAGAGAAAAACTAGATTATTGACAACATAAAAAAACTATACACATCTGGCTAAGGAAATTTGCAATCTGCAACATACAGTAGTTTTTTGTCAATTCAGATTTTCTTCATTAATTTTGAGTCCACATGAACTCAGGCATGCAAAATCAATGACTCTATCTAGGGACAAAACAACTTACTGGTTCATCTTACAGAGTAAATGAAATTATAGAAAGAATATTTACCTACTTAAGAGAATAAAACTATTAAACATCCTAGAAGCATAATTTGCCTACAAAGAATGTAATTTCAGCTAAAGAAGCAGGACATGATGTTCAGGATGGTGTTTGATATGCTAATTATGTAGTCTTCTAATATGAATTTATTATTAATGTCAGCTAACATTTACTGAGCCTTTAATATGGGCTAGTCAATGTACTAAGCAGTGACAATAGCTCCAACCCTATGAGGGTTGCTGTTATTATGCCCTTTCATAATGAAAAATCAAAGCTGGAGGAAGTGTCTGTTATATTTATTGAGTTCACTATACAAAATGTTTATACTCTATGGAGATGCTACTGGCTGGCCAGTCAAGTTCATGTAATAACAAAGGACGTATAATGGAATTCAACTGTACAAGGGTCCTTTATGTGGGGAATAAAATGACCACGGGAACAATTCGTGGATAAATGATCGGGATGAGTTTCAGACCACTTCTCCCATCACTGGAATGCAACTACCTCTGCTATAGAGATAAACAGGCTCTGACTCACCCACAGGAACACTAGTCTGGTTTTGCCAAAACCCTATCATAGGCCACGGTTACAGACAATATTGCTTAGGTTTCTTGACTAGTTTTTAAGCTCAGAATGTAGGAAAAGCTCCTCTTTCAGTAAGAAAATCCATCTTTGTTCATTCTGAAGCCTTGGTGGAAACCTTCAAAGGCGCCATAGGGCCCTGCCCCCGCACCGCATCGCTCCCTGCCTTTAGAAAGCAATCTGCAGGGCCTGGAGCGGGAGGGAGCTTTCGCCTGGTATCACACGCTCCTGAGAGTGGACAGGAATTGAGTTTTGATCAGACAAACCCGGCTGGAGTCCGTGATTTGCTACACACTACTTGTGTGATCTCTGAGCTTTAGCTGCCTTAGCCGTTAAAACGCAAGTAATAATATCTAACTCATTGGGTTGTTGTGCTGATTATATGAACAAAGGTACGTAAAGCCCTTCGCATGGAATCTGGCACCTGGTGAACATTTCAGTGAATAGTCGCTTACCACTATTTTACTGTTAATAATAAGCACTCCTCAAGTAAAAACACTTGCTGCACCAAATACTTTCCTAAGTACAAGTCATGTAGAAATAATCCTGATTTAGTCAACTTCTTGACTTCTATTCTAAGAGACTCAAGAGTAAGCAGATCCTTTTAAAAGCCCTTCACCGACGGGTGGTGGATCAATTCGTTCAGGTCTGTTCTAGAGATGGGCCAGTAGGAAATGGATCCTAGTAACTTAAGGAGAAATAAATATTGCATCCTCACCTTAGGTAAAGAGACAAGATCACACATTTTAAGGAAAATTTGAAAGCAGAAAGCATCCCTTCCAAACCAGTTTAATCTCTGTTCCAGAGCTAAGCTAGTTGGAGGGTTTGGCTAACAAGAGGTTGTACTAACTCCACTGTTGGCTTTATAACGTTTTGTTTAAATTTTCTTCAAACTCGTTCTTTGAAATATTATAGTAATTTTAAAACATTACAACAAAATACAATAATTTTTTTTCAAAAAATAACATTTATAATCCCAGGGGTCCAATTGCTTAATTTTTTGTTTTTTTTTTTTTGTTTGTTTGCTTGTTTGTTTTCTGGTTTTTGTATTGTTTTGTTTTGTTTGAGATGAAGTCTCACTCTTGCTCAGGCTGGAGTGCAGTGGCACGATCTCGGCTCACTGCCACCTCCACCTCCCAGGTTCAAGCAATTCTCCTGCCTCAGCCTCCTGAGTAGCTGGGACTACAGGCATGCACCACCACACCCGGCTGTTTTTGTATGTTTAGTAGACATGGGGTTTTGCCATATTGGCCAGGCTAGTCTTAAACTCCTGACCTCAGGTGATCCGCCAGCCTCAGCCTCCCAAAGTGCTGGGTTTACAGGTGTGAGCCACCATGCCGGGCTAATTGCTGATGTTTTGGTGTATGACCTAATCCTAATTCTGTCTTCACATTCCTCTGCTTCCCTTTATACTCATACTTTTTGGGAAAAAATGCAGTACTCACTCTCTCAAATTTCTGAGAGGTTGCTCTTCCTCAAGCCGCTCCTCCAGTCAGGTTTTTACCACTACCTTCCCCCAAAGGGCTCTTGTCAAGCTCACCCGTGGCCTCCATGTTGCTCAGTCTGAGGGCCGAATCTCAGCCTTCTTCCTAACTACCCTCTTGATGGCATTTGCCTCAGTTTCCCTCTCCTGCCTCCTGGAAGCACTTTCTTTACCCCACTTCCAGGATCAGCCTCTCCGGTTTCCTCCTACCTCACTGGTCTTCTCTCCACTTCCTCTGTGGTTTCTGCTCTTCTCCCAGCCTCTGGAAATTGGAGGGGCGAACCCAGGTCTCAGGCTTTGGTCCTCTTTTCTTCTCTCAGGCTCCTCATCCAGACTCATGGCTTGAAATAGGTCTCTATGCTCTCTCCCCAGGTTATGTCTCCAGCCCTGACCTCTCGCCTGAACTCCAGACTTGCCTCTGTAACTCTCTACAAAACACTTCTACTTGACTCAGTGGTGCACTTCTCACATTTAACGTCCCGATCTTTCCCAACTCAATCCTTCCAAGTGCTCAGTCCGAAACCTTGGAATCATCCTGGCTTCTTCTTTATCTTTCACCCATTCAATCTGTCCAGAAAAATAATCATCATCATTTCTCGATTCAAAATATATCCAGATAAATCCTACTCGAATCTCCCCTTAACCACTATTACCCCTGGCCAAGCCACTACCATTCCTCTCTGTACAATTGCAGGTCACCTCCCCAAGTGTCCTCTACAGATTATGGCTGTCCAGTGGAAATAGAATGCTGCTACATATGTAATTTAAAATTTTCTAGCTTCAAGTTGATTCTGGAGAGCTATAAAAAATTAAAAATTAAAACATTAAAGAAAATTCTAGCAGCCACATTAAAAAGGGGGAAAAATCTAAATTAATTAATTTTAGCAATATTCTTTATTTAATCCAATATACCCAAAATATTACCATTTCAACATGTATTCAGTATAAAAATCAGTAAAATGTTCTACATGTTTTCACACTAAGTGTTTCTAATACAAAGCCAGCGTGTATTTCACACTGATGGCACATCTCAGCTCAGACTTTGCTACAACCCAAGTGCTCAATAGCCCCAAGTGGCAAGTGGCCACCACAGTAGACAGTGCAGCTGCAGAATATTCTAAACCACAGCTTTCAGAATGATCATTTTAGAAGATAAGTAACTATGTCATTCCTCTACTTAAAACCCTGCAGTGGCTCCCCATATCCCTCAGAGTAAAAGCCGAATCCTCTGCAATAGCCAATAGGAACCCCTGTGAGTTTGACCTCACTCCTCCCTTCACCCCACTGCAGTCCCGCCAGGGCTCCTTGCTAGTTCTTGTCTGTGCCAGGGACTCTGAACCCCAGCGGCTCTGCACTGCTGTTCCTTCTGCCTGCAACACCGTTGACAGCCCATAACTCACTCCATCACGCCTTACTCTTGACTCACACATAGCCTTCTCAGTGAGGCCCATCCAGACCTCCCTTTCTAACACTGAAAATCCCCCACCCATCCAAACACACACCCTTAATATGTTTTTTCTTCCTTAGACTTACCTACTTTTTTTCATATATGTTTAACCTTCGAACACACCATGAGTTCAGCTTTCTCCCCGCACTGGAAAGTAAGCTCCATGATGCAGTCAGGTCTTTTGCCTTCTGTGTTCACTGATGTATTCCCAGGGCCTAGAACAGAACCTGGGCTACACACAATAAACACTCAATAAATATTTGGTGAGTTGAGTTATATTTTTATTCACTTAATACAGCATGAAGGGCCAGGCATGGTGTCTCACACCTGTAATCCCAGCACTTTGGGAGGCCGAGGCGGGCAGATCACCAGATGTCAGGAGTTCGAGACTAGCCTGGCCAACATGGTGAAACCCCGTCTCTACTAAAAATACAAAAATTAGCTGGACGTGGTGGCGTGCGCCTGTAGTCCCAGCTACTCAGGAGGCTGAGGCAGGATAATTGCTTTAACCCAGGAGGTGGAGGTGGCCGTGGGCCGAAATCCTGCCACTGCACTCCAGCCTGGTCAACAGAATGAGACTCCGTCTCAAAAACAAACAAACAAAAAAAAATTACAGCATGAAGATTGTTCCCTTGCCATTAAATATTCATCTCTATCATTTAGACAGTGGTGTGGGGTATCATTCATGGAGGCACTGCCTTTCTACTGAACCAACCTAATTGTGAGCGCTAAGGTATTTCCAGTTATTGCCATCAGCGAGCCGTCATTGGGATAGAAGTACATGTGTGTTGGTAAACCTGATTCTATCTGAATCAAAGCAAATGTAAATGTGTAGGTCTCTGATACATATTAATATATTGCTTTTCAGTCTTAGATTTCCCTTTATAAGCCAAACTTAATGAACCCTCTAGTTGAACAGAATTTCACGTACCTGTGGGATTTTCTCCTTTGAATAAACTCCGAGAAGTGAAATAACTAGATCAAGGGGTGTGCATTTACATGCTGGCTCTGGTCCACGCGGACTGTACTTGTCTTTGTTGTTGGTTGCACGTAGGTAGGTCAGTCGTCTGCGCAGCTTCATCACCTACATAACTTTACATATATATATATATATATATATACACACACACATAATCGTTCTCCATCCCACCCAAGTTCACCAAACTAGAATCTCTGTAGGTCAGGCCCAGTCATCTGTATTTTTGGAGCTGGCTGGTTAATTTTAAGGTTTGTCTGGTATTTCAAACCACTAACTGAGAAACTGAGTGGCTATGTCTTTGAGAGGGAGCACCACCACCAAATAATATTTTCATTTCCATTAAAAATATAATGGGTGGCCAGGCACGGAGGCTCACACCTGTAATCCCAACACTTTGAGAGGCCGAGGCGGGCGAATCACCTGAAGTCAGGAGTTCAACACCAGCCTAGCCAATGTGGTGAAACCCCATCTCTACAAAAATACAAAAAATTAGCCGGGCATGATGGCGGGTGCCTGTAATCCCAGCTACTCGGGAGATTGAGGCAGGAGAATTGTTTGAACCCGGGAGGCAGAGGCTGCAGTGAGCCAAGATCGTGCCATTGCATTCCAGTCTCAGTGAAAGAGGAGACTCCATCTAAAAAATAAATAAATAAAAAATAAACATACACACACACACACACACACATACGCTGGGAGTGGTGGCTCATGCCTGTAATCCCAGCACTTTGGGAGGCCACAGACAGAGGATCACTTTACCCCAGGAGCTGGAACCCAACCTGGGCAAGATGGTGAGACATCATCTCTACTAAAACTTTTTTAGAAACTAGCCTGGCATGGTGGAACATACCTGTAGTTCCAGCTACTTGGGAGGCTGAGACGGGAGGATTCCTTGAGCCCGGGTGTTCAAGGCTGCTGTGACCTATGATCGCACCTCTGCACTGCAGCCTAGGAGACCAAGTGAGACCCTGTCTCTAAAAAATAAATAAATATCAATAAATAAATAATTAAAATATAACAAAAAGAAAATCAATCAATCTAAGGAAGACAGCGCATACTAAAGGTATGTGAGTGGGTGGTGATTATTCAGTATTTTTTGTTTTTGTGGGTTTGTTGTTTTGTTTTGCTTTTAGTTTTTGTTTTGTTTTGTTTTGTTTTGAGACAGGGTCTCTTTCTTTCACCCAGGTTAGAGTGTGCAGCCTCAATTTCCTGGCCTCAAGCAATCCTCCCACCTTAGCCTCCCAAATAGCTGGGACCACAGGCACATGCCACCATGCCAGGCTAATTTATATACATACATATATATACATGTGTATACATATATATACATGTGTATACATATACACATATGTATACACATGTATATATATATATGTATACACATGTATATATATATGTATGTGTATGTATATACATGTGTATATATACATGTGTATACATGTATACATATATACATATATATGTGTACACATGTGTATATATGTGTACATGTACATGTATATACATGTATATGTATGTACATATGCGCATACATATGTACACATGTGTATGCATATGTACATATGTGTATATGTATACATATATGTATATGTATACATATGTATATACATGTATATACATATGTGTATACGTATACATATACATATGTATATGTGTATACACATGTATACATATACACATATATGTATACACATGTATACGTATATGTGTCTACATATATGTGTCTACATATATGTGTATACATACATGTGTATACATATACGTATACATGTGTATACATATATATACATGTGTATACATATACGTGTATATATACGTATACATATATGTGTGCATATATACAATCTGGGTCTCACTATATTGTCCAGAATGAACTCTCCCAGGCTCAAGTGATCCTCCTACCTCAGCCTCCCAAAGTACTGGATTACAGGCATGAGCAACCATGCCCAGCCTGGATTTTCAGTTTTAAAAAGGGAGGTCTGGGTAGGCCTCCCAGAGAAGGTCACATTTGAGTCAAGAGGAAGGGGTGAAGGAGTGAGTCACGGGCTGTCTGGCAAAGTGTTCCAGGATCAGATGGGCTCTCATGCTCTGATGGGGATTTCCCCGACCCCAATTGCATTCCCACACACGTGCAGGTGAAGCTGCTTACACTGCCTAGAGAACAGCCCTTGAGTCAGAGAGGTCAACAGGGGTTCACTAACAGAGTCAGATAGAGCAGGGATGTCAGCTGTCAATCCCCTAATGCCCACCAGGAAAACCCATTGGGCAGAAGAACTATGTGGATCCAACTCAACAAAGCAAGGGTGGTCTCACTGGTTGATGGTCTCACTGGTGTCTCAAAGGGGAAATCAGGGAACAGTATTTATAAGGTTTTAAGGCCAAGGCTGGTTGATTTTATGGCAAGAATTACAAGATGGAGAACTGATTGGGATGGAGCAGAGTTTTGATACAGCAGCTGGAGATTGGTAGGCATGGTGAGGCGAGGGTCTCAAAGCCACATTGATGAGAAAGCTGTTAATCTTGGTTCACAGTCTTATCTTCCGGGAACAGGTATTTCCTGGAGGAAGCAGCTAAGTTATTTCTGTCTGGTCCCAGGATTGTTTGGTATAAAATCAGGTATAAAAACCTAAACAGTTCTTCCCAGAATTGTTTAGCACAAGGACAGGAAAGTGTGTTTTTTTCCCTGCATTATTTAACACGGGGAGACTGGTTCAGTTCTCAGGGAGAATGCACCCACCCAGACTTCGTGATTGGAGTTTATAAAGTACAAATTATTAAGTCTTTGTAAATAAAATAGATTTCCTTATCTTTAAGTAGCGTCTACCTTAAAGCCCACAACTGCAAGAGTAAGATCAGCTGGTTAAAACCCCACACAGGCCTTTTCATGTGGCCCCACAGGGCCCCTGGGGATGCTGTGGACAGGGCCTAGCACCTGAGAGGAATTCAATATATGGCTTTTAAAATCAAACCTCTTAAACCTTAGCAAGCAGCTCTCCAATGCCAAGGAAGAGGATGCTAGAAGCGGCCCTTCTAGTGGAGCAAGGTTTCAAGTCATCTCAGGTACAATAGTCAAAGGCAGGGAACCACTTGGAGCTAGGTCCTTCCTTATGCCGAGGGAGGTGAAATGTTGCCTCAAGGTAGCTTCAGCTACCAGCCAGACTCTGCAGCTTGTGACAAAACATGTGGCCTAGGAGATTCAACAAGAAGGTACCAAGGGTACGTGAGAGACTCCATGCTACACCTTATAGAGCTCTTGCTCGTTCTACTTATGGAAGACGACTTTAATCAGACCTCTGCTAGCTCCACTTTTGAGGTGGTTCTTCTAGAATGCATAACAGAAGACAGTTATTTAGAGGCCGGAATTTAACTCTACTGACTGCACAGAGCCCCCACTCTGTCCTCAGTGCTAGGGCAGAGGAGCAGCTGCCGCCCCTCCATGGCACGCACAAGACACTGGTTCTCAACACATGGACTCAGTGTGGTCCTCCCTGGGGAGGAAGGGAGCTGGACTCTGAAGAATCTGCTTCTCTGAAAGTTAAAAGAGACATGCATTGGCCTGAAGTGCTGGGACGAGGTCACCAAACATGGGAGGGTTAACCAAAGTCCTGGACTACTATGATTAAAACACCAACCACAGGCGACTCCATGGACAAGTTACTTAACTCCTCCTTGTGCCAGTTTTCCATCTACTAAGTAGCTGACAAGCAGGGCTGCTGTGAGGATTCATTAATCCTTGTAAAATACTGCAAAGGGTACCCAGCACAGAGGGAGTGCTACGTAGGGAGAACTGTTATTATTATTTTTTCACTCTCTGTGAATCTTTGTCATTTTCCCATCTACACGTCTATCTCTTTATCCAGACCATTCATGCCTTTCAACAGAGATGATTGGAAGAGGGGGTAAAAAATTTATTCATTTTATGTATAAAATATATAGAGAGGTAGATGGATATATAAATAGATAAATAAATGGGCCAGGCGCGGTGGCTCACGCCTGTAATCCCAGCATTTTGGGAGGCTGAGGTAGGTGGATCATGAGGTCAGGAGTTCAAGACCAACCTGGTCAACATGATGAAACCCCATCTCTACTAAAAATACAAAAATTAGCCAGGCAAGGAGGCACGCGCCCATAATCCCAGCTACTTGGGAGGCTGAGGCAGGAGAATCGCTTGAACCCGGGAGGTGGAGGTTGCAGTGAGCCAAGATCATGCCACTGCACTCCAGCCTGGGTGACAGAGCGACACTCCATCTCAAAAATAAATAAATAAATGGATGCAAAATAGATAGATCAATACTAACTACACAGTACATAAACAGATACCTAGTAAATCTGTGGTATTAAACCTTCATGATGGAGTGACGGGATTGGGAAAGGAAGTCTAAGTCTCTGCAGGGAGCAACGATGAAAAAAAGTCTGGCCAGCACTGTCCTGGGCTGCGAGACCTGAGAGCCGACCTGCTTCGTCTTGGAATGCCCAGCCCCTAACGCAGTGCCTGCAGAAAGTACAAAGCTCATAAACAAACTCATATCCATCACAGGTAATTCCTTACAAATCCCCATTGTCCCATCAGCTTGCATTGAGATGTATCTTTCTCTGTATTGTAATATTAGGAAAGAAGAAATGCAGAGTGACTCCTTAAGAAGCAATTTATCAGCAACTGGCCTCTGGGAGCTGCAGGGAATGGAAGCCCATATCACCTGCCTGGCCTCCACCCATCTCATCCACAGCAGGGGGAGGCCCATTTGTGCTGGTTCTTAGGAAAACACCTGCCTGGTAAAGGTGGTCTGCAGGGTCAGCACCTCCCTTTCAGCCCTCAGCACCTCCCTTTCAGCCCTCAGCAGCTCCCCAGTCCCACTTCAGCAATCCCCAAGTCAAACGACTTAGGGTTCACCACTCTAAGAGTTACTAAGCAGGTGTTTTTAAAAAATTGAAACATACATGCAGAAGACTGATACCGGTTTAATAATTCTGCATCTCAAATTTAGATAGACAATGATATCTGCATCCTCAGGTAGAATGCAAAAATGGTGGGATTTCAAGCGTCTACTGTCCCACTTAATGGGATTTGTTGGGGCTTTTGGCTGTCAATTCTATTATTGTTTTCTTTTTAGGGGGCTTTTTAAATATGAGAGAGATGTATTTCTTAGTGCCTCAAATCACACATGCTGTGAAGTAACTTGAGTTGCCTATGTATAGCGCTGGCCTCAGTAATACTGCTTGGTTAGAAAACTGCTAAAATCAAAGAATGCCCCAAAATAGAGCCTGACATGGAGTTTGTCGATTATGCATTAAGCACACAATTTAAATGGAATTTTGGCTATCTGATACACTTACTTTTAATTTTGCAACAGGGGGAGAAACCTGCAAGAACTCCATGTCACGGAACCTAAGTCACTCAGTGGGCACACTCAGGTTCCCACTCTGCTTCCAAAAGGCATCAGGAACAAGGGTTCATTGCCACGCCCCTCCCCGGTCTGTGCTAAATGCCGAGGAGTCCTGCCTGGCGGCCATGGCCATGGAGGCAGTGTTGTCCACCACAGACTATCTGTAAGCCACATCCCCAACCCGGCTGCAGCTCAATGGAGACAAGACACCCTGAGACCCACAAAAATGAGGCTGCAGAGAAAGAGCAGGCAGGCCAGCAGGCCGTGAGCACAAGGAGATTTTCTTCCGCTGAACCCTGAGAGCAGGGAGTTAGATGTCCAGGTGTGATTACAGAAAGCAGGATTCTTTATTTACATTTTCTCTTCGTTCACATCTTTAACGAGCTCCTACTAATGGCACACATGAACTGAAAAGGTTTTAACTATGGCTGTCTACATCTTATCAGTCTTATGAGCCGATTACAAGGAACTGCTCATTTGCCAATTGCAGTGAACTCCAGGTTAATTACACTGAACAGGTGTCTCACCATTAATAACGATTGTTATAATCTCAGACAGACAAAAAAGAAGGAAGACATTTGAAGATGATGGAAGGACAACTCTGTGCCCTACTAGTGACAGCTGGTGGTCGTGTGGTTCCCGTCATCTGAAATGCTCCACCGTTTCCCCTGAAAATGTCTTTCCTCACTCAACCTTCCACCTGCTATCCTCCAAACACGGTGCTGGCTAAAAAAGATGGCACTTCGTATTCTCATGGTAGGAAGGGAACAGCCACTGTCCGTCCTTCCTCCTATGAGCCAGGCACCAAGCTAGACGTTCCCCCGACATTATCTCACATAATCCTTACCACAGCACTGTGAGGGGGGATTACTGTCACCAGTTGTAGATAAGAAATGGAGGCTGATGGTCTGGTGCAGTGATTCTAAAACTTTAGGGCACGTCAGAATCGCCTGGAGGGCTTACTGAAACGTGGATTGATGGCCCACCACCAGAGTTTCTAAGTCAACAGGCCTGGGGTCTGAATTGGGACCGGGAATTGGCATTTCCAATTAGTTCCTGGATGAGGCTGATGTTACTGGTCCCGGTTCACATTTTGAGAACCACTGGAATCATGGAACAGGTATGAGCTGAGGTTTGACATAGACTCAGGTTCAAGTACAAACCCTACTGATTACTTCCCATATGATAATTGGCAGGTCACTAAATCTGGCTGAGCCTCGACTATAAAATAGAGATAATGGCATCTACCTTGCAGTGTGGCTCAAAGGACTTGCAATAAAAGGTGTGTGGAGGGCCTAACCGAAACCCAAGTAGCAAGCACTCAATAGGGCATCACTGTTGTTAGGGAGGCCAAGCATCTGGCCCCTGTTGCACTGTGAGTCCAGCATCACAGCCAAATTGGGACTCAAGACTTTCTCCAAAACTTGGCTCTTTTCCTCCCAAGGCCTTCATTAACTTTCCTATTCCCGCATCCCCAGCTCCCGAAGTCCTGGTGCACTTACAGGACGTACCAGTGAGGCCCATCATTCTCAACAGTCTGGATCAGTCAGTATTGCTTTCTGTATGCATCCTACTCCCCTGCCGAGTGTAAGCTCCTTGAGAAGGGAACCATGCTTTATGCTGCTTCTACATGTCCCCTGCATGAAGACTAATGTACAAACCGCTGAATCATCCTGGAGCAGTGAGGGCTGCCCTCCACATCCCCACCAGTCCCCAGGGAGCTGACTTGCCTTTGTCTCCAGTTGCCTCTGAATTTGTGAAAGCAGTTCCATAAACTTTTTGGAAATTTTGCTCATAAAGCCACCATAGTATTAAAACTACAGAAAGCCTAAGTTCCCATCCATTTTAGTCCTTTGTTTCACAATTGAGAACAGCTGGGTTTGTGGCAGATCCAAAGGCTTTAGATATATCAGGCTTGAGGTCACATGGTGATGTGACGTTGGATAAGTTACTTAACCTCTTTAATACTCAGTTTTCTTATTTGTAAAATGAGAACAGAGACCTTACAAGTTTACTGAGCTACCGCTAATATATGCAAAGTGATCAGCACATAATCATCACAAAACAATTGATAGTTATAGTTAGTGCTATTGTTGCTGTTAATAACCATCACTAGAAATCATAGGAGACATAATCCTGTTTTGTTCATGTTATATTGTCTGTAATATGCATTAAAATATCTCAGTATGAACAGCATGGTGTACACATATATACAAATTACCTTTATACCCAGGAGTTATTGAATAATATTTGAATCATCGAATCATAAATCCATACTCCAGAGGAAAGGAAGGCCTTGCTTCAGGTGTTTTCATCTGTATTTATACCAGGAGTACATTAGTTAGAATAAGGGATAAGAGATGGACAAAGTGTTACACTGCCAAATAAGACTCACAAGGATCAGAGGTCTTATCCAGTACCCAGATTTACTAGTAAGTCCAAGGATGCAATAATTGTGAGGCACAGGTAAAGCAAAGAGAAGTCTGGGACACCTGGCATAGCTCCCCAGGCCCATTCTTGCTACATTCGCATGCACTTTGAGGTCTCTAAGAATTGCATGCAGCTGCATCTCTCACACACAAGGGATCTGCTCTGGTCATAAAACATTTCCATTTTTATACCTAAATATTTACATAGCCTACATGACACTCTCCAGGTAGTCCTGTGACATAAATCCATAGATCTCAAGTTTTTTGTTGTTTTTTTTTTTACTGTTATGGACCGAATGTTTGTGTCCCCCACCAAATTCATATGTTGAAATCCTATCCCTAAACGTTATGGTATTAGGAGATAGAGCTTTGGGGAGGTAATTAGGTCATGAGGGTGGAGCCTTCACGAATGTAATTAGTGCCATTATAAAAACAGACATGAGAGCTTGCCTCTTCTCTCTGCTCTACCCAGGTAAGGATACAAGAAGACAACCTTCTGCAAACCAGAAGGCAGACCCTCACCAGACACAGGACCTGCTGGTACCGTGATCTTGAACTTCCCAGCCTCCAGAACTGCGAGGAAAAATGTTTGTTGCTTAATCCACCCAGTCTATGGAAATTTGTTGTAGCAGCCTGAAAGAATGAAGACACTTACCATAAGCAATCCAATAAAGACCAAATACATTCTGCTAAAAATCCTCCCATAGGTAAGGACTCTCCTGTTAGCTACTGTTGGTTAGCATTAGAGTTACCATCAGTGGTTTTCCAGGAGGCCTGTTAGTAACATGTTTACAACAGACTTAATCAGACTGCCTTCCTTCTTCCTTTCCCAGAGGCATCCCAGCACCCTTGTCTGGGATGGAATAAGGAAAGGAAAGGAATAAATTGCAGGACTGCTGCTAACCATTCTTTTCACAATATTAGAAATCATCTTCATCAGTTAAATGAGTGGAACTCAAAAAATATGATTGACTAAAAAGATTTACAGGATTTACTGCCTTTGCAAAAATAAAATATAAGAAATAACCAGCCAGGTGTGGTGGCTCACACCTGAAATCCCAGCACTTTGGGAGGCCAAGGCTGGTGGATTGCTTGAGGTCGGGAGTTCAAGGCCAGCCTGGCCAACATGGTGAAACCTGTCTCTACCAAAAATACAAAAATTAGCTGGGCATGGTTGCACACATCTGTAATCCCAGTGACTCAGGAGGCTGAAGCAGGAGAATCACTTGAACCTGGGAGGCGGAGGTCACAGTGACCCGAGATCATGCCACTGCACTCCAGCCTGGGTGACAGAGCAAGACTCCATCTCAAAAAAAAAAAAAAACAAAAAAAAACAAAAAAAAACGCATCTGTCAAACCCAACAGGTTTCACTGATAGAGGAGTGTTCCAGGTCTAGAGTGTATTCTCCCACCATCTTCAACTTAACATAAGGTTTTGTCAGCTGACTTGACTAGACAGCTGTCTGATTCTACCACTAGAATAGCAATTCCTCTACCATGGCACCAGGGGGCCTTTCATACAAGGTGCTTGTCAAAGCACATAATAATTGGTTGTGGACTTAGGACCTAAGTTTGGAGAAAGAGATTGTAGAACTCTTCTTTGCCTGCTTCCAATAAATATGGCTTGGTAATAAATGTAGTGTGTGTGGCAGAACTGGATCTGAGACTTGTTTTCATTATAATTTAGCACCTGATGGCAAAGTGATGGGAAGGGAGCTAATGTCCTACCTTCCTCAAAACATCAAACTCGTCCAAAGTCCTGGCAATTATGAAAAGGACTAATTAGCAAAGGTCAATCAGCAGAGAATTTATGGACCCTGCTCCTTGTCCTGCTCTGCCACTAACCAGCTGTGTTGCCATGGCCCCAGTGTCCCCTCTGGCTTCAGTCTTCTCATCTGGATTGAATCCTATTCATCTGGACTGAACTATTATTGTTACCTGCTCTGACAGCTTCATGTCCTACTGAAGGGCACTGTAGTAAAAATGGGGGTTGCAGAGGAAGACACACAGTAGCAACTTGCTTAAAATAAAAAATAAAAAGACACACAGTAGTAGCCTGCTTAAAATAAAAAATGAGCAAGAAAAGGGGAAAGATAAATGTGGCCACGGGATTGTGGGAAGGGAGGAGGTTCAGATGGGTTGGGAAAAAGAAGGTCGCCTTCTTTGAGGCAGTTGAAATCAGGGATATGAGGAAACTTGAGTAAGTAGAAGGAAAACAGAAATGTTAATATCTAGGGTGATCATATAATATATTACCCAAACCACCAGGACTCTTTTGAGAGCACTAAGGAACTTTTTTTTTTTTTTTCCTGAGACAGTCACACTCTGTTGCCCGGGCTGGAATGCAGTGGCACGATCTCGGCTCACTGCAACTTCCACCTTCTGGGTTCAAGCGATTCTCTTTCCTCAGCCTCCCGAGGAGCTGGGATTACAGGCACACACCACCACGCCTGGCTAATGTTTTGTATTTTTAGTAGAGATGGGGTTTCACCATGTTGGCCAGGCTGGTCTTGAACCCCTGACCTTAAATGATCCACCTGCCTCAGCCTGCCAATGTGCTAGGATTACAGGCATGAGTCACCATGCCTGGCCAGGAAGATTATTAATAATAGTTTCAGAACAGATATAAACAGGCACTGTCACAGGCATATCAGGATGAATGTCACCTGACTCATTGCTGGCACTAGTCTGTGCATCAATACACAAAATGTAGTCATGCATCTGATGGTTCCTGCCATTAGGGCAAATTAATAAAGGCAAATATGATTTATTTCAAAGCTAGAAAATTTATTTTTATGAAAACATTCAGTCAAATATGGAAAGAGCAAAAGGTACTTTACTACTATCATTTTTATACTTTTAATTACTATCTTAACTGAATGGGTAGTCTTATCTTTTGTCCTTGATAAAGAACTTCTTCAACCCTTGAGAGGAAAAAAAGGAATATTTTCCCTCACTAATGGTATGAATATTTTAAATAGGTAGAGTAGAAAATATCTTTCAAGCTTCAATAAAAAAGGCTACTCAACTAATCACACTCCCTTTCATATCATGATCATCATTAAAAATTAATCTACTAATTTTATCTTTTCAAATAATATTAGAGAAAGTACTACCTTACTTCAGGAAAAAATGCATATATTTATAAAAGTGAGACTGAACTGGAGTAGAAATGCTAAATCTAAAGAGACAGAACATAAATGTCCAACAATAATAAATGGTTAAGTAAATTCTAATACATTCGTGTAAGGGAAAATTGTACACCCATTATAACTGATCATTTAGAATTATGCTGGCAAATAAAAATACCTATGATATATTTAAGGAACAGGTATGTTAAATCATATCAAATATCTTTAAATCTACAAGTTCGTAATAATACTAAAAACAAAAGAGAGAAAACATTTCATTGTTCACTGGGGTGATGATAAGAAACCTACCCATTATTTCGAAAACTGGTACAGAAAGGAAAAGATTCAAGCATTTATCCTGCCCTTGTTCTGTAAGTTATGCCTCTGGGTAACCAAATAGTTGTGGAGGGGAAATTTATGTTTACAGAAGTATTCCAACTGATAAACAAATGTGATATGATGGGATTACAGTATCACCCTTTTAACCTTGTAACGAATTAGTAGATCTAGGTGACAGATCTAAGTAACATAAAAGAGACCAGACTTGATGCCTCCTGGAGCATGTACACAACACCATTTATAAAGTATAAAATGACTAGCCAAAAAGGAGCCTGAATTTCATCAAGCTTTCAGGTCTAACTAGCAACGCACAGGAACTACACAGGACAGAGGGACAGCATAGAGGGACACCACAGGGAAGCAATCAGCAAGATCCAGACAGAAACTTGATAGAATAGATGACTGCATTTCTTCAACAAATTAACTATAAGGGGAAAAGATAGAAGAGGAGCCTATGGATTTAAAAGATTGCTAAAGAAGACATGCATGCAGCCAAAAGCATATGAAAAAAAAGCTCAGTATCACTGGTCATTAGAGAAATGCAAATCAAAACCACAATGAGATAACATCTTACACAGGTCAGAATGGCTACTCTTAAAAAGTCAAAAAATAATAGATGCTGGCTAGGATGTGGAGAAAAGGGAACACTTATACACTTAGTGGGAGTGTAAATTAGTTCAACCACTGTGGAAGACAGTGTGACGATTCCTCAAAGATCTAGAGGCAGAAATACCATTGGACCCAGCAGTCCCATTACTGGGTATATACCCAAAGGAATGTAAATCATTCTGTTATAAAGATACAGGTGTGCATATGTTCATCCCAGCACTATTCACAATAGCAAAGACATGGAGTCAACCTAAATGCCCATCAACGATAGACTGGATAAAGAAAATGTGGTACATATGCACCATGGAATACTAGATAGCCATTAAAAGGATCGAGGCCATGTTCTTTGCAGGAACGTGGATGGAGCTGGAGGTCATTATCCTTAGCAAACTAACACAGGAACAGAAAACCAAATACCACATATTCTTACTTATAAGTGGAAGCTAAATGATGAGAACACTTGGACACATCGAGGGGAACAACACACACAGGGACCTACCAGAGAGCAGAGGGAGAGGATCAGGAAAAATAAGTAATGGATACTAGGCTTAATACCCGGATGATGAAATAACCTGTACAACAAACCCCCATGACACATGTTTACCTGTGTAACAAGCCTGCATATCGTGCACATCTACCCCTGAAATTAAAATACAAGTTAAAAAAATAAAAATGTCCATGTTAACTTCTAAAAAAAAAAAGTGGTCCATATACACCATGGACTACTATGCAGTCTTTATAAAAAAGAATGAGATCATGTCTTTTGCAGGAACATGGATGGAACTAGAAGCTATTATCCTCAGCAAACTAACGCAGGAACAGAAAACCAAATACCACATGTTCTCACTTATACATGGAAGCTAAATGAAGAGAAGTCATCAACACAAAGAAGAGAACAACAGACACTTTGAGGGCCTACTTGAGGGTAGAGGTTTAGAGGAGGGAGAAGAGCAGAAAAAATAACTATTAAGTACTCGGCTTAGTACCAGGGTAATGAAATAATCTTTACAATGAACCCCCATGACACAAATTTACCTAAATAATAAACCTTCACATGTACCCCCAAACCTAAAGTAGGAGTTTAAAAAAAAGATTGAAGAGACGTATCAACCAAGGGAACCTATTGTAAGTATGCCTTGATCCAGATTCAAATCAACTGGAAAGAAAACAACTACAAGACAATTAGAAAAATGTAAACAGTGATTGAATATTTAAGGATATTAAGGCTGTGCTAATTGTTAAGCTGTGAAAAGGGTATTGTCATTTTTTAAGAGTTTTTGTCTTTTATAGAGACATGCTGAGATATTTACTGATAAAATGAGAGCATGGCTATGATTCGCTTCGGAATAATCTAGGTTGGGGGTAAACAGCAGTTCAGATGAAACAAGAGGCGCCACAAATGGAGATTCAATATGGATTTCAGTCCATTTTAGTGTATGTTTGAACTTTTTCATGATAAAAAAGATTTTTTACAGTGAGGGAGGGAAACAGGATATTTAGTATAATCCCATTATGGAAAAGAGTACGACAGACACCTCCAGACGTAAGAGTGAGCTCAGGAAGAAAATCAGGCTAGGCACGGTGGCTCACGTCTGTAATCCCAGCACTTTGGGAGGCTGAGGTGGGTGGATCACTTGAGGTCAGCAGTTCGAGACCAGCCTGGCCAACTGGTGAAACCGCATCTCTCCAAAAGTATAAAAATTAGCCAGGTGTTGTGACACATGCCTAATCCCAACTATTCAGGAGGCTGAGGCAGGAGAATCATTTGAACCTGGGAGGCAGAGGTTGCAATGAGCCAAGATTGTGCCACCGCACTCCAGCCTGGGTGACGGAGGGAGATTCCATATCAAAAAAAAGAAAAGGAAAGAAAAGAAAATCAAAGGGAACATATTAAAGACTCTAGGAGCTATCCCTGCGTGGCAGGACCATGGGTAATCTCTCTACTTTTATATCTCTCATTGTTTACACTTTTTTAATGAGCATATTTTTTTTAATCATTTTTTTAAAAAGCCACTTACACTTTTTTCAAAAGAGCCTTTGAGTAAATAAGAGATCTGCTGCCTTCAGGGTCTCTTGTGGGTGGCAATTCTGGAGTTATGCTGATGGATAAAAGCTTATTGCTCTGCTAATCCTTCTTGTTATTGGAGTTTGGAGCTATTAAGGCACATTACCCTATGGAGTAATATAACATCTGAAATCATGTCAAACAAACGTTCGCATGGTGAAAACGGCATGTTTCACAGGCGTGCCAGAAAGGGTATAATTGGACCCATTAAATATGAAGCATGTGAATTCCAAAGGTTACTGAATAAATAATGTTATTTAACAAAGTGAAATTAGAGTGTGAACAGGCTGAAATTAGAATTCATTTCCCTTCTGAAAATTCCATCTCGTACTTCAGAGAGTGAGCTGATGGGGCCTTCCCTCCACCAGCTCCTACCTGGATTTGAGAGCATCTCCCAGAATGAAGCACTGGCTTCGCTCTTCTCTTTGCACATGTGCACCAGGAAGCTCCTTCGGGCTTGCATCACATACAGTTCTCAAGTGCCTAATGGACAGAAGGCCTGTGTTAGGCACTGCGGTGGAGGACTGGGGGAGTAAAAGGACAGGGGTGAAAAAAAAATGACTTTTGTTTTTTAGAAGGAGTCTCACTCTGTCACCAGGCTGGAGTGCAGTGATGCAATCTCAGCTCACTGCAACCTCTGCCTCCTGGGTTCAAGCGATTCTCCTGTCTCAGCCTCCCAAGTAGTTGGGACTACAGGCATGTGCCACCACGCACGCCCAGCTAATTTTTTTAGTAGAGACTGGGTTCACCATGTTGGCCAGGCTGGTCTCCATCTCTTGACCTTGTGATCTGCCTGCCTTGACTTTCCAAAGTGCTGGGATTACAGGCGTGAGCCCCTGAGCCCGGCCCAAAAAAAATGACGTTTTAAACAAAGGCCTTACTTCAGAAGATTGTGATCCAATTGGGATGTCTCTCTCTCTCTCTGTCTTTCTCTCTCTCTCTCTCTCTCTCTCTCTCTCTCACACACACACACACACACAAATTGATACTAAAACACCAATTGCAGAATTGTAGGCATTTCCTGCTCTTATACACTAAATTATGTCCCCACTCCCACCCCCAAATGTGACTATATTTGAAGATAGGGTCTTTAAGGAGGTAATAAAGGTTAAATGAGGTTGTAAGGATGAGGCACCGATCCAACAGAATGTGTGTCTTCATAAGAAAAGGAAGAGCTACTAGGAGTGCATGTGCACAGCGGAAAGGCCTTGTGAGAAGGCAGCCTTCTGCAGGGCAGGATGGGAGGCCTCACCTGGAACCAACCCTGTGGGTACCTCAATCTTGGACTTCCAGCCTCCAGAACCGTGATAGAATAAGTGTCTGTTGTTTAAGCCCCTGAGTCTGCTGTATTCTGTTATGCAGCCTGAGCAGGCTGATACACCTACAGCTCACACTTCCCCATGTCACAAGAAGTACTTCCCATTCTTCACAGCCACATGCAGCTTCTTCACTCTTCAAGACTGGCCACTCCATCTAGGGGACAACAGAAACCATGGAAACTCTCTTTGCTTATCCTCAATCACTTTTTGGGATCCCCTTTCAAGCACGCTGCAGTCAGGAATGCCCAAACCCAGGAACATAGCTAGCCCATGCAGAGCCTTTGTGTGAATTAGAAAAAAGGCCCTCCTTTGGTCAATACGGCCCTGGGGACACACAGCAGTGAGCAGACAGTGTCTTAACGGTCATCAGAAGATGGCACTCCTTCCTCCACACAGACTCAGCCCAATGCCAGGGTGCACAGGTGGGCAAGCACAGCCCCACCATGCCACTTGGCTTGATGTCCTTGTGCAGCAGTCCCCAGACTTTTTGGCACAAGGGACTGGCTCATCGAAAGATAATTTTTCCATGGACTGGGGGGTGGTGGGGGATGGTTTGGGGTTGATTTAAACACATTACAGCATGACATTTATCATTAAACTCTCATAAGGAGTGAGCAACCTAGACCCCTCACATGCACAGTTCACAATAGGGTTTATGCTTCTATGAGAATCTAATGTCACCACTGATCCGACAGGAGGCAGAGCTCAGGTGGCAATGCTCACTTGCCCACCACTCACCTCTTGCTGTGTGGCCGGGGTCCTAACAGGCCACAGACAGATACTGGTCCACGGCCCAGGGATTGGGGACCCCTGTCCTTGTGCCCAACCACATGCAGAGCTCTGAACAAGCCCCTGACCACCTGTCCCAAGGCTAGCTTCTCACCTCAGTCCAGGGCTGCACAGATGGCAGAGAATGGCAGTAGCAGTAGCGACAAGGGCAGCTCCTATGTTCCTGAACTTCCCCCTCATTCCCCCAACACCAGCTCCAACACTGGTCCCACCAGTAGGTGCAAGCCCTGTTCCGCATCCCCCACTCCAGAACCTCAGCCTGGCCTATGCCTGGGAACTCCTCTGACCCACAGATGCTGCCCTTCTTCCCTGCCTTTGTCATTCCACCCCAGACTGAAGGGAATCCCCCAGGAGGCTGCTGGGGCGGTTGGGAGGAGGAGTGGGCCCACAGCTTAAGGATCCCCAGGGGGACTTCACCCCAACACCTCTCTGTCCGTGCGAAGCTGTGAAAGCTCTTCCAGGAAGGGCCACCTGGTGGCAACTGCCATTTGAAAGGATGTCCCATGTAAGCTCAAATTGAAGAATTTGATCCAATACTAAATTTTTAAAAGAATGAAAATGCATCAACTCTGTCATGGGAAAAATGCGAATTCAGAGAATAAAGAATAATGATTGGGTTCCTCTTAGTTTCTTCCAGTTCTGCTCATGAGCAGCTCGTAGCTGATCTCTCCTCCAACACCACCACTGAAGATAACACCTGAGGATGGCATCTTCCCCTTAGCTGTGGCCCTGGGCTGGGCTTCTCCACGGGCAGCACGTTCCACTGAAAGCATGGTATGATTGGAAAAATGACTTTATAAAAACCTCTTGGTTAAGAACTTCTCCCTCATCTCCCCATCACAGGGCTACCATTATGGTTTTATTTCTTTGGCCCAGTTATGGGCTCTTTTAGAATGTCACCATTTCAGGAGCAATGACATTAGGAGCTCTTGCTACCACCAGGTGTAGGGCAGCAGTTATGAGGTCAGGCTCTCAAGCCAGGTTTGGAGATTCAAATCCTGGCTCTGCCATGTAACTGGTTCTGCGACCTTGGGAAGGTCACCTGTCTTCTTCTTGAGTCCAATTCCTCAACTGAGAAATGAGGACAATCATCATCCTCTTTCCTCCCATGATACAGCATGATAAATGTCATGCTGTAATGTGTTTAAATCAACCCCAAAGAGGGTTGTTGGAAGTGTTAGATGGGGTGATGTGGAAGTTGGTTAGCACAGTCACCAATATGTAGTAAGCAATCAGTAAATGCTAGCTATCATTAATCTTGGATGTTCGAATGTAAATTAGTCTATCAGCTGTGTTCTTAGAGGGTGACAGACATTTAGACATGGTTGGCTTTAAATTAACTGACCAAAGAGTCTGCAATTCCAACCTCTCCCAGTTGTCACCCGTCTTTTCACAAATGTCACCCACTCTCCTGCTGATGTCACCCTCCCTCACCCCAAGGTCAGCCACCTCACCACAATGTCACCATTCCCCTCCTGTTCTTAGAGTGCCTGAGTCCCACACAGAAGGTGAAGCAGCTTCTCCTGGTCTCAAGCTTAGCACCTGCCCTTGGCTTTAACTAGAAACTGATATGTAAGTTGTTAAAGAAACTAGTCCAGGATACTTGGCTGAAGACAAGGTAAATATAGCTGACATCCTACTCCTCCAGTGGCTATACATTTGATTTAACCAAAAAAGCACGGGTTGAGGATTTAATGAAAGCCCATCCCCAGGTTGGAAAGAAGCAGAGTAAAAAGAGAGTGGTTATTGACATTTTCACTGCCAGGCAGGAGATGCATGTCTGGCCCCAGTGAGTGAGTCAGGGAACCTATTAGCATTGGAAAATGAATGAGACACCCATCAATCTCACTTTACTCTCATTCCCAACTAAAACAGAGCTGGGCCACACCACTCCTCAAGCTGTTTGCCAGCCGAGCACCACGGCTCTGCTCCTAGACTTACGGAGCCAATAAAGGCACAGCAGGGCTGGAATTTGGTTGGAAATCTCCAAAAGGCATCTATTCTGTCCCCTCTCTAATACGATCAGCTTTGAGACTCGAAGCTGAATCTCCCTAACGCATAGGTGAATGGGTGTCCTCTGCAAACTATCTGAAGATAGCAGGAATTCCCCTCCCCCGCCAACTTACTCCCCCCACCATTGGAAAGCCACGGCCTTGAGTTATCTTCAGGCAGACTACCTTCTTTTTCCTCTTTTTAAATCTAAATATTCTGGAAGTGATCATGACATAAAACGTCATCAAATATTAGTGGCAGAGGTGAACTGGTTTCTCCAGTTTCTTACTCCATGGGGATGAGTCAAAAGCTTGTTGTTGGGGAAAAGGTTTGGTATTACATGGTATAGTAGAGACGATCACAGCCCAGAAAGGACCATGCTCCCACTCCATAGTCAGGTTGCTGCTGGGGAGCCCACCAGGGACTGCACTTCCCAGATTCCCCTGCATTTGGAATTCAACATTTTGCAGTGGAATGTGGGTGACAGTGGTGGGTGTTCCAGGCTGACCTGGTAAAGCATTAGGTGCAGGATTCTCCATGCCCTTCCCTGGGTGACTTCAGCTAAATCTTTTGCAGCACAAGATGGCAACTCCATGAGATGGAGCAGCTTGGGTCCCTGAGTCACCCCTTGGAAGATAACTGCCTGCATGGGATGAACTGTGCCAATGAGATTTGGGGTGGTTTGTACAGCAGTTAGCACCACTGGACTGAGAGGAGAGGCGTGGGCAGAGCTCAGGCCTGTGGTGGTGCTGTCACAGACATGGCTGCAGGAAGTAGGGGCATGAATGAGAATAATGGGCACTTTATGGGGAAGGAGGGAGGGCAGAAATGCACGCAAGCTACTCCCACTACAGCCAAGCGTTCCCAGACTGCAGCCACCCTGATTAAGTCACGTGAGGTCATTTTGTGTCGGGAATTGGTAGGTTCTTGGTCTCACTGACTTCAAGAATGAAGCCACGGACTCTTGCAGCGAGTGTTACAGTTCTTAAGCATGGGGTGTCCAAAGTTTGTTCCTTCAGACGTTCAGATGTGTCTGGAGCTTCTTCCTTCTGGTGGGTTCGTGGTCTGGCTGTCAGGAGTGAAGCTGCAGACCTTTGTGGTGTCACAGTTCTTAAAGGCAGCAAGTCTAGAGTTGTTCGTTCTTCCAGGTGGGTTCGTGGTCTCGCTGGCTTCAGGAGTGAAGCTGCAGACCTTCGCAGTGAGTGTTACAGCTCATAAAGGCAGCGCGGACCCAAAGAGTGAGCAGCAGCAAGAGTTATTGCAAAAAGCGACAGAACAAGGCTTCCGCAGTGTGGAAGGGAACCCCAGCGAGTTGCCATGCTGGCTCGGGCAGCCTGTTTTTATTCCCTTATCTGACCCCACCCACATCCTGCTAATTGGTCCATTTTACAGAGAGCTGATTGGTCCGATTTGACAGAGTGCTGATTGGTACATTTACAATCCTTGAGCTAGATACAGAGTCACAGAGTGCTAGTTCTCAGTGTTTCTGCCCGGTTGAGGAGGAGCTGGTGGAAAAACTTGAGAGTGAGGAAGAGAAGCTAGCTGACTGAAGGAAGATGGCCTGTCTGCTCTGCCGGCACCAGTTCCCGAACAAAGATGCCCTAGTTAGGCACCAGCAACTCTCAGACCTTCCCAAGCAAAACATGGATATCTACCGACAATCCAGGCTGAGCGAGCAGGAGCTGGAAGCCTTGGAGCTAAGGGAGAGAGAGATGAAATACCGAGACCGAGCTGCAGAAAGACGGGAGAAGTATGGCATTCCAGAACCCCCAGAATCCAAGCGCAAGAAGCAGTTTGATGCTGGCACTGTGAATTAAGCAACCCACCAAAGATGGCACTGACCACAGTAACATTGGCAACAAGATGCTGCAGGCCATGGGCTGGCCGGAAGGCTCTGGCTTGGGACCAAAGTGCCAAGGCATTACAGCTCCCATTGGGTACTACTATAATTCCTTAACCCAGCAGTACCTTTACTGGGATGGGGAGAAAGAGACCTACCTGCCAGCTGCAGAGTCTAACTCCCACCAGCAGACGGGCCTGCCTCCTGCAAAAGAGGGGAAAGAGAAGAAGGAGAAACTCAAGAGTTAAACAGCCCAGCAGATCACCAAAGACATGGAACGCTGGGCTAAGAGTTTGAATAAACAGAAAGAAAACTTTAAAAATAGCTTTCAGCCTGCCAATTCCTTGAGGGAAGAAGAAAGGAGAGAATCTGCTGCAGCGGACGCTGGTTTTGCTCTCTTTGAGAAGAAGGGAGCCTTAGCTGAAAGGCAGCAGCTTATCCCAGAATTGGTGCAAAACGGAGATGAGCAGAATCCCCTCAAAAGGGCTCTGGTTGCTGCTTACAGTGACAATGACGAGGCGCTGAGAGTGAGGGCTCCTAGCACATTGTCACCTCTCAGTTTGACAAGCACGAGAAAAAAGAATCCATTACTCCAAACACAAGTTGTTTTGAGAGAAGAAACTTTTTTCCGTATTTGGTTGGGAGTAATGAGGTGTTTTAAATTTTTGCTTTGGTTTTGATCTGGCTTTCACTAGGCCTGAAAAGTCATTCCAAATAAGGTATTGCTTATCCCTAAGCTTCCCTGCACACGTGGACATTTAACTCCTTAAAAACACTATCCTAAATCCACGTGCATACTACTGCACTCATTTCTGTGGTTTCTGAACCTCCACACTTAGATTTGGATCAGATGGTAAAGTGAGGTCATTGATAAATATCTTACCTTGAGTCTCCTGCCCCTAGATCCATGCTATGGGACAGTCACTGACTGCCAGGCTGGGGTCTAGGAACTAAGTCAGTAAGTGTCTGTTGAATACATAAATGAAACACTATTCAATATCTTTCCTCTTCTTAATCAGTCAATCTATTTTCCTCGTAGCTTCTATGCCAGTACAATTCCTCCAGCCCCCATTCTCTATAAATGCCGGGTGAGGGGATGGGGGACAGGGCATAAAAATAGAAACCATTTCAAACAAAATTCTCCCACATCTTAGTTTGAGTTAAGGGTTAGCCCAGGTATGAGCTAGCCCATGCATTCCACCAAAAAGTTCTGCCACAGGCTATCTCAGGATAATGTCTACAGGTGAATGAACTTGTTTCTTTCTCCATTTAAGAAAGTCTCCATTGCTAATTCTCCAATACTCTGAGTGAAATTTACACAGTCTCACACACATACACACACACACACACACACACACGTGTTGAACAGTATTGAATACCTTAACAATCAGTGTTCTGGGAGGCAAACAACTCCAGCTAACTTAAGCAGAAAAGAAATTGATTTGCAGTGCATTGGCTGGCTCACAGATTCAATTGAAATTATCTGGGAATCAGGTTCAGGAAAGAGAAAAAAGCTAAGGAAAGTAAGGTGTTGAGAAGATCACACTGTGAGAACAGTCTTCTTAGCACCACAGCCATGGTCTGAATGTTTGTGTCCCCCTAAAATTCTTATGCTAAAACCTAATCCCCAAAGTGATGATATGAAGAGATGGGGCCTTTGCAGGGTGATTACAGGCCCTCGTGAATGGGATTAATGCCCTTATGAAAGAGTCTGGAGAGCTGCCTTGTGTCTTCCGCCACATGAAAACACGGTTAGAAAGCACCATCTATGAACAAGGAAAAGAGCCCCCACCAGACACCAAATCTGTTGGTACCTTGATCTTGGACTTTCCAGCCTCCAGAACCATAAGAAATAAATTTCTGTTGTTTATAAGCTACCTGGCCTCGGGGATTTTGTTATAGCAGTCAAAGCAGACTGAAACACATACCATCAGCGCCACCATTGTCACTAGACTGCTGTCTATCTCAGCCATAGAAAGGAATCTCTACATGTCCTGTGCAACTCTGTCACTCGCATTTCAAAGTCCTAGGCAGAAACATCCGATTGACTTAGGCTGGGTCACAAGCCTGCATCCTAGCTTCCAAGAAGCCAGGATAGGTGATAACCATCCTCCTTCATTTTCTGAAGTGGGTTATTTGGAAACGAGTCAGCCAAAAATAATGGACTGCCTTTTGCAGTCCATCTCTTCAGCTCCCCAGCATTTTCTCACACTAGTCTTCCCATATTGGGAACCTTCTAAAAGTGTTTCTAACATAAGACAACTATCCATTAACATGCTGAAAGTGCTCTCAATCTCCTCAAGGTGAGGCACCCACATTACATCAGCTTTCCCAGATTTCTAGACCATGTCCATTCCACTTAATATATTTTAATGAATTTCTTTTCATTGTTGCCACTCTATCTTGATATTCTGTATCCTAGGTAACAAATCATAAAACAACCACTGTCAACACTATAGACAACAATGAAAGGAAAGTCATTAAAATATATGAATGTATACATTAAAAGACATGAAAGAATACAGTAGCTATCTGCATCGCTCAATACATGTTCCCTTGCATAGTCCCTGGCACCTACCATGCAGCTATTGACCTGAAGAATGCCTTTTCCTCTATTTCAATAAGCAGAAAATCAAAACAAACTTTTTAAAACCCAAAGCAGTTTGCTTCATCTGATAAGGACAACAACACACTTTTACTGTCTTTCTTTGGGAATATTTTTTAGCATCAGCTCTGTGCCATACGTACACCACAGGAGTATTTCCTATATCACCATCATCCTACAGAGTGCTATACTCACCCACAATACTAATGACACCAGGCTTATGGAATATGGAAATCAGAAGGTTGCAGCCATACTAGATGATTCTATAACACACAAAGGGTCAGAGATAAACACTATGAAAATACTTGGGTGTGTCATCTCATCACAGTTTCCAGGGCCCAGTGGTCTAGAATATAGATTTCCATCCCCATGAGTCTGGAATACGCCAGTTTTGAAGTTTTAGTATTGAAGGGAGGGATGATCTACCAGAAGATACAACAGCTGTTCCACTGAATTGTAACAGAGACTGCTACCTGAACCTTTCTTGTTTCACATGCCTCAAACAGGAAAAACTGGAAGCTAGAATGTTAGCTGGTGTGATTGATATTCTTAAGACGAATCAATGCTGCTCAACCCAATGAGGGCAAGAAGGTGTATGGGATAAACTACAGTGGCCATTAGAGGGCTTCCTGGTATTTCCATGTGTGCGAGGCAGGATAATAGACCAATGTGTCCTAATTCCCAGAACCCGTAAATATGTTAGGTTACACGGCAAAGGAGAATTAAGGTTGCTAATTAGATGGCCTTAAAATAGGGAAATAATGCTAGATTATCCTGCGAGACACAATTATAGTTACACTATTAAGTTTAAAATAATTTGGTCTTTGTTTTAAGTCATATTTACATTCTGCACCAGTCAAACTTGATAGAAATCAAGATTTTTATGGTGGCACTAATCTTTGAAATTCCCCTGGAATGTAGTATTGCTTTGGATTATCACTTAGTAGGGAAGAGCTACACACTAAAGAGAATCAAGATAGTTACTAAATTATGGCTAGCGTGTAGTTAGAGCAGTAATCAGAATGTTCTGACTCTCATGGATCTTTGGGGGCTGGTTAATTTTAGAGACTCTAGAATTGAAATAGGTAGGCAGCCCACTAATATTCTACTTGATCTATAAAATAAACAAAACAAATATTCCCTATAGATCTAGTGATCAAGTCATGGTCCTTCTGTTACAGCTGTCAGAGCAGGGAAAAGCCATCCAAATAAGGTATTGCTTATCCCTAAGCTTCCCTGCACACATGGACACGTAACTCTTTTAAAAAGGACTTTATTTTACCCTTTCTCCCATAATATCCTTGACTACATGGATCAGAAAGACAATATGGGGATTCTAGCAACTGCTGAGTGTATATATGTGTGTGTGTGTATATATATACATATATATGTGTATATATGTGTATGTGTGTGTGTATTTTAACTTTAAACTCACAAAAGGAAGAAATAATCTCAGGATGTAGCTTATTATAAAGCAGGCTCAGGCTGAAATCCACAACCTGACTCCTGTAAGCTCTCAGTAAAAGCACTAGACTAGCATGACATTCTGTCCCTAGAGAAATTAGACCTATTTCAGAACTAGTGTTCAGTAATCCCCAAAAGGACTTGCTTTTTCCCTGTCCCCAGTACCTGGTTACTTTAGTAAACAGATGCAGTCCTTGTGCAAAAGATTTGAGAAGGACTCACAGTATGTATTTGTGATGACATTGCAGGATCCTTCCTCAAGGGAACCTGTCTTTCCTTTGATCCAAAGAGCTCTGGGTCTGGCAGCTGACTTAGGTTTAGGTATTAGGGAAGGACCATGACTTGATCACTAGATCTATAGGGGATATTTGTTTTGTTTATTTTATAGATCAAGTAGAATATTAGTGGGCTGCCTACCTATTTCAATTCTAGAGTCTCTAAAATTAACCAGCCCCCAAAGATCCATGTGAGTCAGAACATTCTGATTACTGCTCTAACTGCACGCTAGCCATAAATTGGTAACCACCTTGATTCTCTTCAGTGTGGCTCTTCAGCCTCTATTATTCCAGAATTGTCTCACCCAGATTGAAACCAGGAAGCTCCTTCCAACCACAATGTGTTCCTACCAGCATACAGAGCAATCCCAGTTCCATACTTCTCAAAGGTGCTGATCCTTTCTCTCGTTATAGATGTCTCTCTTAATGCCTTAAAGAAGAGCGAGGCGAGCAGATCACTTGAGGTCAGGAATTTGAGACCAGCCTGGCCAACATAGTGAAACCCCGTCTCTACTAAAAATACAAAAATTAGCCGGGCATGGAGGCACGTGCCCATAATCCCAGCTACTCGGGAGGCTGAGGCAGGAGAATCACTTGAACCCGGAAGGTGGAGATTGCAGTAAGCCAAGATTGTGCCACTGCACTCCAACCTGGGTGACACAGCAAGACTATATCTCCAAAAAAAAAAAAAAACAAGAAAGAAAGAAAAGCAATGTCTAGGCCCTCTTGAGGGGCACATTCAGAACTATTCTTAGACCTTGGTAACCAGGTTTATTGTGCTAGGCTCTATACTGTAGGGGGGGCTGCTGTGATCCTCCTCTTACCGTGCCCCTTTACACAGGGTGAAGTGTCTCATAAGGTTACAATAGTCAACTGTCAGTCATGGCTACCATTTCAACTGAAAGGTCAACTGGAGTGACAGATGGGGTGGATCTGCCCCCAAGCTCACACACACGATTGTTGGCAAGTCTTGATCCCTCACCACATGGGCACAGAGGGTGGCTCACAAGACGCCAGCTTGAATCTCTCAACCAAGGGATCTCAGAGAGGGAGAGAGACCCCCCAAGAGGGAAGTCACCATGTTTTTATAGCCTAATCTCAGAGGTGACATTATGTCTGCTGTACTCTATTCATTAGAAGGACTTCACTAAATCCAGCCTACACCCAAGGAGAAGAGATTACACAAGAATGTGAATACCAGAAGTCTGGTATTGGTGCAACCTTAGGGACTACCTAACACAGCTTCCTTAGTAGGACTCAGAAATACTCCCAAGTAGGAAGGGCCTTGTGTAGGCAACAAAACAGCAAATGTCCACTACAAGTACTCAGGTAAATTAAGTACCCAAAGATTAAAGGAATCAGAATAGACTCTGAAGAAAGCAAGGTAATGGGTCACAGGACAATTTTAGAAGTTCTCCCATTTTCAGTTCATTTTTGCCTAGTTCCTAAGGCATATGTGCGAGCCCAGCCATTTGTCTGTGCAGAAGAGAAAATGTCCATATGGTGTGATTCAACAGACACAAAGAAAGTCTGTCTCCTGAGACCCAAGGAAGCCTCATCCCCATATCCCATACTGTCACTCTCTTTTCCTTACATTTTGTACATTCCAAAATGAGATTTTTTTTTTTTTAAGCATAAAGCTTCTTGACATAAGGCAAACACCTCTGAGGCTTTTAATATGGGAAAGTTTTATCAGTCATTACACCTTGGTATGAATTTGGTGGCTTGGGTATTTTCTAGAACATTCTTTGCTTGTGAAAGGAGGGTAGAGGAAAGAAGAAATACCAGGAGGGTCCCTAGAGATGATCTTGAGGTGGTGATTCTGTCCAACAGAAGCGAAGGGGCATTGAGCAGAGATGGATATAAAGCCATCCTTCGTTTTCTTCATCATTTAGTGCACAATTTTCAGTCAGCAACAAACAATGACATTGTACTGATGCACAGTCCTTGTTTTTCTTTTTTCTTTTTTTGTTATACTTTAAGTTCTAGGGTACATGTGCAAAACATGCAGGTTTGTTACATATGTATACATGTGCCATGTTGGTGTGCTGCACCCACTAACTCGTCATTTACATTACGTATATCTCCTAATGCTATCCCTCCCCCCTTCCCCCTCCCCACAATAGGAACTAGTATGTGATGTTCCCTTTCCTGTGTCCAAGTGATCTCATTGCTTAGTTCCCACCTATGAGTGAGAACATGTGGTGTTTGGTTTTCTGTTCTTGTGATAGTTTGCTGAGAATGATGGTTTCCAGCTGCATCCATGAACCTACAAAGGACACGAACTCATCCTTTTTTATGGCTGCATAGTATTCCATGGTGCGTATGTGCCACATTTTCTTAATCCAGTCTGTCACTGATGGACATTTGGGTTGATTCCAAGTCTTTGCTATTGTGAATAGTGCCACAATAAACATATGTGTGTATGTGTCTTTATAGCAGCATGATTTATAATCCTTTGGGTATATACCCAGTAATGGGATTGCTGGGTCAAACGGTATTTCTAGTTCTAGATCCTTGAGGAATCGCCACAGTCCTTGTTTTATCTGACACTTCGTTCTATGACACCCGAGTGAGGGAGACATCATGTCTGCTATTTAATAGAGGAGGTTAAGTGACTTGCCCAGTGTCACAGCTACTTTGCTATTTTGCAGCAGAGTCAGAATTACTACCAAAGGAAGTGGATTCCAACATCAGTGTTCTTTCTACTACATCTTCCAGCCCAAGGAAGCAGGATAATGGCAAGCGGGAGGGCAGGGGGGTGAGGGCAGGTTTCCAGAGTGATCTTTAGAAAAATACACTCTTGACAAGGAGAGTTGTCACTCCTCATGACTCTGACAACACAAATAAAACACCCCTACTTGAATGGATGGCAAACAGTTTTGCAGGCATTAGGGGTTTTTAATCCAATCTTGAGCACTCAGATTTTGATTAGATAGGACATTTGGGGAAAGAGTAGTTTATGTTGAGTGGGAAGCCGTATTGTTCTGTGCTTAAAGTATGCACGCTCTGGGAGGGAGCTTTAGAATATTATGGCTCTGAAAGAAACACTTTCATCCTGGCAGTGGTATTTTCAAGCCTAAAACGACTTCATCATTTTCAATGGCCCACCCAGACACAGCCAAGGACAAGATGGATACCCAGGCTGATATTACGCTAAGTCTTGGATGGCCCTTTAAGTCCTTGTTTTTGTCTTCTACCTCAAACTTGAGAGTAAGGGACCTTAGGTTGACCTGTTGCTCAAGAACCAAGGTGAACAAATGTTTTCTGTGAAGGGCCTGCTAGTAAATATTTTAGGCTTTGTGGGCCAGACATCTCTGTCACAACTATTCAGCTCTGCCACTCTAGGGCAGAAGCAGTGACAGACCATAGGTAAACAAATAGGTGTGGCCAGAGCTGGCTGTGAACTTGCAGGACCCGGAGAGTTGAGTGCTCCTTAATTTGTTAAACCCTGGGCACCTTGCTTGTCTCACCTTAATCGCAGGCCTGAGCAGGACTGTATCATAATAAAATCTTGTTTACAAAAGCAGTAGGCATCCTAAGAGCCAAAAAGCAGAAGCAATCCAAGTGTCTATCAACTGAGGAATGGGTGAACAAAACGTGGTCTATCCATACAATGGGATATTATTTGGTCATAAGAAGGAATGAGATACTGACACATGCTACAGCATGGAGAAAACCTAGAAAGTGGTATGCTAAAAACAAGAAGTCAGTTATAAAAAAAAAAAAAAAAAAAAAACCCAGTATTATATGATTCCACTCATTCAAATGGAATGTCCAGAACAGGGAGGTCTATAAAGACAGACAGCACATCTGTAGTTACTTGGTGAGGAGGGGCAGAATGAGAAGACATTAAGGGGTAGGGATGGTAGCTAAAGAGCTTCGACGTGATGAAAATGTTCTGAAATTGACTGTGGCGATGGTTGCACATGTCTGTGAACACACTAAAAACGATTGAATGGTTCACCTTAAATAGGTAAATTTCATGGTGTGTGATTTGCATAAGAATAAACTGTTTAGGGAAAAAAGAACACGAGTGGTCCACAGGCTGGATTTGGCCCATTCTCCAGAGTTTGCTGACCCAGCTCTAGTGTAATTTTTTTTAATGTATCTTCTTTCATATTCACGGTAAACCTGTGAGGCAGATATTATCTGGGCTGTAAATGATCGCGGAACTTGCCCGGGGTCACTCAGCTAGCAAGGGGAGGGCCAGATTGCCTTCTGAGCACTTCCATGCTACTGAGCACATCACTCAGACTAGAAATCTCCATTTTTATCTCCTCCAGAGTGTGTGGCCCAGAGCTCTGTGCCCGGAGAAGATACCTTCAACTGTTGATTTGATTTGTACTTAGAGAAGAAAAACAGCGTAAAGGGTAAAAGCACAGACTCTGGAGTGAGACTGCCTGGATTCAAATTCCAGCTCATTGCTAATGCATGATCCTGAGCAAATCAGCTTTTTCTCTCTGCCTCAGTTTTCTCATCTGTAAAATGGGGATAACAAGAGCTCCTACCTCATAGGATTCTTGTGGGAAGTTAATGAATTCTATATGAGAACAGTGACACAGATTTGCTATTACTACTATTTATAAGCTACGCTTTTCATGTGTGTTGATGGTCCTGCAAGCAGCACAATCTGTTCTAATGATGGACATTTCAGGCATCAACAACAGGTCAGCAGGGAAAATCGGGGGGACATGGGAAATGTTTAGCCCTAATCAAATCACACCCTAAGCACGTCTTGCTGTTCAACCAAACTTCTAGACATCCCCAGGCCTCTGACTCTCCCGAGTGCATGGGATGTTTGGGATAACTAATGGATGGAGGAGTTCGACTTTCGCTGCCTGGACCTGCCGTGATGGGAGGGGGCAGGGGGCATACCCCAGGCCTCAGCCACTCAGCACCATCCGGAAGCGCCTCATATTCCATTTAGTTTATAATAGCAGATATGAAAATTTTATCAGGTTTTCTGCCTTACTCTTGTGAAATATTAAACATCAATAAATTATTAAGCCAATGTAAAATACTACAAATGTTCCTAGACTTCAAAAGGCACTTCAGAAGCACGTTGGTTACAGGGCTATTTTGGGCGAAGCAAACCTGCCCCAATAAGGAGGTACCTTTTTTCTTCTCCCATTATCTGTGTTCCTTCATAGGGAAATGTCTATTCTGGGATTCACGCTCTACAAATAAGCCCCTAAGAAGCAGGAGTTCTGCACAGGTAGCCACTTGACGCGTTCTAGGAGGAGTGTGGGCAAGATCTGGAATCTGCACCCGGGAGGAGGGAACAGAACTGCAGGCCTGGGGCCCAAACTTTGAAAAAAATGACATTGTGTTAGGTGTTCCCACACTGACCCTTCTCTCCATCTTGGAAGCGGGAGTGCATCTTGGGTGTGGGTTGTGGCCAGAAAGGTTTCTGATGCCCAGCACTGCAGCTGCTTCTCTGGTCCTCCCACGGCCCAGCCTCCTGCACCTGCATCTGGTTCAGGACAGAGGGACCGCTCCAAGAGAAACCAAAATGAGACACCCCACTGGTGCACAAGCCACTCAGCTCAGGTCTCCATTACAGGGCGGCCCAGAAAGGGAAGAGAGGGCTTTCCTGCTTTGTTACAAGTTGCCACACAGCTAAGCATGCAGAGGCAAGTCAGCCACGATAGGAACATGACACAGGACAGCGTGGGGTGACAGCAAAGCCCGGACAGCAGCAGCAGACACGACAGCATTCAGTATGCAGCAGGGAGCCGTGGGGCAAAAAGGCGCAGTGCCTATAGCGCCTGGCAGAGCCCCCAGGATGGAGCTGCTCCCTCAAGACTCCATCGAGGCTGTGCCTTTTCCCACGCCTACCGGGGAAGGCTGGTCCTAGCCAGACTGTCCTTTACCTCTCCACCCCAGCCTCGCCTCTGCCTCTCTGTTTCGACACTGTCTCTGTGTATGGGTGTGTGTGTGTGTGTGTGTGTGTTTATCCATTTATATAATTTATTTCGTAAATCAATTTAGCATCTTACCCAAGGAAGAAAGGTGTAACCATTAGTAATAATTTCGCCTACCCGTAACAGAAACCTGACCAGCTGTGGCTTAGCACACCAGGACAGGTCCCATTTACCTCACACAGCCTGGTGGTAGCAGGTGCAAGGTTGATCCCGGGTCGCTGAGGATCCAGGCTCCCTACTCTTGCAGCACTGTCTGCATTCTTTAGTGTACTTGCTCTTTCTCCTTCATGCTACTCCTCTAGGTGTCACATCCCCCAGGGAAGCATCAAGCAAAGAAAACCTGACTACAGGGACTTAGAAAAGCAGGGCCTGTTTTCCTCATCACAGGCAGCCCAGAGGTAAGCAGACGCCCATGGGATTTCAACCACTCAGCAGTGCTGGTGCCTCCCATGCCTCCACACCACAATCTGTGGTGAATGGGCCTCTGGCATCACTTGCCAGTTCTTGGTGACAAGATGGCTGCCACAGCCCCAGACATCACACCTGCCTTCAAGGTAGGAGAGGGAAAATGGGCAAAGCCAGCTCCAGCTGCGTATGTCTCCTTTCATCAAAAAAGCAAAAGGTATATTTGCTGGTGAGACTCTTATCTCTCTCTCTCTGCAGCCTAAGCCTCTGCCTTGTAAGCCAAATCCACACATCCAGCTGCCTCCTGGGCATCTCTCAGACCACCATACATACATGAAAAGACCAGGAGACCTGGGTTTAAGACTGAGCCATGCCACTGGCTGAGACCTAGGAAAAGACACTTAATCCCTCAGAATCTAGGTTTCTATCTAACTTTGGGAATAGCACTCCCTGAAGGCCTCCCATAGAGTTACTGTGAGGATGAAATCAGACAATGCAGGTAAAGGTGCTTTGAAATTGCAAAGCATGGCAACATTCCCTCGTGTGTTCCAAGAATAACAGAAACAAAAAATGTGCACTGCCAGGCGCAGTGGCTCATGCCTATAATCCCAGCATTTCAGGAGGCCGAGGTGGGCAGATCACGTGAGGTCAGGAGTTTGAGACCAACCCAGCCAAAATGGCAAAACCCCGTCTCTACTAAATATACAACAATTAGCCAGGCATGGTGGCAGGCGCCTGTAATCCCAGCTACTCACAAAGCTGAGGCATGAGAATCACTTGAACTCCAGAGGCGGAGGCTGCAGTGAGCCGAGGTCACACCATTGCACTCCAGCCTGGACAATAAGAGTGACTTCCTCTCGAAAAAAAAAAAAAAATTGAAAATAGAACTACCTGCTTCAAAGAGAATAAAATACCTAGGAATCCAACTTACAAGGGATGTAAAGGACCTCTTCAAGGACAACTACAAACCACTGCTCAGTGAAATCAAAGAGGACACAAACAAATGGAAGAACATACCATGCTCATGGATAGGAAGAATCAATATCATGAAAATGGCCATAATGCCCAAGGTTATTTACAGATTCAATGCCATCCCCATCAAGCTACCAATGAGTTTCTTCACAGAATTGGAAAAAACTGCTTTAAAGTTCATATGGAACCAAAAAAGAGCCCACATTGCCAAGACAATCCTAAGTCAAAAGGACAAAGCTGGAGGCGTCACGCTATCTGACTTCAAACTATACTACGAGGCTACAGTAACCAAAACAGCATGGTACTGGTACCAAAACAGAGATATAGACCAATGGAACAGAACAGAGTCCTCAGAAATAATACCACACATCTACAGCCATCTGATCTTTGACAAACCTGAGAGAAACAAGAAATGGGGAAAGGATTCCCTATTTAATAAATGGTGCTGGGAAAA